>NW_028227256.1:104310131-104805131 GCF_978045245.1 Mus caroli
GATGCAGAAGCCATGGAGGGATGTTACTTACTGGCTTGATTCCCCTGGCTTGCTCAGTCTGCTCTCTTATAGAACCAAGACTACCAGCCCAGAGATGGCACCACCCACAAGGGGCCTTTCCCCTTGATCACTAATTGAGAAAATGCCTTATAGTTGGATCTCATGGAGGCATTTCCTCAACTGAAGCTCCTTCCTCTGTGATAACTTCAGCTGTGTCAAGTTGACACAAAACTAGCCAGTACAATTGACCCCTTGTCAACTTGACACACAAACACATCACTAGTAAGCCTCAACTCATATATTCCTATTCATCCCCAAGATCTAACTTTAAAAATCTCACAGTCTTTACATATTCTTAAATTTTCAATCTCTTTAAAATATCCATCTCTTTTAAAACCCAAAGTCTTTTTACAATTAAAAGTCTCTTAACTATGGGCTACACTAAAATAGTTTCTTCCTTCAAGAGGGAAAAATATCAGGGCACAGTCACAATCAAAAGCAAAAAATCAATCTCTAACCATCCAATGTCTGGGATCCAACTCATGAACTTCTGGGCTCCTCTAAGGGCTTGAGTCACTTCTCCCACCATGCCCTTTGTAGCACACACATTGTCTTCTATGCTCCATCTGTCTGTAATCCACTGCTGCTGCTATTCTTAGTGGCCATCTCATGGTACTGGCATCTCCAAAACGCTGCTGTCTTCCACTGTAACTAAGCTTCACCAATAGCCTCTCATAGGCCCTCTTCATGGTGCCAAGCCTCAACTCCTTTGCATGACCCCTTCAGTCCTGGGCCATCAATTGCAACTGAGGCTGCACCTTCACCAATGGCCTTCCATGGCCTCTCACAGTGCTAAGCCTCAGCTGCTCTGCATGACCCCTTCATGCCTTCAAAACCAGTACCACCTGGGTAATTATTACACATTATCAAGTTCAGCCACAGCACAAGGTGCAACTCTGGCTATCTCTGGAACACAGCCTCTGTGCTCTTAGAAAACACTTCCAGATGTCACCTCAATGGTGCTGGTCTCTTCTTAATCACCACTAATTTCTTAGCTCCAGCTAACCAGCATCAATAGTCCCAGTAATGCAAAGTTTTTTGCTTTAGTAGTTCTGGTATCTTGTTAATCACAGCTTATTCTTAAGCCCCAGCTAACCAGAACCACAGAATCTTCACAGTCAACATAGCAACAGCCCTGATAAGAATCTTTAATTTTCCCTCTGAAATTTCACAAGCCAGGCCTCCATCTTCTGCACTGTTCTCAACATTATCTTCCAAGCTCCTACACAACATTTGACAGAGCTCTTAACAGTGAATGGATCTCCTGGCCCAAAGTTCCAAAGTCCTTCCACAGTTCTCCCCCCAAAATGGTCAGGTTGTCACAGGAATACCCTACTATGCTGGTTCCAATTTGACTTAGTTAGGGTTTCTATTCCTGCACAAACACCATGACCAAGAAGCAAGTTGGGGAGGAAAGGGTTTATTCAGCTTATACTTCCATATTGCTGCTCATCACCAAGGAAGTCAGGACTGGAACTCAAGCAGGTCCTGAAGCAGGAGCTGATGCAGAAGCCATGGAGGGATGTTACTTACTGGCTTGATTCCCCTGGCTTGCTCAGTCTGCTCTCTTATAGAACCAAGACTACCAGCCCAGAGATGGTCCCACCCATAAGGGGCCTTCCTCCCTTGATCACTAATTGAGAAAATGCCTTACAGTTGGATCTCATGGAAGCATTTCCTCAACTGAAGCTCCTTCCTCTGTGATAACTCAAGCTGTGTCAAGTTGACACAAATGTACAACCTTTGGAACCTGATACTTCATTGCTAAACAGGACCAAGCACTAACTAGATTAAGGACTCTAGTTCTGGCAGCGGTGTGGTAGAAAGCTCTGGAAACAGTCTGGATGATGTGGTTGAGGTACAAGGGTAACTTGGATGACAGCTGCTTGTGGAAATAAGGTGTTTACCTACAGAAGAAATACCTCATGGGAACCTGGAAGCTATACTAACTGAATATAAGGCTTTCATGTTCAATAACCCTGGTTTGTGTCAGAGGTCAAGACTACATATGTTTATGGAAGTCACTTGCAGACCCTCTTCAGATTAATATATAAAAAGCTCTTGTGGAGGATTAACTTCTGTTCTGGTGCCTTACTGGGCTCTTGTGGGCTAAGCAGGCTTTCTAGGGTAGAACTAGTTCTCAGACCAAAATAAATCTCTTTCATTTATTTTCTTATTTTATGTGTTTTTATGTGTAAAAAAGTACTCACTTTTTTAAAACCTGTAATAGTTAAATTTATTTATTTATTTATTTATTTATTTATTTATTTACTTTTATTTAGTTAATTATTTTATTGGATATTTTCTTTATTTACATTTCAAATGCTGTCCCCTTTCCAGGTTTCCCTATCTCACAAAGACCCCCTATCCCATCCTCCCTCCCCCTGCTTCTAACAAGGTGTTGCTATGCTCACCCACCCACTCCTACCTCCCCACCCTCGATTCCCTTTCACTGGGTATATGCCCAGGAGTAGTATAGGTGGGTTTATAAAATTCTCAAATAAACAAAAGCCTTCATAGAACCAAGGACCTCTCCTCTCATTGATGCCTGATAATGCCACCATCTGCTACATATGCAGCTGGAGCCATGTGTACTCTGGTTGATGGCTTTATTCCTGGAAGCTCTGGGGGATCTGGTTGGTTGATATTGTTGTTCTTCCTAACCCATTTTAACTACTTCAGTCTTTTCTCTAACTCCTCCATTGGTGATCCTACACTCAGTCCAATGGTTGGCTGCAAGTGTCCACCTCTGTATTTGTAAGGCTCTGGTATGGCTGCTTAGGAGACTGCTATATCAGGCTCCTGTCAGCATGCATTTCTTAGCACCCACAATAGTGTCTGGTTTTGGTAACTATATATGGGGTGATTCCCCAAGTGGGACAGTCTCACAATGGCCTTTTCTTCAAACTCTGCTCTACACTTTATCTCCATATTTGCTCCTGTAAGTATTTTGTTTTCCTTCTAAGAAGGACCGAAACACCCACACTTTAGTCTTCCTTCTTCTGGAGCTTCATGTGGACTGTGAACTGTATTTTGAGTATTTGGAGCTTTTGGGCTAACATCTACTTATCAGTGAGTGCATACCATGTGTGTTCTTTTGTGATTGGGTTACCTCACTCAGGATGATATTTTCTAGTTCCATCCATTTGCCTAAGAATTTCATGAATTCATCGTTTTTAATAGCTGAGTAGTACTCCATTGTGTAAATATACCACATTTTCTGTATTCATTCCTCTATTGAAGGATGTTTGGACTCTTTTCAGCTTCTGGTTATTATAAATAAGGCTGCTATGAACATAGTGGAGCATGTGTCTTTATTACACATTGGAGCATTGTCTTAGTCAGGGTTTCTATTCCTGCACAAACATCATGACCAAGAAGCAAGTTGGGGAGGAAAGGGTTTATTCGGCTTACACTTCCATGCTGCTGTTCATCACCAAAGGAAGTCAGGACTGGAACTTAGACAGGTCAGGGAGCAGGAGCTGATACAGAGGCCATGGAGGGATGTTCTTTACTGGCTTGCCTCCCCTGGCTTGCTCAGCCTACTCTCTTATAGAACCCAAGACTACCAGCCCAGGGATGGTCCCACCCACAAGGGGCCTTTCCCCCTTGATCACTAATTGAGAAAATGCCTTACAGTTGGATCTCATGGAGGCATTTCCTCAACTGAAGCTCCTTTCTCTGTGATAACTCCAGCTGTGTCAAGTTGACACAAAAATAGCCAGTACAAGCATCTTCTGGGTATATGCCCAGGAGTGGTATATCTGGGTTTATAAAACTCTCAAATGAATAAAAGTATATATTTTTTGCAAAAAATTAATAAAATTTCAAATCTATATTCATATACAAGTAGACCTATGCACACATTAATACATTATTCTTGGAACTTCCCAATTATAAAAGGGAGGTTAGGTATCTGATGCCCAATATAAAAATGTACTCATAAGATTTGGAGATTTTCTTTTTCCCCCTTTTTCATTCTTTCTTGACATCACTTATAATATCTGAATATAAAATATAAGCATTTTATTTTCTCTGAGATTTTGTTTTCAATGAACTGTTTCCAATGTTAAGAAAATGAGCTGTTTGTGCCCTGTATCACTGAAATTTTCTCCAAAATGAAATCTCTTATGGGAGGAGATGTTGATTTTGGCCTTGATTTAAGGCTGGCAGAGTAGCTTATATCATAGTGGGCAGGAAACAGTAGCTAGAAGGAATCAGAGAAAGATATAGCCATCAAGGACTCACTTCTCTCCTCCAGCCAGGCACTACTTTCCACAGTTCTGTAACCTCTCAGTAGTCTATTCAGAGTTATTCATCAGCAGATTAACATATTTATTATGTTAGAGTCCTCATGATCAAATTTTCTAAAGAAATTCTCTCACTGACACAATTAGAAATATGCTTAACTAATCTTTTAGTAGCGTCTAATAGAATCAAGTTGACAGTAAAGACTCATACATGTCTTTACAACTTAAACTACAGTATATGCTTTGTGTAAAAAAAAATCAAGTGCTTGATTACATTAGGATATTTTAGTACAGTTGACACCTTACATACTGTGGTAAGAGTATTTCCCTTTCAAAACAAAATCTAATTCTTCTATTTCCTAGGAGCTATTATCTGCAAAACAGAACCTCAGTTGTTCAACAGTAGAAAGTTCTCAACACTTAACCAGGGAACTTCCAAATATGTGTTTTGCTGCTGCTCTAGGCAGAGGAAGTGATGGTACTTTCTTTAACGGTCTATTTTGCTCTCTGATTTACTGACTCTTTCTGGGTTCTGATCCTGCAGCTGGAGAGAGCCATCACTTATGAGAAACTAGATAAGTGGACCAGTGCAGACATGATGGACACATACGAAGTGCAGCTGTACCTCCCCAAGTTCAAGATGGAGGAGAGTTATGACCTCAAGTCAGCCCTGAGAGGTATGGGGATGACCGACGTTTTCAGCCAGAGTAAAGCTGATTTCTCAAACATGACTTCAGAGAGAAATCTATTTTTGTCCAATGTTTTCCATAAGACTTTTCTGGAAATAAATGAAGAAGGTACAGAAGCTGCAGCTGGCACTGGAAGTGAAATCAGTGTTCGAATTAAGGCACCTTCCATTGAATTAAATGTAGATCATCCATTTCTATTTTTCATCAGGCACAACAAAACCAAAAGCATTCTTTTTTGTGGAAGATTCTGCTCCCCCTAAACTCTGCATCTCTCATTTAATGAAAACATCTTATAGTATAAAACAAACAAACACACAAAAACCCATATTATGAGACGGAAAATGGAAAATCAGACATCACAAAATCAGCCCATAGCCTATACACATTTCATGCTTGTATATTAATAAATGAACCTTCAGAGAATGTGTTCTTGTGATCCTGTCATGTTTATCTGTTTGTTTGTTTACATATTTATTTATTTATTACCATTGTGCACACCATTTTGTTTTAGGGTGAATTTTATTTATGTTGCAAAAGTGATGCTTGTAAATACCAGAGCTTATGTACTGACCCAGGATCTCCAGATGTGGTTGATGACAATGAAAACCAGGCCATGTTGGTGGTGTCTCAGCAAGACTGAGGTGGAAGCAAATTTATCAAAAGCAATCACACTTTTTATATCCTTATCAGAAACTGAATACAATAGTGATTTCCAGTAAGAATACAATTGTAGTTGCCTGGATACAATAATTTTTACAAGCTATATGGGTACACCAGATTAATGTCTAAGACTAATTGTTCTTCCAAACTTCTATATACTTTGCTGATTTTTAGGGAATGCAGAGATATCTGATGTTGGGGAGGTGGGTTTGGGATGCCTGAGGGAGTGCCTCAGTTCTCAGGAACTGAAAGGTATATAGTGGCCCTGAGAAACCTGTGACACATACCTCTTAAGGCTGCTGGACCAGGCCATCTTCATGACTCCTTGCAGTCCCCTATTTTTTGTTTGTTTGTTTATTTGTTTGTTTTTTAATTTTAAGGCATGAAAGTCATTCTTCAAAACGAATATGGAGTAGGAAATCAATCTCAATAGTCAATCTCAAGGCAATAATGGTTCCCAATACAATCAATAACAAAATTCCCAGAGACAATCCTAGGGACTACAATTTAGAAGTCCAAAAAATGAAGACCAAAACCCTTTTATAGAATTTTCATGGGATTAGAGGAGGATAATTCATCCAACTTTGAATTTATATTTTTATCCGTATATATAAATTTAAATAAATTTATTTGTATTTATGTCATTCTATTTTTTTTTATTCAAGGCCTGAACAGCAATACTCAAATTGTCATGTGACCAGCTTTATCTGGAAAACAGTATGTTCTGAATTGGGGGCACCCAAAAATTTAGAATAATTAACATAAATAGTAAAGCTCTTCTCTTCCCAGCTAACAAAGTAAAATGCAGGAAGACCAGGAACATGAACCCAACATGTCTCAGCAGTAACAGGCACATTCACCAGGGACAGTATATCAAGAAACAAATTCTACAGCCACAGAGTTTTGTTGAGATTTCACCAACTTTGAGTCCTCGATCACTAGTTTCTTTGAGTCATTGTTGGGATGCAGACTCTATTCTTGGCTCTAAGACTCTGACTCCATGTTATTTTCTTTTTCTTCCGGTGAAGGCTTTGCAAACTCTTTGGAGGCTCCTTGTCCATCTCAAAGATGATTCTCATGTCGGATCAGTCCTTTGTCTTTCTCAGGTCTGATCAGTCCTTCATGTATCCACAACCATTTCTCAGGACCTTGAGGATAAAACTCAAACATAACCTTAGCTCTAGTGATCTTGACCATTCCACTGGCCAGATATCTTTCTATGATCTTGAATTGCTTTGGAGGGCCCCCCAAACGATTGGGTATCAGTAAGACCATCCTTACCCAAATCTTACCATTTTAAAATATAAATAGAAAGTAAGTTATTGTGAGGAATTGCCTTACCTTTATTTTTGAATAATGTTTAGGTTGCAGTTTAGCTCTTTTCACAAAAGATTGGCCCTGAGGGGTCTGTGGAATTCCTGTAGTGTAGCTTACAACATTTTGTTGGCAAAATCCCTGAAAACCCTGGCAGTATTTGTAGTTGAATGCCAGTTTTTAATTCTTAACAGGGGGTTAACATAGTAAAAGCCTTGAGTAAAAAGGTGATAGACCTTTATCTGTCTTTCCTGACAGGGGAACAGCAAAAATGAGCAATGAGTAGGTGTCCCCAATGACACGAATATATTGTAACTTCCCAAAACTGGTGACATTAGTAACATTCATGTGCCAATACAATTTGGAAATAATCTTTGGGGAGTTACAGTGTAAAAGGGAAAAGCAATGATATTAATTTTTATGCATGAATGACACTCCTTAATTACCAAACAAAACTGCTCCTTTGTTAGTGAAAAGGGATTTTTCATTGCTGAAGCATTTTGAAGAAACGTATGTGAGATTGTCATGTGTCCTTTAGGCTGTTAATTACTAAGGAAAGAGACAGTGCTAAAAGAGAATGTATCTTTGCATTTCCTTCAGACACAAGTCCTGAAAGATTAGAATATGACCTAATAGGACCAGAAAAAAACTGGATTTTTCTACATCTCCAATTTCTGTTAAATTGATTGCAATAAAGTTTGAATAGAGGTGATTGATGAAGCATCTTGTTTCGAGATGTTGCACTGCAAAGACTATATACTGTGACTCAGAATATACATTTCAAAATTAAGAGTAGTATTACAAAATGACATAAATCATATGTAGTTCTATCTGTTGTACAAAAGCACCTGGGGAAGTGAATATGTGTGAAGCATGTTCAGAAACCAGGGCACAGTATCATCTTCTATGGCATCCTTAAATACTACTTGTGCAGAGGTTGGCAAGCTTGGTGTACTTTCAGGAAACAAACTAGCATCTTTTTATGCAAAAATCAGTGTTTACTGGATGGAAAATAATGATTAATTTGAAAAAGATGCAAAGGTAAAACCAGTGATAATTAATCTTAAGTATTCATGAAAAATTCCCACTGTTTTATTATAAGTAATCATATTGTCTCTTTTCTGAATAATCGCTCTATGTGAGACCTTTCTAGAGTTACAATTCAGCAGTCATAAACCAGTATGGAGTAATTAGCCTTTGGGAGCTTTGAGGTCATGTATCCATTCTAGAGCAATCTTGTGAGGATGTTGGGAAAAATGGAAATGTAACAACACAGGAACAGTACAAAGATTTGAGATACATGGAAGTTGAGCATTTCTAAGTACCATTCCTACAGGCTGTAGTGTTACGCATGCAGGCTCAGACCATTCTCTAGGAGATTAAGGACCAGGATTACCCTGAAGGATAATAAATAAAGGCTGCAGTTGGGGTGTGGGAATTTTCAGTGTAAGTCTAATTGAATCTATGTCCCCTGGCAGTTTTTGAAAAGCTTAGGATTTTAAAGATGTCCTTCCTAATTTCCACCCTTTGAGGAATGATTACAAAAGACTTTATGAAATTTGCTAAATGTTGGGGATTGATTCTAATGCTTTGTCTTATTTTGGCTCCTAAAAAAGCTGTGCTTCCAGACTGAGAGTCCATGCCCTCAGCTGGATTTGATTGATAATAAAGAATTTTCATATAGCCAATGATTGGGCAGAAAGACAGAGGCAGGACTTTTAGATTGTGCAAGTGAGGGGCTGAGAGAGACACCATAATGGGGAAGCAAAAAGATAAAAGTTAAAGGTCTGCTGGCATGTAAGGATCCAGGAAAATGGTCCAAGGGGTCACTCCCCCAATTGGGTCTGGGGTAGCAGAGATGAAATGTTGATTTAGCAAGTTGACTTAGGAAAGTTGGAGGGGAGGATGCTGCAGGGAGATTTAGAAGTGCCAAACCACTGGGCTAGTAAAGGCATATCAAATTTAGTTTTCTCTCTCTCTCTCTCTCTCTCTCTCTCTCTCTCTCTCTCTCTCTCTCTCTCTCTCTGTATGTGTGTGTGTGTGTGTGTGTGTGTGTGTGTGTGTGTGTGTGTGTGTGCATGTGTGTGGGTGCAGTATGTGAGTGACCCACTGGGAACCATTCTCAATTTTCCACGAAACCACAGAATTGATTTTCAGAGTAGATATACAAGTCTGTACACCCATAAACAATGGAGGAGTGTTCCCCTTGCTCCACAGCCTTGACATCATGTGCTGTCCCTTGAGTTTCTGCTCTTAGCCATTCTGATGGGTAAGGTAGACTCTCAGAGTTGTTTATTTGCTTTTCCCTGGTGACTAAGGACTTTTAACATTTCTTTGAGTGCTTCTAGGTCATCCTCTGTTGAGAATCCTTTGTTTAGCTCTGTACCCCATTTTTAATTGGGTTATTTGGCTTGTTGGTTTCTGATTTCTTGAATTCTATGTATATTTTGGATATTAGTCCTCTGTCAGTTGTATGGTTGGTGAAGATCATTTCCCAAACTGAAGGCTATTGGGTTTTCCTAATGATGCTGTCCTTTGATTTATAGAAACTTTTCAGTTTCATGAGGCTCCATTTATTAACTGTTCAACTTAGTGCCCGAGCCATTGGTATTCTGTTCAGGAAGTTGTCTTTTGTACAGGAGAGTTCAAGGCTATTTCAAACTTTCTGTTCTATTAGATTTAGTGTGTCTGGTTTTATGTTGAGGTCTTTGATCCATTTGGACTTGAGTTTTGTGTAGGGTAATAAATATGAATCTACTTTTATTCTTCTACATGAAGACATCCTGTTAGACCATCATCATTTCTTGAAGATACTCTCCCTTTTCCATGGTATGATTGTGGCCTCTTAATTAAAAATGAAGTAGCTGCAAATGTCTGGCATTATTTCTGGGTCTTTGACTCAATTCCATTGATCAACCTGTATTTTTTTATACCAATACCAAGCAGTTTTTATTACTTTTGCTCTGTAGTACAGATTGAAGTCAGAGATATTGGTAACTCCGGAAGTTCAGGATTGTTTTAGCTTTCCTGCTTTTTTTTTCCTATGTGAATTTGAAAATTGTCCTTTTAATAACAGTAAAAAATTATGTTAGAATTTGGTGGGTTTGCAATAAATCTGTAGATTGCTTTTGGTAAGATAGCCATTTTCACTGTTAATCCTAGTGATCCATGAGCATGGGAGATTTTTTCATCTTCTGATATCTACTTCAATTTCTTTTTACAGAGACTTGAAGTTCTTGTCATACAGGTCTTTCCCTAGCTTGGTAAGAGTTACACCAAGACACTTTATATTATTTGTAGCTATTGTGAAGAATGTTGTCTCCCCAACTTCTTTATCAACACTATTATTGCTTGTATAAAGGAGGACTACTGATTTCTTTGAGTTAATTTTTTTTATCCTGCTACATTTTGTCACAAACTTTTTAGGTTTTATTTATATCCTTCTCCTGTTTGATTGTATTTTCCTATATATTTGTTTCCTCTTTTAGTGCTTCTCCATATTTGAATGTAATTTCCTGTATTTTTATAAAGGGTTCATTAATTTTTCTCTTTAAAGACTTCTACCATATTTATGAGATTGGATTTATGATCATCTTTTGGTGGTTCAGTTTTGTTAGAATATCAAGGTGATGCGATACTGCCCCGGGTCTTGATGATTGTATTCTTATGCTGTCTTTTAGTTATCTGGTTTTTTCTGGCATTGACTGAATGAACCTAATGGAAATGGGTCTTCTTGGGAAGGTGGGACAAGCTGTGGGTCAGGGTAACCAAAATTCTGGCTGTGCTTTGGGTGAACCCATCTGGCAAGGGATTGGTGGGGCAATATTGTAAACTGGCAATTTCTGGGGTCTCTTCAGATCTCCATGGGGAAGCAGGATACTTTTGAGGTCCTACAAGGCTCTTTGGAACAAAAGAGGAAACATGGAGATAGATAGTGAGTTTAGGGGACCATGCATAACTCACCTCTGCTCTCTGTGTCTCTATCTCATTTCTTTTGAAAGGGATGGGTGATCTTCTGGTATATAGCATTAACATTCTCATATATCAGTTGTTTGATAATAAGCATCTCTGCATCTCCATCAACCAGAATGGCACAGACCACCTACAAAAGACAAGAAGCAAAAGCTTGATATGGTTTATTGTGGGGCCAATGGACCATGCCACTAGACAGAAGAACTGGTAAGATTGAGCAGACCCAAACGCCAGGGAATCTCCAAATTGAGAATGACAGGTGTGAGGCAAGTTGCCTGCCAAACTACCTGATCTGGAACATGTAACCATGACATCCCACTGAAAGGAGCATGGCATTTGGTCACATCCATAAAAACCTGGAATTCTCCATGGTAATGAGGTATTTAGATAGGCTCTGAGTGTTTAGCCAATGAGGTTCACTTTCTGGGCATTCCTTTCTGAAAAAGGTATTTAATTCCTCGTTCACTTAGTAAAATGTATGCATTTACATCTGACATCAAATAAAGCAGTTTGGACATGCAAGGCCTGTCTCCTTTATGAAGGATCTTCAAACAGGGTTGCAAGGGGAAAGCCTTTATCATAAAGTGCCAAGTCTAAATCTGGAGAAGGCCTTCTCTTTTCCAGCCCCTCTGTTTTCTCTGCAGTCACTCAGAACCAAATCGATTCCTGCTCCTGTCCCCAGGTTCTGCCTTTCCCTTCCTGCCTGCCACATAATTGCTGTGAGGTAAGGGTAAACCATTGGACCTCAGTTTCCAACTCCAGCAGTACCCCTGGGTGCACAACAGACTGAGAACGACAACATCCATCCCAGCCCCCACTGTTTCTCACCTGGGGAAACACAGGTTGTGCCCTCTATTATGCACTGTGCTCTGCCTTCCCTGATCAGCTTGCTGGCAGTGCTCAGGCAACCCGATGTCAAGGCAGAGGCAGACATGCAGTCCAACAATTTCTCAGGCCCCTGTCTAATTTTAGAAAGTTCCTCTGTCTTTGTTCTGCAGAAGGATATGCAATTTGTTGTTGAGCATCACTGTACATGCCTTCTCATATTTCAAGAGTTGTAGGCATGTTATTTTACTGATTCTAGTAGCTTGATTTTGACATGATTCTGAATAACCAGTCCTCCCACAGTAACTCCCCAGACCCCTCAGTTAAGCAAGCATTTGCTAAGATCTTCCAATCAGAGGGAACAAAAACATTTTCAGGGACAGAATCAAGGAAATATGATGTAAAAGAAGCAGTGGATCATATTAAGCACAAGCCTGCTTAATATCCTTAAGAGTCTTAAATGAAATGGGTAGATAATTTCTTCTAAAAACAAAAACAAGTTCTTATTTGTTCTCTGTGAATTTCACACTATGAACCCTAATCCCACTTATCTCTCTCCCTCCTCTCATACCTGCCCTCTACCTTTGCTCCCTCCCCCCAACAGGACAAAAATCACCTGTGGAAGCTGTACTGTGTTACAGTACATCCTAAAGTAAATCCTTTTGTCTACACTTCTTTGTTGGCAAATGGTCATTGCAAGGAGTCATTGATCTGGTTTGAGGCTGCTGGCTTCTGGTACACTATCAGCACTGGAACCTCAATGGAACTCCTCTCCAATATCTGACTGATATCCCTTATCATGGAGATCCTGTCGTTTTGGATTTGTAAGACAGGCTGCTTCACACACTTCAGAAGTTCATTGATTGATGAGGTAGAGTTTGAGTGGGCCAACTTAAAGCCCTGGATCTGGGCCTGAGTTATCTGAGTTGGCTACTCTGCCAGCTCTGCCACATTCACATTACACAGGTGAACTCTCCTGCCTTGCCCAGGCTGACCCTTCCATTGCCATAGCCAGCAAGGGGTAGAGCCAGCTTTCCTGATCTCATGGCCATGGGACTGGTTCATCTATCCCCACACCATCAGAACCAGCTCTAGTGTTTTTCCCAGGTGAGGTGAAGGGCCCGCTTGCTGAAGTTTTACAGCTTGTAAGGGACAAGTCCTATTCTTCCACTCACATTATCCTGGGGCCAGCTCTTCCACCTACCATAGGTGGCAAGGGCAAAAGGGAAGGGAGGGGATCTCTCCGTTGCTGATGCCACCACAAAGCAAATAAGAGGCAGGCCTGGATTTCCCATGGTCATGCTCTAGGAGTGAGGGGGCAGCTCAATAGCAACCCTCATATTCAGGGCCAACTCTACTAAGTGCCCAGGCAAAGTGCAAGGTCTTGTTGGGGCCAGCCTATGGCTCTCATATCTCGGTTCGAGCCTGGGATGCATCTTGGAACTGAAAGAAAAGAGGGGATCTAGGTGAGTAAAGAGAGAAATGGAGTCAAGGCAGTATTCTGATCAAGACTCAACTTTAATGTCGGAAAACGCACTTTATAAAGAAGAAGGGAGGCCCATTCTCAGTCACGCAAAGTTCCTTTGTCAGACACAGTTTGGTGCTAACTCCGGAAAATCTTGGAGAACCGATTTGGCTTCAGTCACGTAGCAAGTAGTGCCACATCAAAGGAGAGTGATGAGAAGCAGCACAGCAGACTGCCTCAGAGGCTGATGGTCTGAGGCCAGCTTATCTAGGCTGGAAGGAGTTAACAAGGTCTGTTCTCCTGAGCATTACAGTAGGTGAAGAGCAGGGGCATTTCTTCTACTCTGATGCCCTCAAGACCATCTCTCCTGTCTGTTGTAGGTGACAAAGGGTCAGGAAGCATCTCTGCTTTGCCCATAGGGCAGATAAGTGGTAGGGCCATATCTCCCACACTCACATCCTCAGCTTTGGCTTGCCTGTGTCCCCTCCACCATGGCTCTCTCTCCTCTGAGTGCTGCTGCAGCTATTGAAGGGCAGGGCAAGCTCTACTGTACTCAGGACCCCAGGGCCAGGTCTCCTGTCTGATGCAGGTGGAAATGGACTAGAAGTGGGGGCGGGAGGGGATAGAATCTCTCTCATCTGTGTCAGCTTACCCATGACACCTAGGTCAGAGTTGGGGCCAGTTCTGTATAGCCCTCAGAAATCAACATGTCCCTGAGCAGCAGCCCCAGACAGGAAATTCTGCCTGCCCTTTGGTGGTAACATCCCCACTGCTGCAGGGCCACAGACCCAGACTTAGTCCCATGCCAGTCTTCCACCATGGCCTCAGATGGCATAACCAGCTACTCATATTAGGCTGGTCCTCACTACCCTCACATCTACAATTCTACCTCTCTTCATTGTCCTCTCATTCTTTTGTTTCTCTTTCTCTTCCATATCTCCACCACTTCCTTGCCCCTCTTAGCTGCACGCTGGGTCTGTGAGTGTCTGAGGTCATCTCAGAAGTGGCTTTAGGCACTGGATACGAGTCATCTCTCATGGTCTTCTACAGCATCCTCCATGCCCTTGAAATACAGAACTGGTGATCATCTCATTGTGATTCCCTGTCTGGACTTCATGGCACTGGACTGATGGTCATCCCATCCAAATGGCCCCATGTAGGGGTCATATCTCTTTGGTACACTCCTGCCTATACCTTGTGGTCCAGGGTGGGATTCTTCTAGTCTCAGGCTTGCTCCTCTGGGATGTCTTTCCACCAGCAACAAACTGTGCAGAACTTCTCCAAACAAATGCCACTTCCTTGTCTTTGCCATCCCATACTTATCTCCAATTTATTAAATCCCCTGCCTTCTTATATTTGTGTGTATGCCACAATCAGGAGTTCTTCACCTTATTTTTCTTTCTTTTTCTTAAATCCCCATATTTGTGGCCCCTCTTCAAGGTACCACCTATAGGTGCCAGCACTTCCTTACTATCTTCTGATGTGGTTTGTGAAAATGAAAACTGGGCCAGATTGGAGGGGTCTCCACAAGACTGGACTGAAACAAGTTTATTAAAAACAATTGATTTGCCAAACTTCTATATACTTCGATGACTTCTATGGAACACAGATACACAGGAGGCCAGAATGCTTAATTGCCTGAGGGAGTACCTCAGTTTTTTGAAAACTGAAAGGTACACATTGCCCATGGAGCTATGGTCTCTAACCTGAAAAATGTATGGCACGTGCCTCTCAAGGTAGCTTGACCAGGAACTCCATGAATTCCTGTGTGTGTTAACTGAATGCTTTACAATTCCTGAGTTAACTGATCATTGAGTTGTTCCTTATATTTCACATTTGTTGATTAGTGTAGAAAATTCTTTAAAATGCAATAGAGTATTTATAAAAATTTTTATTTTATTATTTTTTTCTATTTGAGAATGCATCCTTTATACTTTTTTATTTATTTTTTATTTTTTAAAAATATTTTTATTAGGTATTTTCCTCATTTACATTTCCAATGCTATCCCAAAAGTCCCCCATACCCTCCCCAAACTCCCCTACCCACCCACTCCCACTTTTTGTCCCTGGCGTTCCCCTGTACTGGGGCATATAAAGTTTGCATGTCCAATGGGCTTCTCTTTCCAGGGATGGCCAACTAGGCCATCTTTTGATACATATGCAGCTAGAGACACGAGCTCCAGGGTACTGGTTAGTTCATCATGTTGTTCCACCTATAGGGTTGCAGATCCCTTTAGCTCCTTGGGTACTTTCTCTAGCTCCTCCATTGGGGGCCCTGTGATCCATCCAGACTGTGAGCATCCACTTCTGTGTTTTCTAGGCTCAGGCATAGCCTCACAGGAGACAGCTATATCTGGGTACTTTCAGCAAAATCTTGCTAGTGTATGCAATGGTGTCAGTGTTTGGAGGCTGATTATGGGATGGATCCCTGGATATGGCAATCTTTAGATGGTCCATCCTTTTGTCTCAGCTCCAAATTTTGTCTCTGTAACTCCTTCCATGGGTGTTTTGTTCCCATTTCTAAGAAGGAGCAAAGTGTTCACACTTTGGTCTTCGTTCTTCTTGAGTTTCATGTGTTTAGCAAATTGTATCTTATATTTTGGGTATTCTAAATTTCTGGGCTAATATCCACTTATCAGTGAGTACATATTGTGCGAGTTCTTTTGTGATTGGGTTACCTCACTCAGGATGATGCCCTCCAGGTCCAACCATTTGCCTAGGAATTTCATAAATTCATTCTTTTTAATAGCTGAGTAGTACTCCATTGTGTAAATGTACATTTTTTTGTATCCATTCCTCTGTTGAGGGGCATCTGGGTTCTTTCCAGCTTCTGGCTATTATAAATAAGGCTGCTATGAACATAGTGGAGCATGTGTCTTTCTTACTAGTTGGAACATCTTCTGGATATATGCCTAGGAGAGGTATTGCTGTATCCTCCGGTAGTACTATGTCCAATTTTCTGAGGAACCGCCAGACTGATTTCCAGAGTGGTTGTACAAGCTTGCAATCCCACCAAAAATGGAGGAGTGTTCCTCTTTCTCCACATCCTCGCCAGCATCTGCTGTCACCTGAATTTTTGATCTTAGCCATTCTGACTGGTGTGAGATGGAATCTCAGGGTTGTTTTGATTTGCATTTCCCTGATGATTAAGGATGCTGAACATTTTTTCAGGTGCTTCTCAGCCATTCGGTATTCCTCAGGTGAGAATTCTTTGTTTAGCTCCGAGACCCATTTTTTAATGGGGTTATTTGATTTTATTATTTAACAACTCTTCAAACATGTATTTTCTTCTATAAGTGCTTATATTGACAGTTATGAGATATGTACTTTAGTGTGTATGGGCAAGTGTAGATTACACTAGTAGTGATGTGTCCATTGCTGGTTTGTTCCCTAGTGCAACATATGTCAGCATTAGGAGAAAAACTCTTTTAGTGCATATGGAAATCCTCTGTATAATTTTTTAACTATTCTTTGAGTCCAAAATAATTGGATATACATACAATTGGGTGTGTATATAAATATATATATATACATACATACACACACACACACATATATATATATATATATATATATATACATATATATATATATATATTTGAGAAAGAATATATAATACATGAAGTAAGAATAAAAGTTCTGCCATACTCACATCTTCTGTTAAAATTTTTATGAATAAGAAAAGTAACTTTATTGTTTCTATAAGCATATTCTGTTACATCTAAAACATGTTTTTAATAATGCTAAGATATCCAGAAAAATAAAATGGTCATGTTTTATAACTTCTTTTTGATACTAAGGCTTGGATCTGCAATATTTTGCAGGCTTGGTAAGCACTCTACAACTAAGCTACATCTTCAGCCCTATCATTTTATTATACCTTAATATTCTCTAATACATTTGTTTTATAATCATAGTCTATCAACTTCATGTTTTTCCCAAGCCAAAAAAATACTCTTTTAAGAAAAAAACTAAATTGGTTTTCATTTTCTGGAGTAAATTATTTATTCATTTTAAAACATCCTTTTATTTAAAATCTGCACATTTAATTAAAATAGGGCAATTTTACATAAACACATTTTCATATGCATAAAAGAATGGCAGAGGAAGGAGTCAATTTCACTCCCTACTTTCTATAGTTCTGAAACCTTTGATTCTGTTATATTGACTGAAGTTACACTTCATCAGAAGGGTGCAGTAGAAGTAATTGGGCTTTGATATACCACAAAGACCTGATTACAGCCATCAATTGTGGCTGGGTCTTTCCAATTCTCTCCTGCACCAGCTCATGAGAAGTGTGGCCAGTGCTGAAAGTCCTTAAGGCTTTGACATCTGTTAGACTAAAAGTAGCTTAAGGCTTATGACCACCCAGAAGGCTGAATATTTTCCACATTCACCTGTGAAAGCATCAGAAAGAAAGTTGCACCATCAGTTATATGCATTGCCTTAGCCCTGCAGGAGGGGCTTTGAATGTAACTTTCCAGACACCCAGGTATACCCATGAAGTTCCCTCCAGGATTCTTTAATTCAGTGTCTTCTCAACCTTCCTAATGTTGCAACCATTTAATCCAGCTCCTTATATTGTGGTGATGCCGATAAGATTATTTTTGTTACAACTTCATAACTGTAATTTTGCTACATTAAGAACTGTAATGCAAATATCTGATATGCAGGATATATTGTCATTGTTATAAACTGAATATAATTAAAGCTCAGTGATTAATTGCAAAACAATATGTAATTATATATCTAAAATATTTATTGCTAACTACAAATAAATGAAATTTTGGCTTTAATTATGGTGTAGCACGGGTAATAGTCTTAATATAACTGCAGTAAACTACATGGTGAGATTTTTGCAGCAGTTTGTATGAAAAGCTAAAGCCACTGCAAAGGTTGAGGCTGCTTCTTTCTCACCAGGTCAGAAATTCTCAGGTCCATATTCGAAAGAGAACAATGAAGATCATCTTCCACAAGTCTACTCTGCTTGTCCACTTGACAGTCAGCAAGGTGGACACCCTGTTTCACCAAGACATGTTGTTGAAAATGGAAAAAAGAAAGCACAGCACAGTCTCAGGCAGGTGTGACTGCAAAAGCTTGATCCAGATTTTTGTAGTTGACACTGTAGAGAACTCAGCTCTTGCTACATGAGTTAATAAGTTCAATGAACTCCTCTTATGCTGACTCAAGAACATCTTCAACATTGATTGTCAATGGGTGTCAGGCAAATGCAAATGGGATGCCAGGTAGATTTGGAAAGTTCCATGAAATTTCACCTGCAAGCATGTAGAAGTGCTCTTTCAATGAAGATATCATCATAATCCTTTTGTCTAGTCTCTGTCATACTCCTCAAAAAGAACCAGATGAGGGAGGCAACATGCAAGATTTATTTTTATCCTCTCTTTTCTTTTTTCAAAGCTGAAGTTTTATTTGGAATGAGCATATCATTTTAGTCAAAGTGAGGCACAATGCCTTTGATTCTGGCAGTGATAAATTTAACTCATACAAGATGGGAAAGATGGCAAAGAAGTAAGCTCTTTTCAGCAATAGACTTTTATCTCTGAAAAGTGCTTCGAACTGCAGTTTTGCCTTCTGATTAAGAAGAGATTTGAGTTCATTGAGAAGATCAAAAACACCTTTAAAACTTGTCCTCTTGACAACCATCTCCCTTCAGTGTGAAATAGCCAAGCTTTGCTTGGCAAAAACTCATAGTTTTGAAACAGTTGACTGTCTAAAGTGATGGCCATTACAAAACTGACAGACCTTAGGCCACCTTGTGATTCTTGTGGCAATGGTTGCATTACTAACATTTGCAATGGATCATGAAGGGAAATCGGATGACTTTTGGTGACACATTCACTACCAAACACCTAAATCCAAATGAACATCCTGGCACAGATGGAGCACCACTTGAGCTAACACCACTAGTCTTTCCTCAAGAGATCCTAATGCTGCTTCAGAAACAAACCAACTGCATCAAATACATCATGTGGAGTAATATTTCAAGAGCTTTGCAAAAACAAAACAAAACAAGACAAAAACCCCATCTTTAAAATTGCCATCATTAAAATGCCCCATGTAAATCAGTAATTGTGAACAATTAGCAACATCTGTAGATTCATCAAGATGAATATTGGAAGTAAAGCAGACTTAATTTTCTGGATTACCTGATCAAGAATAACAACAGACATGCCGCCTACTCTTCTGTAGACATTGTTCTTAGATGAGGAAACTGTACTCTATTGTGTAATGAATTTGTCTTCTATCATAACTAGAACAAGGTCTTTGGCTGCTGACAGTAGTAAATCCTCATCAAAGATGTGGTTTCATAGCTCTGGAAATTCTCAGTGCCACGAAATATGAAGGTTCCACATCTGAGACTTTTTGTTTGTGATACTTGCTACCAGTTGTCAAGTTTGGCTTCTTGAGTCTATCAGCTTTGGATACAAAGTAGTTGATATCTTTGCTGGAAAAGCTTCGATGCTTGCAATCAAAATGGTGTTTTAGTTTGCTCAGCTTTATAGATTTTTGGGACAGAACTTTACAACAAAAACAAGAGCAACAAAAAACAAAAACAAAAAAAAAAACATTGTTGTTTCTCAGTTCCCGCTGTAATTGCTGAAGTAAAACCACACTGAAAAAGTCATTACTATATTTTCTTTTCTTAAGATCCTTCTCTTTATGATCCACTGCCATGGGATAGTTTTCTAATAAAAACAATATAGAGCAATAGCTTTACTAATGTAAAAGATTATACATAGCATATTTTAGTCAATACATTTCTTTCAATTTTCCTATAATTTACCATGCTTTATATACCGGTTTAATATTCACAGCAAAATAAAAAAGACCAATCAGCATCCGGATTAAGCTTCCATGATATATACATATATGTGTGTATTGATATATGCATACATATATACACATATATGTGTATATATATATATGTAACAATAACACAAAATCATCAGTTACTGATTATATATACTATTATTTAGTAAAAAGTTATATATATATATTATATATACTATATAAAACTTTATATATATTGCATATACTATATCTAATCAGTATATAATATAATATATAGTATGATATATTATATATAATTAGTATATATACTATATACAACAGTTTCTATATAATACATAATCTGTATATATAATATATTATATATTATCAGTAGCTAATGATTTCACAGTACATTATGTTACATTTACACAGTAATTATAGTTCACAAAGTATTGTTTTACTTCCAATTTTGCTGTTTCACCATAGTAGCTGCTCCTTATACATGTGTGACTAGGTCATATAAACACATCATGGCAACAATGTTATGACATTGTATCACACCCCTGTAACTTCTTGGAGTATATATGAAAAGGTTGGTAGGATGATGTCATCATGCCCTGTGCTCATATGTGGTCATATCTGCATGTGGATACACTGGCTGGAGATTGATATAGGAATGACATCATTGGAAATGTATGTCTTCCAGTGGTCTTAGGAGAGCCCTGTGAAAGGGTCAATTGATTCTCAAAGGGTTGTTACCCACAGGTTGACAACCAATCAATTTGCGTGTGTGTGCGTTTGTGTGTGTGTGTGTTGTTATTGATTATTTATTTATTTATTCTTTCTTTGTGCAATACATCACAACTACAGCGTACCTTCCTTCCATTTTTACGAATTTCCCCAATGATTTCTGCCTCCCCCACACCCCCAGATCTACTCGATGCTTTCTTCTTTCTGTTCCTGTGTCCCCAGAAAAGAGCAGGCCTCCCAGGAACATCACTGAGCACAGTAAAAAAAATGATACAATAAGATCAGGCACAAACAAGGTAGGGGGAGATAGCCCAGCAGGAGGAAAAGGGTGCCAAGGGTAGGCAAAAGAAACAGAAACACTATGACTCCTACTGTCAGGAGTCGCTCCCAAATACCAAGCCAAAAACCAGAACATATGTACAGAAGACCCAGCACAGACTCATGAATGCTCTACAGTTGCTGCTTCAGTCTCTGTGAGCCCTCTGAGTCCCTGCTTAGTTGATTCCTCTGGCCATCCCCTTCAATTCAACTCCTTTGGCTCTTACAATTTGACCTCTCTCTCTTCCTCAGGAAAGGAACATCTTAAGAAATATATTATGCCAGGATCTGAAGCAACCTAGGCTTGGGGTACCATCTGGTGGCATAAGAAAGCATTGCTTCTGAGTTGGGAATCCATCATTTTAAAAAAAATCACAAAGCAAGCTAGATAGCAAAGACTAGAGTAACTATCAAACTGTTTAATGCTAAAGCACAGATCTCAACCTATGAGGGTAGAATTTCTGCCCTGCCACTGCTGTGTAGGACACTTGACTCAGGTGGCAAAATGCTGGGAGTGCTTGGCTAAGTCTCCCTGTATTGCCTCTGTTGGGTCCTGGGCTTTAGAGAAGCATAGAGAAACCACTTAGGGGTGAGAAAACACAGTCTAAGATGAACGAGGCTGAAATTGGAGTTCCCTGACACTTGAGAACCCAGTTGCCACTGTGGTGTCACACAGAAGAGTCAGGAATGAAGGATTGGGGGTCCATGGGCCCAGAGCAAAGCCAGAACCATTGGGGCCCTACAGACTGAGGATGATGATGAAACTAAGCCAGGACAATAGGGAGTTCCGGCTTAGCCCATCAGTGATGGTAGTTGCCGTTGTCTGGAAACACAGAAAGGCAGGCCCTCTATGGGAGACAGACTATGGTTCTGTGGGCAAAGGCCTTCTTTAAATGGAAGAGACAGTCCATGTCTATCCATACCACTTATTGACTGTTCATCATGGAAAATGGATACATAACAACTTCTCAGGGTGGATGAGAGATTAAATACCTTTTGCAGGAAATAATGTTCAGGAAGGAAGCTTATTGGCTAAACCCTCAGGGTTTCTAGGTACCTCATTAGCATGGAGAACTCTGTTTTAGGCTACCTAACCAATGTGGGATGTGTGGACATTGTTCCAGGCCAGGAATCTGACAGGGAGCAGGGAGTTACCTCCTGTCTCAGGGTACCAGAGTATCAGAGTTTCAGACACACTCTCTTTTACCAAGTTCCTGTCATGGTTCACCATTCTACAAACCTATAGGAATTAAGAGAAAATTGAGAACAATGAAATCATCAAATGAGACAAAGATGTCAGGTACTGATGCAAGATGGGAGGACATTCAAATCAAGAACTGAAAACAGTTGTCTTGAAATTAAGTCAACTCTTAGGCATAATAGCAAAATAAAAGAAGCTAAAACCCTCAACATGATTGAACCCACACCTGGTATTCAAACCCCAGGGTATGGTGGTTTGAAAGCAAATAACCCTATAGTCTCAAAAAAGAGTGTCACATGTGGAGATGTGGCCTTGTTGGGATAGGTGTGGTTTGTTGGAAGATGTGTTTCATAGTTTGCTTCCTGCTGCTTGCCAATCCAGAGGTAGAACTCTCAACTCCTTCTGCAGCACCATGTCTGACTACATGCTGCCATTCTACCTGCCGTGATGATGATGGACTGAACCTCCGCAACTGTAGCCAGCCTCAGTTAAATGTTGCCCTTTATAAGAGTTGATGTGGTCATGGTGTCTTTTCACTGCAATGAAACCCTAAGTAAGACACAAGGCTAGTGAAGTCACGGATCTTGGAGGAGAACCTACAACCACCAGATTACTAAACCTGTATCCTTCCTGACTATATTGTAAATATCTGTTCTTGTACCTACAGATAAATGTAGTCCACACTTCTCATTAAGAAAACTTTTCATTGTAACAGCTATAGAGGAGTACAGAAAACCAAAATCAACCAAAATCCAAAATTGTAGAGCCCAGTCACAAAACAACTCCTGCACTCAGGAGACATTGCAGGAGACAGAGTGGAAAGATTATGAGTTAGAGATGCTCATGTAGTTTGATGTGACACTACTTTTCTAGTAATGTCAGAAGCTTCAACCATAATATTTCACCAGCATGACTGTCAAAATATGCACTGAACTAGAACAAGCTAGAGATATGCCAAAGTAGAAGGGAGAGACATCATGAAACCTCTAACAAATACAAAGAAGTATAAGGGACTAAGGAAAGCTATGAGCAGGAGAAATGGTCTTCTCCAGGGAAGAACACACCAGGTGATTATGCAACATGGTCAGCCTTAAAAGTATACAAACAAGTGTCATTATAGACACTAAGCAGGTTATACTTAGAATTATGAATGTTTAAACATATATGCACTTGGTAACAATTAGTTTTTTAAAAGTCCATGAATTTGAAAGGAAAAAAAAGAGTTTGGAGGGGTAAAAGTAAAATGGAGAATGATATAATTACATTCTAATCTAAAAAACTAAAAGAAGTAATAATAAAATCTGTGCCTTGGAAAAGGCAAAGTATTTAGAAATAGAGTTGAAAGAGGAAGAAATAAAAGGAACTGATACCATTTGAGACAATAACAAACAATTTACAAAACAACTACAATGTAAGCAACAAAATTATACTAGTAAGTCCTCACTCATCATTGATTATCTTGAATATAAATAAATTAGATTCGCTGTTGTGGGTTGCCCTGGGGTTGTTTGTATTCTGCTGTTATTTCTGCTTCCTCAAGAGGGACTGCCCTCATGAGGAGTGGTTACATACTTAGGTGATTTCATGTGAACCTTCTCCCTATTCTAACTGTTCAAATAAAGTAGCCTTTATTTGAGCCTGTGATTGGGCAGTGGAAGGAAAAGGTGGGACTAGAGGTCTTAGAGAGTAAAGGAAGAGTAAGGGAAGGACAAAGGAAGAAGGAAAGAGGAAAAAGAGGTGGAAGGTAGATGGAGCAGAGCCACATGGCATGGAGAGGCCACAAGTAGCAAGGGATCTCATATCTGGGGAATAAATTAGTACAGTGGTAGATCTGCCCAATCTAGGCATACAGTTTATAAATATAATCATAGGGTTGTGTGCTTTTTTACATGGTCTTATTGGGGTTGGAGATTTACTGCAACAAATTTGCACCCATGGTATGGCTTAGAACCCAACTAACTTGAGATAAACATCCACTGCCCCCTGCCCTCCATAAAAGACTGACATTGCAATCTAAGGCTGCTGGCAGTATGTGGATTAAAAGCTGACTGAGTCTGAGGGGTCTACAGAGAGCTGCTGAGAGGTTCCTTCCACAAGCCCTAGGCAGACAGCTACAGCCAGAGGCAGCATCCCATCCCTGAGCCTAGGGAGAGATGGGGGATCTTGGAGCACAACTGCCTGTGAGGTAGTTCCCTGGCAGACAGAGAAAGCTGATTGGGGCATCTATGCCTGAGGGAGCCTTTCTGTGCTTGCTCCCCAGTATCCTCCATGTCTAAACAGGACTTGGGACAGCAGAGCCACTCTCTGGCTTCCTGAGAACTCCCTGCTTCCTGAGATCAGTGCACACACTGCCAGCTGCAACCCACAAAAAAGACAGAGATCTGGTTCAGAAACACAGAAGCTGTGGATCTTTCTACAGTCAGCCCCTCCTTATGAATAAAAGAATTAGAAAGGACTTCAGTGTCCTGAATCAATCGAACAGCAGAGGGAGACAAAGGTACAAAAAACTCCAGATCTGGTAATAAGAATTAAACATTGATTAAACACACACACACACACACATTTTGGGTTCCATTGGATGATATTTTGAACAGTTTGACAAGGAAATAAACACCTCGTCATTTACCATTATTACAATATTAATTATTTTGATTTACTATGTCTTCTCAAAAGACAGGGCCCTAGATTAAAAAAAAAAAAGTTACATGCCTTAGAAGCTTAAGACTTGGCAACGTGGCCTAGAGGAAATACTAGAACTAAAAGTTCAGGATTTTATAGTTCAAGATAAGCAACAGAAACAGGAGAATAAAGGTTGGAGACAGGAGCTGGAAAAGATACTAGATCAAAAGATGCGGAAGTTCATAGATGAGACTGAGCAACAGAGAGATAAACTTAAGACTTGGCAACATGGCCTAGAGGAAACACCAGAACTAAAGGTTCAGGATTTTATAGATCATGATAAGCAATAGAAAGAGGAGAATAAAGGTTGGAAACAGGAGCTGGAAAAGATGCTACAACAAAAGATGCAGAATTCCAGAGATCAGACTGAACAGCAAATAGATAGGGATAAAGTTTCAAAGCAGAGTCTAGAGTATAATTTATTAAAGCTAGTAAATCAAAATAAGGTACATGCTAAAATATTAGTATTACAACATAAAGAAAAAATTAAATGTGGAAGCAGAACCTTGAACAGAGAATACAGGAACTCAAGGAACAAGAGGAGCAACAAAAAGAGATATGAAGCATGGGCACAGACCTTAAAGAGGAACTTAACATTTCAAGTAGGGAAAATATTCAGGTAGAGACTGAAGATAATGTTAGAGAAAACCAGCCAAAGGTTATTAGAAAACAAACTTTAGTTTATCCAGTTAGTATGCAATAAAAACCTCCAGACAATGATCATCCACAGGGTTATCAGGAATTGAATGGCAACCCATGGAGGGGTTAGAACTAAGAAAATTTAAGGAAAGTGTCACTAATTTAGGAGTGTATTCACCTTTTGTAAAACAAATCACATCATCTTGGGCTATTAGAAATAGAATAGTCATCCAAGACTGGAAGGATATGGGCAAAAGCAATTCTATAATTTGCATCACATTTACACAAGTTCTCAGGGTGGAAAGAAGAGGTGAAGGAGATAGAATGATAAAATAGAGCCAGTGGTAGAGATATTTCTAAAGATCAGCTGCTTGGTGAAGGTTGCTTTGCTGAGATAGAGGTACAAGCTGTAAGGGATGAAGAAACCTTGGCATTGTGTCTCTCTGCAGCCATAAATGCCTGGGACAAATTTGCAGAATCAGGGAAGACTTGAACCATTTCATTAAGTCATGCAAGTCCAAAGGAAACCTTTCCTGACTTTTTGCAAAGGTTGACCTCAGCTGTGGAAAGGAGTGTATCCGATCCATCAGCAAGAAAAGACAATAATTGAGTCTTCAGCCTTTGAAAGTGCTAATGCTGAATGCAAGGAAGTAATCAGACCCCCCCCCCCCCGAGGGCAAGGTCAACATCAATAGATGAGTGGATTAGACACACAGCTGATGTTAGACCTCATTTGCCTGATATGACCTGAATAGGAGAAGCTGCCACTAGAGGCCTTGAGCTGACCCAAATTTTCAAATGTTTTTGTTGTGGTGAGCAGTGTTATCTCAGATTAAACTGAAGGGAAAACCAAATCAATCCCAAAAGGGAGCCTATGCCTTCTGGAATATGTAAAAGATGTGGCAAAGGCTGACATTTGGCTAGGGAATGTAGGGCAATAATAGACAAATGGGAAAACACCTTACCCCCCCCCCCAAAAAAAAAAAAACTTACCAGAGGGGCCTCTTTCAGGCCCCAGTCCCAGGCAGGGAGAGTTCTCTTCCTCAGGACAATTAAATACCACTGCTCTAAAAACAGATGTGAGACCAGATAACAAGGCTGAGACAAATTCTACAGGCAATTCAAAAGGGGGAGCAAAAATGAATATTTTGGCATACATCTATAGAGAATCAAAGACCAAAACTAAGAATACTAGTAAACAATATTGAGATTGAAGGAATGGTTGACACTGGAGCAGATGTTACCATCATCTCTCCAAAATCTTGGCCTGTAAGTTGGGAACTTCAAGAAGGAGATGTCCAATTTCAAAGAATTGGGATTTTATCCCAAATAAACCAAAGCATTAGGTGGCTTAAATTTACAGGACCTGGAGGTCTGATAGGAAAATTAAGGCCATATGTGGCTGATATTACCATTAAATTATGGGGAAGATATCTGTTACAGCAAGGTAAAACACAAATTAATAGCCGTTCAGTTTTAGAGGCTGGCCACAAATATGGTCAGGCTCCTAATAAAAAATTAAATTGGTTAATGAATATTATCAAAGAAAGTTACAGACTGACCAGGCTGTCCATAAGAAAGATATAGCAGAGACTGACAATTTAGTTTTACCTCAAGGAGCGACTGCTAACAAGACACCAACAGCTTTACCACTAAGGTGGTTGAATGACCAACCCATTTGGATTGATCAAAGGTCTATGACAAAAGTAAAAGCTGCTAGAACAGCTAGTCCAGGAGCAGCTGGAGGCTCAGCATATAGAGGTGTCCACCAGCACTTGGAATTCTTGGATATTTGTCATTTTAAAAAAATCTGGCAAATGGAGGATGTTGACAGATCTCAGAGCAATTAATATGATTATTCAGCTAATGGGTTCCTTGCAGCCTGAATACCATTGCCTTCCTTGTTGCTCTAGGAATGGCCTATCATAGTGATTGATCTAAAGATTTCTTTTTCACAATTTGCCATGGACTGGCCCCAGTTGGCCTCTCTTAATCTGTGGGGAATCAGGGGTTCTGGCAGGTGGACATGGAGTCAGCGAGAATTGACAGACAGATGAGGACTGTGGTGGCACATGACTTTAATCCCAGCACTTGGGAGGCAGAGGCAGGCGGATTTCTGAGTTTGAGGCCCGCCAGGTCTACAAAGTGAGTTCCAGGACAGCCAGGGCTACACAGAGAAACCCTGTCTCGAAAAAACAAAACAAAACAAAACAAAACAAAAAACAACCCTCCCTCCCAAAAAAAAAAAAAAAAGAAAAAAAAAGAGAGAGAGAGAAAGAGAGAGCTGAATCTGAATGTGTTTTGTCCAAAGGAACACCAGACTTTTAATACAGAAGAAAAACAAGAAAAGCCAGGGAACACATATGCCAAGTTACACTGACACAAAACAAAAAGGAATGCATACATAAAAAGATGGTGGGAGCCAGGCCCTGTTTAACCCTTAGAATGGAGCCAGGCGAATGCTCTGATGCAATGCTAGTCTATTGTTAAACCCACCACCAAAGGTTCTTAGTAAATACCTGATTATGCTATTCCTCTGGGCCTAGTGAAGAAACCTGCACCAAACCCACCTATATCCTAGGCCATTCTGTATTCCTGTGTTTGAGTGTGACTTAGCTATTGTCCTAAGTAATTACCATGCAGACTAGACCTGAGCTTTTCTAGTTCTGTTTCAAGTAAATTGTAATGCCTAAATAGTTTCACTGTCTCTACTAGAAGTGAATTTGAATGTTACTGAATAGGTAACATTCTGACTGAATTCCAAGCTCACTGTAAGCTTCAAGGATTTTCTAGGAACCATTGAAACACTCCTGGAGACTCAGCTATGTCAAAAATTAATCCTTAAAGGCACTTATAATAAAACAATACTGAAAGAGAGCACTTGGATTCAAACACCAGACTAATACAGGGACAGGTTTTGTGTATACGGGCTATGGGAATGTTAAGGTTCCAGGAGGCTGTTTCCATGAAACTCTTTGCCTCATGACTGCTTTCAGGCTTTAGGCCTACCAAGCAGATTGCACTGGAGTGGATGTAGCAACAATTCACATGTACATGATAAGGAAAGAGTTCTTTTCTCAGTAGCTACCTTCAATAGCTCTGTTCAATAAAAGGATATAATTGGAAAGTCCTGCAAAAAGGAATGTTAAATAGACCTTGTTTAAATATTTTGTACAACAGCCATTGGAGATGATTTGAAAACAATTTCCCCAATCCATTATTTATCATTATATGGACAGTATTCTATTGGCTGATTCAGATATGAATGTATTGGAAAGAATGTTTGATGAACTTAAAAAAAAAAAAAAAACAAAAAACAAAAAAGCTTTGCCTTGCTGGAGATTGAAAATCACCCCTGAAAAAATGCAAAGAAGAGATTATGTTAATTAGCTAGGATATAGAATAAGTCTAAAACGTGAGGCCACAAAAGGTGCAAATTAAGGACTCTTAATGATTGTCAGAAGTTACTAGAATATATTAACTGACTATAGCTTGCAATTGTCTTGACTACTCAAGAACTAAGCAGTTTATTTCAAACCTTACAAGATGTTAAAGATTTAAATAGTCCGAGGCAGTTATGAGTGTATTATCAACAAAGGCTGAGAAGGAATTAGCTCTGGTAGAAAGGAAATTGCAGGATACACATCTAGATCATATCGATCTAAAGATGACTACACCTTAGTCATGTTACCTTCTACTCATTCCCCTACAAGTATCCTCATGCAGAGGGAAGATTATATCTTAGAATGGATATTTTTAAGCACATAAGGAGAGGAAGAAATTAAAAATCTACATAGAAAAAGTCTCTGAAATGACATTAAATGGAAAATTGAGACTTTGACAATTAGCTGGAATGGATCCAGCTGAAATTGAGGTCCCTTTTACTAATGCAGAGATTACCTTGTTATGGGCACAGGATGAACATTGGCAAGGAGGATGCATTAATTTCTTGGGTGAGATTAACAACAAATTCCCCAAAAGCAAGTCACTTCAGTTCATAAAAAGAATTATGTATATATCTTGTATAATTAAAAGAATTCCAAATTCTGGAGCCCCTACATTTTACACTGATGCTAATAAATCAGGACAGGCAGGATTTAAATCAGAAAATGTAAGTAAGGTGGCTGAGAGTCCCTATAAATCGGTTCACAAATCTGAATTACATACAATACTCATGGTATTGTCAGATTTCCATGAGTCTTTAATATAGTAACTGACTCTCAATATGTAGAAAGGTTTTGCACAATGAGACTGCTGGACTTCTTCAGTATGATTCTGAATTGATTTCAGCATTTACTCAGCTACAATGAGTGATCAGAAATAAGAGTCATCCACTGTATATAACACACATAAGATCACATACAGGTCTGCCAGGCCCTCTGGCACAAGGTAATAATGAAATTGACCAGCTTTTGATAGAAAATGTACTAGAGTCTTCAGAATTCCATAAAAAACTTCATGTTAGCAGCAAAGGTTTAAAGAAATAATCCTCTATCACTTGGCAGCAAGACAAGGAAACTGTGAAGCAATGTCCTACTTGCTCATTATATAACCAAACCTACAGGTAGTAACCCTAAGGCTACCCAAGGAAATGATATTTGGCAAATGGATGTCTTCCATTTTACAGAGTTTGGTAAACTGAAATATGCGCATCATACTATAGACACATGTTCAGGATTTCAATGGGCAACTGCCTTAGAAAAGGCTGATTATGTAATTACAGATTTGTAAGAACTTATGTCCATTATGGGAATACCTAGACAAATTAAAACAGACAGCAGTCAGGCATATGTCTTAAATAAGGTTAATCAGTTTTTAACATACTATAATATAAAACATGTTACAGACATATCATATAGTCCTATAGGACAAGCAACTGTGGAGAGACATAATCGAACTCTAAAAGAAAAGCTTAATAGGCAAAAGGGGACAATAACCCCCGCCCCATACAGATTACATAGTGTTTTATTAACCCTACATTTAAAAAATACCAAGGAACAAAAAACTACAGCTGCTAAAAGACATTTAATTGTGGGGAAAAAAAACTGCTGAACTAAACCAGCCAGTTTATTTTAAGGATGTTCTGAAATCAGAATAGAAAGGGGGAAATGTGTTATGCTGGGGGAGGCATTATGCTTATATTACCACAAGAAAAGAAAATCTATGGGTTCTTTTCAAGATGATAAAAATCCTTTGACATGACAAAGGGAGACCCCCTGAAGACTTTGATTATGGGCAAGAAGAAAGAGACTAACAAGATCAACAAGACAAGTGATATATATGTAGTGATGTATATGTCTGTATACACAGAGACAGCTCTGGAATCAGCTAAGACTTAAATGTTCATATACATCCAATAACACTTCCTGGGTACATGAATTCTTTACTATATATCATCCTTTAAGATGACATGAATGGAAATTTATATTGTAATTTAATTATGTTATCAAACTAACCTCTAAAAAAAAGAAATTGTCTTTCTTTTGTGGTTTTTTTTTTCATTTTTTTTTCTATTTATTTTTTTCTTGGATATTTTCTTTATTTACATTTCAAATGGTTTTCCCTTTCCAGGTCTCCTCTTTGGTTCCTCCCATTCCCTCTCTCTCCCCCTGCCTCTATGAGGGTGCTCCTCCAGCCAGCCACTCCCATCCTCCTGCCCTGGCATTCCCCTACACTGGGGCATCAAACACCCTCAGGCCCAAGGGCCCCTCCTCCCACTGATGTTCAAAAAGGTAGTTCTCTTTCTTTATTGATCTTCTGTAACCAATCTGGGCACCCTGAATGTTCTCTATGAATGTCTTTACAGATCAAAAGAGGCAAAAGACAACCTTGACAAGATTCACACTCTGGGATGCTGAGATTCTGAGACCTTCCATTCCAGCTCCATGTTTGATTCTATCTTAACAACATCAAAGCTGTTTCCTCTGAAGACTTGCTTCCAGGACATTTCAAGAACAGTTATCTTGCCCATCCAACCTTTCAGACTGTTATAGTCAGTATGTCAGCTAATCCATAAACTTTCTCAGACACTGGAAGTCAAATGATTCTAGATAGATCTTCTTTGGCAAAACCAATTTTCTTATTTCCCTTTGGGCACCCAGAAGGGAGTTCTTCACCCCAATTCACCAAAACCAAGCAAAAGATTGTTGTCCCATTCCCTTAGGTTGGAGTTGATAGTTCTGCTTATTTTATGAATCATAGATATGTTGTCATTTTAAGGGATAATTTACAATTGTTGTAGTTTTGGACAGGAAGGAAACTAAAGAGCTTAGACTTAGGTATTTCTACTTTTCCTTCCCTCTTCTTTATCCTTCCTTCTAAGGTAAAAGAAACGGGTGTTAGAAGAAAAAAGGGGGGACTATAGTAATATCATAGAAATTAGAGGAATAGACAAATAGGGATAGGTTATCAAATTTACTCTTAAAATATTTTATAGCCATATCTTACATTTTTAGAACTATTTATAATTAATGAAAATTGAAGTTGAAATTTTACATTGGTACAGAATTTATAGATTGATACAGATATAGTGCTTTCATTGGTGTGAATTTCTTATATGGATTCAAAATTTGAAGTTAATATTGTTACTCTTTGATAGGCATTGTGCCTATGCAACTGATCTAAGAATACAAGGCTTAGACCCAGTCCTTCTTGTAACTGCCATTACAAACTGTTTAGGATAATTAAATAACACAATTCAAAGGACAGACAGTAAACTCATGGTTATTTTAGATTCTGATTTAATTATAGAAAAAGTGTTCTTTTTTTGGTTGTTGTTTGTTTTCTGTTTTGTTTTGTTTTTCGAGACAGGGTTTCTCTGGATAGCCCTGGCTGTCCTGGAACTCACTTTGTTGACCAGGTTGGCCTCAAACTCAGAAATCTGCCTGCCTCTGCCTCCCAAGTGCTGGGATTAAAGGTATGTGCCAGCACACTTGGCTATAAAAAATGTTCTTAATTTACTCAAATAGAGGAGGGAAAATCAGTTTTCTTCAATTTTGTGATATGTGGTATATTGACGACACTTCAGAACAGACACCATGCTTAAGAGTAATTTACCAACACAAAGTGAACTTGATGAGAAAAAAGGGAGAAGTGGTAGGAGGGTGAAAGGGAAAAGAAGAGAGGGAGGGTATGGGGTGGACAGAGAGAAGGTAGGTGGATAGAGAGGTAGAAGGGGATATAGGAAAAGTCAGAGGAGAAACATGAAGTCTAAAGATGGCCTCCTGCCCCATGGGTGGCTATTCAGGTAGTTGAGATTTTTACAGCCTGCCCTCTTCTCATGACTATGGTATTTCACAAAACTTTTGAGATCTTTCAAAGATTTTTCAAAGATTGTGTGAGTTATTCTTTTTATTCTTTTTTTTAAATATTTTTTTATTACGTATTTTCCTCAATTACATTTCCAATGCTATCCCAAAAGTCCCCCATATCCTCCCCGCCACTCCCCTACCCATCCATTCCCACTTTTTGGCCCTGGCGTTCCCTGGTACTGGGGCATATAAAGTTTGTGTGTCCAATGGGCCTCTCTTTCCAGTGATGGCCAACTAGGCCATTTTTTGATACATATGCAGCTAGAGTCAAGAGCTCCGGGGTACTGGTTAGTTCATAATGTTGTTGCACCTACAGGGTTGCAGATCTCTGTAGCTCCTTGGATACTTTCTCTAGCTCCTCCATTGGGGGCCCTGTGATCCATCCAATAGCTGACTGTGAGCATCCACTTCTATGTTTGCTAGGCCCCGGCATAGTCTCACAAGAGACAGCTATATCAGGGTCCTTTCAGCACAATCTTGCTAGTGTATGCAATGGTGTCATCATTTGGAGGCTAATTATGGGATGGATCCCTGGATATGGCAGTCTCTAGATGGTCCATCCTTTTGTCTCAGCTCCAAACTTTGTCTCTGTAACTCCTTCCATGGGTGATTGTTTCCAATTCTAAGAAGGGGTAAAGTGTCCACACTTTGGTCTTTGTTCTTCTTCAGTTTCATGTGTTTTGCAAATTGTATCTTATATCTCGGTTATACTAAGTTTCTGGGCTAATATCCACTTATCAGTGAGTACATATCATTTGAGTTCTGTTGTGATTGGGTTACCTCACTCAGGATGATGCCCTCCAGGTCCAACCATTTCCCTAGGAATTTCATAAATTCATTTCTTTTAATAGCTGAGTAGTACTCCATTGTTGTAAATGTACCACATTTTTTTGTATCCATTCCTCTGTTGAGGGGCATCTGGGTTCTTTCCAGCTTCTGGCTATTATAAATAAGGCTGCTATGAACATAGTGGAGCATGTGTCCTTCTTACCGGTTGGGACATCTTCTGGATATATGCCCAGGAGAGGTATTGTTGGATCATCCAGTAGTACTATGTCCAATTTTCTGAGGAACCGCCAGACTGATTTCCAGAGTGGTTGTACAAGCTAGCAATCCCACCAACAATGGAGGAGTGTTCCTCTTTCTCCACATCCTTGCCAGCATCTGCTGTCACCTGAATTTTTGATCTTAGCCATTCTGAAGTGTGATTTATTCTTAAAATCAATGTAAACAAGGTATTTCAAGACTTGTTGCCCATAGGCTAAGGGAAGGTGATGGCATTTCAATAATATTTCATTTTTGGTTGTTAGAAATATTGTCATTAGTTTCATTTCTTCTTTCTTTCTACTCATCTTCCTACACCAAAACTTAGTCTTTTAAAGCAAAGGTTGTAAGAAATTAACTGATACTGGAAATTTGGGTCAAGTATTGACATTGTTGTTTCTGAGACTAGGCTGTTTTTGCTGACAAAAGTGCGATTCAAGTGTCTCCCTATAGTGGTGTAGAAGGGTAATATGATATGATAAGTGTCACTTTTATGAGGGCAGTGGCTTGATAATATGTGCTGTTATTAAGATAAAAAGAGAAAAAAATATTTCTGCAGAGTTAGATGGAAGCAGATAGAGCAGTAGACCTGGAGGAAGATCTACTCCCTGCTATTCAGGGAAAACACAGGACCTGGACAAGTAGGAGTCAAACATTGAATGGAAAATGGGGACTTCAATTAACATGTCAACATAGAATGATTAGTTAAACAATTCCACCAATCAACTACCATCCTTTGCTACCTTTACCTTCTTAGCCACTCAGTGGGGTTGCCTGCTTGTTTTCCTCCATACAAGATTTGATAGACAGACTAGAGATCAAAGTTTCGACCTGAATGCTACTGCTGGAGTAGGGCTAAAGTGGAGCTTGGGTGGAGAATTGGCCACACGATCATCACAGAAGTGAGAAGTTTCTTCCTTCTAAGCTTCCAGTAAAATAATTTATGAAAAGAACATAGTGTGAAGAGAGTTGGAAAGTCTCAGACAGGAAAAAAAATCAACCCAAGTGCAGAACACACAAAACACAGAAAAAAAAACTGAATGAACTTTAGAAAATCAGCAAATAAGTATCAGAGGAGGACATGCTGAACAGCTGAACTAAGAGGGCTCAACACAGTCTCAGAAAGTCAGTTAATCCGACTCACAGAAGGGCATATTCTTTGTGACACTGAAGGATATTAGGGGTGATGGTAAGATCTCATGAGCTTCCAAAGAGTGGCAGGAGGTGAAGATGGATGGAACTTGAAACTGAATGTCATCAGATTAAAGAGATAAAACTGAAGGTTGAAAAATAGTAAATTAGTGTTGCAAGGCTGAATGTATAATACATTGAAAGGGTAGATTATAGACCCAACTAAATGTATAGTCATGTGTGCTATAATAACTGTTTTTAGATATGTAAGATATCAAAATATCTCTTTCTACTCTTCCTCCCTTTTCCCCTTCCTCTATCCTTTTTGCCTACATAATGCTAACTGCTGTACTCTGCCATACTCCTACCACAATGGTCTGAAACTTCTGAAACCCTTCCATTCCAAATATATCTGTCTTGTCTACCCACAGTTTCTTGCATGTGTTTACCACAGAGATGAGAAACTAACACAGTACAGTCAACACTTTCTAGATATTTCAAGGTGGCCATAAATACGTCACTAAATGAATGGGTTACCAAATAGATTTCTTTCTCACAGTTCAGGAAGTTAGACATCACAAGTAGTATGTTAACCAGATTGGTTCCTTCTTGAGATTTTGAGAGATGACCCTATTTTCTGGTGGTATCTGAAATTCATGGCATTTTTTGGATCATAGATCACTCCATTTTCTGAATCTTTACATATCTCTTCTCTGTATGTCTCCTTACCTTAAAATGACACTAATCATAGAGTTAAGGCCTTGTGGTGTTTTGGATATGCTTAGCCCATGGGAAGTGACCCTATTAGGAGATTTGACTTTGTTTGAGCATGTGTGGTCTTGCTGGAAGAAGTACTAGGGCTTACTGGACCATTCTAGAAGGAATACAGAAGATATTGGTGCTGCAGGCGATTTGAACTGTGCAGAGATTGCTCAAGTGGTTTCAGTGGAGAAGAATTTTAGTATGTCGCCTCCAGACTGTTCTTTGATATTTTGGTGAAGAGTGTGGCTACTTTTTTTGCCCTTGTCTGAAGAGTCTATCTGAAGCCACATGATAAATTTCTTTGACAAAAGAGGTCTGTAAACAGCCTGGTTTAAATTCTGTTGTGTGGTTACTACAGTTCAGTCTTTTTAAGAACATTTTGATGAAAAGGAGCAAGCTGAGAAACAAAAAATACAAAATATATGGTTGAAGTATAACAGGAGAACTTGGAAATGGAAAGGACCTAAATTCTGTTTTCAAGGAGATTAATGTAGTAGTGGTGACAGGGCAAAATTCCAGCCAGCTAAGCTTATTGTTTATAGGTTGGCAGTTGAACAATGAACAGTTATATCAAGTTAGACATTATTTCTTCATTATTATTTTCATTTGATCTTTTAATATAGTTGACTTAAAATAAAGAAATGGAGAAGAGAGGATCAGGATCTTGAGGAATGGTGGCTATGAAAAGCTTAGGTCCCAGCATGGTAGTATACACCTTTAAGCACAGCATTGAAGACAGAGCCATGCAGATCTCTCTCTGAGTTCAAGGTCAACCTACAAAGCAAGTTCACAAGCAGTGAAAGAATTGGAAAACAGAAAGCTGGCGATAATGTAATAAAACAAAGGGAGGCTTGTTCTAGGCCCAGCAAGCAGTAGAACTAGGCAGTTTCATCCATGGGGGTCTTGGTTCTGGGTCAAGAATAGAAGGGATTACTGAAAAAAATTGATTCTGGTTAACTAGAGCAAATAAATTAGCAAGGATTAAGAAGAGACCAGCATCACTTTAGTGAAATCTTCTAGGAAGTGTTTTTAAAGAATGCAATGAAGCTGTGTTTCAGAGATAGCCAAGGTTGTACCTCATGATGCAGCTGGATTTGGAAATGTGTAAGAATCACCCAAGTGGTACTTGTTCATGGAGTGCAACTGAGTCTTGGCACTCTGAGAGGCTAAGCAAGGCCACTGGTGAAGGTGCAGCCTCAGTTGCAGTTGACATCCCAGGACTGAGGGGTCATACAAAGAAGTTGAGGTTTGGCACCATGGAGAGACCCTATGAGAGGCTATTGGTGAATCCTAGTTGCAGCAGACAACTGAAGGGTATTGAAGATGCTGGTACCATGGGATAATCAACAAGAATAGTAGCAGCAATGCAGTTGAAACAGCAGACCTAGGAGTGCTGGAGAGGGCAGAGGTGGTGATGTGTCCCAAGCTTTTTGAAGGAGGCCAGAAGATCACACATCATATGTGGATCCTAGATACTGGAATAAGAACCTGTGAAGTTGAAGAACCCAAGATATTAGAGTTGCCAGAGCCATGGAATACCTGCTAAGGAAAGCTGCTAAAAGGGAGTGGAAACTGCCCAAGAGAAAGAATTGTGTCCCAGTCAACAAAGCTTAGAGGAGTTAGATACCAGACTTGGTAATCCAGAGTTTGGAGTTTGCACAGTTGAATTTTGATCTTGCTTTGATCCAGTATTTCCTCACTACGATGTTTTGGAATATATCCTAACATATATCCTTTGATATGGTAAGTATGTGATCTGATTTTTTTTATTTTGATGTTATAGGGAATTATAATTAACAGACTGCATTAATTTCTGGTACTTGAGTTTTTACCTATTCTACTTTATGCTTGTGGAAGGTCACAGTGTCTCTTTACAGCAATGGAAAATCTAACTGCAGAATCCTACATGGCCATGTGGAAGGGATGGTGTGACATGATTTCCTGTCCCTGAAGCAGAGCAGCAGAGCATGGGCCCCCACAAGTGCTGATGGTTGTTGGGCATGAGGATTGTTTGTATAATGCTCCATAATTTACTTTACACTCTTCCTCTGGGAAATATTTTCCCTGCTAAGGTTACCAGGGAAGTTCCTTTTTTGCTATGGTTAATGACTCCACGACAATCAGAAATAACATGAGTCTGTGAGCAAGGGTGTGTCTATATCCTTAGCAAATCGATAAACACTGTGATCACACCTTAAGGTTGTGGGAAACAACTCTGAAAACATCAGTTGAAAAATGTATAAACAGGAGTTTTCAACTATGCAAAATATTAGGATAAAATATGAAGTGTATGAGAAGTTTCACAGACCTAAAAGAATAAAGGCAGTTGCACTATGAGCCAGCTTGTCAGAAAAATATTAAGAAAGGAAACAAAGAGATCTGAAGAGTTGTGATCACAAGGTAATATCCCATCCAGATAAATTTATTGTTTGTGATTACAAAGGCAGGCAGATTTCTGAGTTCAAGGTCAGCCTGGGACAGAGCTAACTTAAACACAAGTATCTTGTCAGGTTTCTATTCCTGCACAAACATCATGACCAAGAAGCAAATTAGGGAGGAATGAATTTATTCAGCTTATACTTCCACATTATTGTTCATGACCAAAGGAAGTCAGGGCTGGAACTCAAGCAGGTCAGGAAGCAGGAGCTGATGCAGAGGGCATGGAGGGATGTTACTTACTGGATTGCTTCCCCAGCTTGCTCAGTTTGCTTTCTTATAGAACACAGGACTACCAGCCCAAGGATGGCACCACTCACAATAGGCCTTCCCACACTCAATCACTAATTGAGAAACTTACAGTTGGATCTCATGGAGGCATTTCCTCAAGGGTGGCACCTTTCTTTGTGATAACACTAGCTTGTGTCAAGTTGACACAGAAAACTAGCCAGTAAATCAGATGTTGTGGGAATGGTGATCTCAGAGTTGAATCCTACCCAGCTAGCTTTTTGTCTGTGCTTACAAAGGCAGGTAGATTTCTGAATTCATTTGCAATGTTTAAAAATAATTTACTTGCTGTCTTTTTTAGGAGTCAAGGGGCTAGGGTCATTCTGCTAATCAAAAGAGAACCTGAAGTAGATGACTGAATTAATATGTAAGTAAAAGACTGGGCTTTGGTCTATGAAAGGTGAACTGTCCAGAGATCTCCAGAGAAAGCTGCCACTAGCAGAACACAGGCAGTCAGCTTGTACCCACGATTTGACTGTAGGCCATTTTTTTTACAGTTCTGGAACATCCCTTCATCAGAAGCCCTCTCCAAGCCGAGGCTGGCCCTTGGCACCTAACTATGACGGGCATCAAAGTAAATCCAGAGCAATCTTGAGCTACTTAACTAATGAAATCTGCAGTCCTTCTTTCCAAACGGAATCACATGTAAGGTCCCATGCAAACATGAGTTTTGGGAAATACTACTCAGACCTGCGTACATAGTCTATGACATGTTCCACTTGTAGATTACATGTATAGTGCATGACTTTTCCACTTCTAGGTTACAAATCTTAAAAGGTCAGGGGGCTCTTATGTCTCAATAGATCATAGCACATTGACCATTTGACAGTAGGCCTGGCTGCCAAAGCAGAATCTGGTTAAGTAATACCACTAAACCATCCAGGATGGGATGAGGCAATGGTGTCTTGTTGCCAGTAGGAATAACATATTATAAAGACATTGACAAGGGTCTTTAAAAATAATACCATAGCCTGGATAGCTGGCTTAAATGGTAAAGTGTCGTACAAGCATAAGAACCTAAGTTCTGATCCCAGAACTGATATAAAAATCCAGGCACAGTGGCAAGTGAATGCAATCACTGAGATAGCTAGAGAGTTAGGCAGGTCCTTGGCATACTTGGTGAAAATGTTTGTAGATAAAACTTCAGCTAAAATGAGACAATAAATCTTACTGGTTATGGAATCCTTAAGATTTTTCATGCCCTCCTTAATAAGCCATGAGTGTAGATTTATTACAATTAGTTATAGGTTGTCATTTTAAGAGATCATTTGGAGATAGCCATAATTTTGAACAGGGAGAAAATAGGTGGGATAGATTACTAAATTTATTTTTGAATTAAACATTGTGTAACCATACTCTTATATTGATAGAAATCTTTATAATTGGTATAAAACTGAATTTAAAACTTATAACATTGGTACAGAATTTATTTATTTATTGATATGGAATTAAGATTTTCCTTGATATAAATCTGTATATTGATACAAAATTTGAAATTACTATTGATACTCTTCGATAAATATTGTGCCTATGCAACTCATTTAAGAACAAGATGATTAAGTAACACAAGTTAAGGGCCAGATAGTAAACTCATGCTTAGGTTAGATTCTAATTTAATTATGATAAAATGCTTTCAACTTACTCAAATAGAAATGGCTAAGAGTAACTAAGGTTTAACAGCTTAATATACTTTACATAGATGGTCTTCAAAAACATCAGAAATCCACAGAATATGGCATCTAATATTACTTCATTATTAACGAGCATTTGACAATGAGACATGTCTGCTCCTGACAGTTTCCCCATTCTCCTTCAAAGAAAAGTTGAACATCTTTACCTCTCGGCAAGATTACTTATTGTGACAAGGTAAACATGGGGCAAAAATTGCCCATTTCATCAACAGACAAAAATACTGTCCAGAAAAAGGACACACTATGCAGAATAGTTGAATGATAGCTCTGCCAAGACAGAATAAACAGTCCTTCATAATTATGACATACAAAGGTCTGTCAGATGATCCTGGGCCAGAAGGTTAAAGACAGATGCTCCAATGTTTTAAGGAATGAGGGACTGTCCAGGTTGTCACCTGTCTCTACAAATTGGTTAAATTTTGAAAGCTATGTTTTGTACCTTCTATATTTTCAGATTGTTGTTGGAAATAATAAAAAAGAGCTTGCCAACTCTCTACACTCCTGCTTCTCTCATCTGGCCAACTCCCCTGCAGGGCCAGACCATATTCCTGCTCTACTGTGGGCATTGGCGGGCCACCGGGCTCCAGCCAGGTGATCTCAGTGCCAGAGCTCCTGAGTCCCTTGGCAGAACTGGCACATTCCCACACATAGTATTGGCAACTCTCAGTCCCACTGCTATCCCACTGGCTCTGTCTTTATCTGTCAACTTCCCGGCGAGGCCAGAGCTCTCACACTTAAAATCGTGTGGGTAGGATTCAGAGAGAATCACTGGGACTGGGGAAGAAGAAAGGGATGCTGGAGCATCAGGACATAAAGTCACACAACCATGTGAGACTTCAGGGTGAGTGGCCACTGGCTACCTCATTAATTGGGCCAGGAGTAGCAAGTGAGATTTAGGAGTGCCCAGCCTTTGAGGTAGCCAAGGCATTTTAAAATTAGCTGGTGTATGTGTGTGCTTTCCATTCACAGATCCAAGATAGCTCTTAGGTGGGTGTGCATGTTCAACCAGCCAAGAACACAAAGCAGTACAGCCAAAAAACTTCACTAGCTAGCAAACCCTCAGAGCACATGTCTTAGACTGTTACAGTCTTGGACAAGGAGGAACTCTGGGCATGTGGGAAGGAAGAGGTTCTCAAGAACACATTCTGTGGTTTGCGCATAACTGCTTGTTTAGGTTTTCTTAAGGGAGAATTGAAGATCTAAAGTAAATTGTAAAGCTTTTACATGTCTTGTGTTTTGATTTATTTTGTTTTATGGTAAAGCTTTATCTTTTCAAGAGCATAAGAACTTTTATTCTTTTGTTTAATTTTGTGATTTAGTTTATCATACTAGATAGTCTCCAAATTATAAAGGAATGAGCTTGATTTTATGTCAATAGCAAGCAAAACAATGGTATTAAAAAAAACTAATATTTTATTCTAATTCCACTTTGAAGAAATAAACAACCGTGTGTATAATCTTCACAGATTGTGTACACAAACAAAAATTTAGATATGGTTCCTTCTGTTCTCTTTGTTTAAAAATGAACTCTTTCAGAAACTGTGTTATTTTTTCCAGTTTTAACATTAAAAATGTGATATATAAATTATAGGTTTTAAGAATGAAACAAAAAATGTCATGTATACTTATTTACCCAACAAATAAAATATCAACCATGGCTATTAAAAAGCAGAACAAAATTTCAATGAGAATATAAACTTGTATTTGCAAAATATTTTCTGAAAATGCAGGGTTTCATGTATCAGTCCTGATGGTGTGAAGCTGAACAGTCTTCTGAGCAGGGAGTGAGGGATGATGGTTAAGACAGAAAAGAAGACTCATAGATGATGCAAAGGGGCTTCAGGTTTATACCACATCAGGCCCAAATGTTTTTCACATAGCTGTTATATACTTTACAGTATCATGGGAAACAGTCACAAGCTAGCAGAGACAGTGGCTGACATATATAGAATATCTGTTCCTATCTGGTGGACTTCCTGTATCTTCCACTAAGATTAATAGAGCATTCAGCTCCTCACCTTAAGCTTCAAGTGTAGCTCCTCTTATGGAAATGCATGAGCAAGTCAGGAAATCTGCAAGGAAACCCTGACCTACTTTGACAGGCAGGCTTTCACAGAAGTGGGCAAAGATGGCTTCCAACAGTTTCACATTGCCATCATGGATGTTCTGTCAGATGCAAATCATACTTTTGTTTTGAGGACTTTGCAAAAGCTGGGTGAAGACAAGTCAAAACATTTCTTCACTCCTAAAATACCTTCTCTTCATTGGCAATGCTCCTCAAGTGGGTGAAGGAAAACACCATTGCCCAGATATCTAAAAGTATTTCTAAACAATCAAAGCTGTTGTGGATTTATTAACACAATCCTTTATATTCCCCAAGGGACTTGCTCTTGTATATTTGCTAGTGTTAGAGGACTTAGGATGGTGAATGGGCAAGATAGAGCCAGGTACCACTTCTTGCACACCCTTGGAGGCTAGAAGCTCACTCATGTGGGTGATGTAGCTAGAAGCTGGGATGTGAGAACCAAGAAAACCTGAATGACTCACAGTAGAGGGATCAACCCTTCTACAAGGAACAAAGGACCTTTTGATTCCACTAGAATTCTTTTATGTGGCATTTCCTATGATAGTTTAGGCTTCCTATACTTTGGTTGTTGAATTATGAGTCATTGAAAGTGGAAACTCTTCATTTTTGCAAGAACTATGTCTATGCAAGTGTCACTTCTGCTTTCTATAGCTCACAGCTGGTCCCAAAGTGAGATTCCCCAGTGCAGGAGAGATAATAGAGATAATAGAGATAATAGGGATAACTTGTGTCTTATTTAGGGTTTCTATTGCTGCGATAAAAATACAATGGCCAAGGAGGAAAGAGTTTATTTCAGCTTAAAACTCTCAAGTCAAATTCCATTGCTGATGAATGTCAGGACAGGAGCACGACTAAAACACTGAGGCAGGAACCAGAGGGTACAGAGGAACTATGGAGTAAGCAAGTTGCTTACTGACTTGTTCCTCATGGTTTTCTCAGACTGAATTCTTATACAAACCAGGCCCACCACCTAGGGGTGAAATCAAACATGTAATTGGCCTAACGCCCCACCATCAATCATTAGTTAATAAAATGTCCCACAAGCTTGCCTGAAGGCCAATCTAATTGAGCTATGCTTTAGATTGTTTCAATTTATCAAACACTATGTATAAGAAGAGTTGACAGTTACAGTTGAAAGCCACATGTGCAGGTAAAGTCCCACCACCAACATGCATTAATAACTTGAGTTATTTAGTCTGGGGTTGAGAAAGTCATTCCTATTTGTACTAATACTTACAGAATTTTGGTTTCCCTTGGGAAGCAATTGGAGGGAACTCTTGGGAGAATTCTAAAATGGGAGTTGGGGTGGCTGCTAAGATTTGGATGTGGTTCTTCCAAAAATTTGATGGTGTCAACATTATATGTGATGGTATTAAAAGATAACATACCACAAAGGGGTCTTCTCTGATTTTGAATCTAACATGGTCATAAAGTTCATGAAGATTTACATTTGCTTACTGCTGGCATGAGCAAGTACTTGTTTAGAATTGCTAACAGTTTCTTTGGAGAAACATCTGGTGACTTCCTCTCTGCAAGTCATATTTGTTTTTCACTGGAGAGTCATTGAGAGTGATGTGGTGGGGAGTAGGAGGTGATGACCATGAGCTGTCAGTTCCCACAGATGGGCTGCCATTCAGGTAGGCATTTAAGGACCTTACCAAGCTCCCTGTTCAGTTTTTTCCTCTGCCAAATGGGACTTGTAGCAAATACTGTCTAAAGCTTTGTGATGCCCAGATGGCTACTTCTGGAAGAACACAGAGCTAGAACAGTTGCATATGAATGACCCCAAAAGAGGAAGTGATCAGAATCAGTGTTCTTAGTCATCATTTGCAACAATGATAATTATTTTGTGAATTGTGACACTTGCATACTTCTTCACATGTATAAATGTTGTAATTGGTTTCCAAGCATTGAAACTATTTCCTTTTCCTTTGGCTGATTTTATTACTGCGTTGCCCTGACATTGCATTTTGTGTGTGGGTGTGTTATTGTTGTTGTTTTACTTCTAGTTTCTCCCCATTTTTTTTTGTTGTTGTTAATTCTTTAAGAGTTTCCACAATGTATTTTGATTATCCTCATTCCTCTCTCCCAACTCCTCATCCATCCCTTCCACTATTGGCTCCCTATACACTCAAGTTTGAATTTTCTTCTATTTATTGCTCCAAACCAAATGCAGTTCCTGTTGCAAGACTACTATTGGAGTGGGGCTTCCCTGGAGTTGGGTCAGCCTGTTTAAATATGACTAATCCTTCATCACATAACAGCTTTCAAATGCCAATAGTTCCTCAAATAGGCATGAGATTTCATTTGTGTCTCCTCCTTTCAGCCTAGAATTTTGTTTGGTTTGTGCATGTGCAAGTCTTGTGCATGCTGTCACAATCATTATGAATTCATATTCTCTATCACCCTGTTTTGTCTGGAAAACACACGGTTTCCATGAAGTTATTTACTGCCTCTAGATTTTTATCTTTCCACTTCCTCTTCCTCCATGATTCCTGACTGTTGTGATGAACATTGTGCACTCCCTTATTCTCATTATGTCAGCCAGTTTTAAGGTGGATTTTAGGAGGGAGGAAGTGGGAAATGAAACTTTGAAATTTTAATAAACATGGTAATTGCTTTTCACCATGCAATACCCAGGGGTATACATGAATTATTTATTTCCATCAACTATCCTCAACACTAGCTACTGTTTTCCCTTCTGAATATTAATTATTAATGGGACTGAACAGCTTTTCTGGTGTTTATCTTATGTTGCTGTGAATCTGTTTAATACACAAATACCAGCTACATGTTTTTCAAGGTTTTACACAGTTTTCTTGTTAATTTTTAATAATTATTTTATATTTGAGATGTTAATAGCATTCTTTTATATATTCTATCTTGATATTTCTCAGCTGTCAGTTACTTTCCAGCAAAGAAATATAGAGTTAAGGTCAATAGATAGTAGCCACAAAAATGGTAAAATGCATAAGATAGTATGATTTTTATTTTAAAATTTATTTTTAATCAATGGATCCAATAGAAATATGTTTTTAATTTAGTTTGATAGGCTAGGGCTCATAAAACAGTAACTGAAAAATGCAGATAGCTATATTAAAAACTTTTTATTTTTTATTCGATATTTTCTTTATTTACATTTCAAATGCTATCCCCTTTCCTGTTTCTCCCTGAAACCCACTATTCCATCCTCCTTCCTCGGTTTATATGAGGGTGTTCCCCACCCACCCACCCACCCACTCCCACCTCCCTGCCCTTGAATTCCCCTACACTGAGGCTTCGAACCTTCACAGGACAAAGGCCCTCCCCTCCCATGATGCCTGAAAAAGTCATTCTCTGATAAATATGCGGCTTGGGCCATGGGTCCCTCCATGTGTACTCCTTGGTTAGTGGTGTAGTCCCTGGAAGCTCTGGGGAATCTGGTTGGTTGATATTATTTTTTCTATGGGGTTGGAAACCCATTGAACTCCTTCAGTTCTTTCTTTAACAAATTGAGAACATCATAGAAGGAAACATGGAGTAATTAATATGTTGGCAGTTGCCACAGACCACCCCAGTTGGGTATGAAGGTCCCTGGAATGAGGGTCCTCAAAGCTAGGTGGGTAAAGATTTGGCAGTGATGACAAACAGAAACAAACATAGATGCATTTTGAATCTGAGTATATTTTGTAGCTCTCAAGCAGGGGATTTTATACATTAAATAAAAACCAAACATTACATCTCTTAGAAACTATATCCAGTGATACAATCACAAAGACCAACAAAATCATTTGGCACAGTAAAGCACAAAAATCATCTAAGCATTACAACGCTGAAACTATATATTCAGTGCATCACAAACAGAAGAGGTAACATCATTATAAATCATCAAAATATAACAATTCTAAAAGGATATATTCAGTGGGGGCTGTTGTCCAAGGCTAGTGGCACATTTCCAGGAGCAGGTTAATAAATCTCTAACGGTCAGTGCTCTTAACTGCTGAACTAACTTTCCAGCCCCATGGTCAATTATTATTTAACATCTAGTGCCTGTTTTTTTGTTATTTTGTTTTGTTTTGTTTTGTCTTGTTTTGTTTTGTTTTTATAAATCTTCAATGTATAAATTTAATCTATTTTAATTCTTTCTAACTAAGGCTTTCTTTGCCATATACCAAAATCTACCTCTGATGACACATGTGTAGCCATATGAAATTTTATTTTTGGGAAAGTTTTTATCATAATAGTTTTGTAAATGATTTAGAAAGTAAAGTGTTAGTTTCTCTGGAGATAAGGTCATGTTAGTGGCCCCATCTCTAGGGATGGTTTCTTTCCCATTATTCTCACTTAAGATCTTGGCCTAGGCTACCAGGAACATGTAAATAAGAAAAGATATAAGACAAAACAAAACAGATAGATTGCCATGAGAACTATGGCTCAATATTTTTTCTCTGGCGAAGAGTTCCATACAGGTTCCAGGAGGCCTCCCCATTTTAAGGTCAATCGCCTCAATCTGTGGAACTTGTCACGCAGATCCTACTGGAGATGGTGTGGCAGGTAGTCAGTATATATTTATATGTGGATAGTCAGTGTGCTTTCGAATAATATTCTGAAGTTGGGGTTTTAAAACGTCCAAATCATTAATAAGCATTCATAGACAGACAAAAACTGGTGGGCATGAATTACAGGTGGACAGAACAAACTGACATATGGATCAGCTTATATGTTCTTGAACCTCAGTGAACATTCAGTCATGTTCCCAGAAACAAGACTAATGGTAGTATTTCAGTTTCCCTTGAATATGATACAGAAAGAACAGTATAAAATCTTACGTCCTTAAAAAAAATAATTCTGAAAAAAACGAATGAAATGTTTATCTATAAACAGCTTGGGAGAAAGATCAAAAAAAGTGTTTCAAGCACACCAAAAAGTATGCATGATAGTGTTGTTTTAGTGTGTGTGAGCCTACAAGACATAGCTTTAGGGAGAACAGGTTTATCTTGGGTCCCGTTTTGGAAGGGTACTATCTATCATAATGGTGGTAGCACAGGGGTATTTGTTCTTATTCACATGTCAGGGAACAGAAGGACTGGGGCTGGTTGTAGGGATGGGATATCCTGCCTGTCAGCCTCCTACATCCTTCAGGAGATTGATCCTACTTCCCGAAGGTTCAACAGTCCTTCAAAGAGGTCCAAGACTCAGCTGTGGGGCACTCAGCTGTTTGAATTGTTGCCGAGGTTGCTGTAATGAAGAGTCAGACCCTGTGGCTTAAGTAACAACTTGGGAGGCAACAACTCTCAGAACCAGTGTGCTGTGGACTTGATTTCTGAAATGATCACTTTTTGGCTTCCAGAGAGCCATCATGAAGTCACCAGGAGATGTTTAAAAAACATTTACCTAGGTTCCTCCTTTAGGAGATCATGATTTGATTATTTGGGGTTACAAAAAGGACACAGGGACTTTTAAAAGCAAAAGTATGACTAGGAGACACCAAGAACAGGTCCTGATGCAAGTGTTTTTGAGTTGAGTTTTAGAAGAGAAGTTAGCATGCCATACACCCCACATAGATATGTGGAGAACATGGAGAAGCTACAAATATTTGCTATGGCCACAGAGAAAGAAACCAAGACTATGGGTGGCCTAAACTTTTTGTTCCATAGTTGGCAATTTATCTTTTGGGATAACCAAATTTCATGAAGTCTATAAACTAAGGTCCAACATAAGATTCTTCACATTGGGATGCTTATTAAGACTTCAGAGTTCGTGTAGATCAGGAGAAGTTCTACATGTGGCAAATAACTTGTTTAAAATATGAGAATGTTAGAAAAATATGGATGGCAAACGTGAAGATGATAGAAAAGGTGGGCTTTTGATCATCTGTTAATGTGGGAGAGCCATTTTTACATGGGCCATACCTACTTCTGAAGAGAAAGACTAGATATCAGAAGGAACACTGTATAGCAGTTCCTCAAAGATAACATCTTCATATCATGGAGAGAAGTGACACTGGATGTTTATAAGGAGGCAAAGCAATGGGTTGTTCTACGAGGTGGAGGTGAAACTTTCCATCTTGCATGGAAGCTCATTAAGATCAGCAAGTAATTAATTCAAAGTTAGTCCCTGAAATCAACCATATTCACTAGACTTCCTTCTCCACTCCCAAGCATATAAAACAATATGGAGTGCTAGGAGACTTCTAAGACAAGACAAGCAGCTTAAGAGACCGTCAGACAGGATGAGTTGCCTGAAAGTTGAAGGGTGTGCTCTAAGTTTCCAGTTTCCATGAACTATCACCCACATTGACTGAGCTTTGGTGATACAGTGGTCTTTTGCCTTATTTCTGCTCCTGTAAAAAAACCTCTCACCAGTCTTAGTCAGGGATACTATTGTTATGATGAAAAACCATCACTAAAAGCAGACTGGGGAGGAAAGGGCTAATTTGGCTTACAGATCCACATTGTAGTCTATTACTAAAGGAAGTCAGGGTAGGAACTCAAGCAGAGATAGGGCCTAGAGGCAGGAGACATGAATGGGTGCTGCTTATTAACTTATATCCATTGGCTTCTTCAGTCTGCTCATTTATAGAACACAGGACTACTAGCCCAGGAGTGGCTTCATCACAGTGGGATGATCCCTCCAACATCAATCACTAATTAAGAAAATGTCCCACAGTCTTGCCTCCATCCTGATCTTAAAGAGGCATTTTCTTGAGTCTCCCTCCATCCCAATAACTCTAGCTTGTGTTATGTTGACATCAAACTATACAACACCCCAATATCTCTGTATGTATCTCAAATAAAACTCATTGGTACAACAAACTGGTCTTCAGTGTTATCTTTGCTGTGGTTTGTCATCAATTCTCTATTTGGGGCAAGAAGATGTTTGTATCTTCCCAGAAATAATAGTGACATCCAACAATTAAATAAGCAAAAATCTGACATTTGAATCTATGGATATAGCTTTGTTTTAAGAGAAGTAAATGATACTTCTCTTAAAACAACTGCAAAATCCAACCAAACAAAGAAAAACAAAAAACAGGAAGGAGAATGAAGAAAGGAGTGGGGGAGGAGAAAAGAGGAAAGGAGAGGAAAGGAAAGAAAAAGAAAAGAGGTAAGGATATTGTAAAAAGAGGGGAGGTGATAGCTGGTCATAAGTCCACAAAGAAGAAAAGAGTTAATTCTAGAAAAATGTGCTTGAGAGTAAGGCCTTCCTGGTATAGCCACCTGCCTTGGGACCATCTGTTCTACTTAAGTTTAAAGGCAAGCAAGGGCTGCAGTTCCTGTTTGATATTCCCTAGGAATAATACTTTGACTAGTAGTGGTGATATGCATGCATATATATATATATATATATATATATATATATATATATATATACCACCACTACTAGTGATATATACTATTATATATATATATATATATATATATATATGCAAGGATTACATTTCAAAACGATTATGATGCTCTCAATCTTAGTGCCTGTGTCTATATTTCTTGTATGTTTAGACTTTCCAGTCCCTTTCTAGAAGCAGAGCACAGCTCCAAAGACTTTAGAATCAAGAGTCACAGTTTTGCACTGCATCTTGGCTTGGAGTCTGCATGGGCACCGAGGGAGAAGCGCTGCTCTATGATGAACAGTGCTAAGAGCTTTTCCTGTTCTCTCAGCAAGGCACTGCAAGGAAGACTGACATTGAGTATTACTGCTGTGATTCAAAAGCAATGATTAGAGATGATTATGTGTTGTGTAAGTAGCCCAACAACTACTAACCTATTTTGGTAAACATCAAGGCTTCTACGAGTGTCTTTAAAAGGAAATAATCACATACTTGCAGATTTTTAAAAATTATTTATTTTTTGAGATGTTACATCATTTATCCCTTATCTTTCTTTTATCCATCCAAAAACTCCTATATACCATCCCTGCTCTTTTTCAGATTTGTAGCCTTTTCTTTCCTTTCACCACTATCATGTGCATATGTACATACATATATGTTCCTAAATATGTAAAAGATAAACTGCTGAGTCTATATGTTACTCATATGTATGTTTTCAGGGCTGGCCATCTGTTTCTGAATGACCAGATGGTCTGCTCTTCCCCAGAGCAGACAGTCTCCCATCTCAGAGCTCATTAGTTGTCTAGAGTTCTCTGTGTGGGGTTGGAGATTCCCTTTTATTCTGGCATGTCTATTGTTGTTATCCTTGTTCAGTTCTTGTTTTTTAAGGGCCACCATTCTAAGTATGCTGAACTTTTCTGTGTTGGTTAAGTGCCTCCAAGAATATATGGAGAATACTTTTGTTAAAAAGTACAATTGACCCCCTAGCAGATAAAGGCTCTTTTGTTCAGTCAATGAAATATGAACTGTTCTTTGAAACCGTAGTTACCATCTTAAGAATAACTTACTTGATCTTCACATGGTCATATGCTTTAATGACTAGAACATATAAGTCTTGGAGGCTTGGAAATATACTTTCTAACTTTCATAATGATCTTCCAAATAGAAATCCTATCTTCCAAGTAGAAGTCCAGTGTACTTAAAAGGGTTAACATTTTGAATATTTTATACCAATCAAATGAGCTAGCATAGAAGTTAAAAAACAAGGGTAAAGGTTTAAGAAAGAAAGCTTGCATCTCATTTTAATCAGCTCAGTTCCTGAGATGTCTTTTCTTCAGTATAGCCAACAGTCCAGTCAGTAATAAATCAAAATTAAACCAGGTCTTCAAATCATTGTCAAAATATCAAACTAAAACACACACACACACACACACACACACACACACACACACACACACACACACAACTACTCAGGTCTCCAAAAACGTACATGAATTTTTGCAGTAAAAATGTGTTTATTCCTAATTTTCAAGCCTTCTTGCTTTTTTTTAAAAAGTGTGTGTTTTACAACAGTTGTTTGTGATTAACATTTAGCATATAATCATGTGATTAATTTTGAGGATGCATGCCAAAAGCTAGGTTGCCAAGCAAAACAGTTGCTTTTGCCCTGAGAGCAGTTGCGATTCCTGCTTTGCCTTTGGTTAATTTTGAAAGTTAAATTCCAACTGCCAACCGGCTCTTGCATTCACATAATCAAATCCAAATACAAGTGTCAGTTGACACCTACCACCTTCCCACCCTCCCAGCCCCCATCCTACTCCACCCCTGCCCAAGAAGCTGCCTGGCCAGGCTCTGGCTCCTCCCAGATCCCACTGTGGGAAGTGTGAGTCACAGAGTGTTCAAGTCTGTGCATTATGTTCTGAGTCACCCGACAGGCGCCTGGCCCGGGATCAGGAGGATCAGGGCAGACTTTAAGTCTCCACAAAGCAAGAATAGCAGCAGAAGCAGCCACAACAGCAGGTATCTTCAAGGTGAAGCTGTGGGGAGACTCTTCAAACCTCTCAGATCCCCGGGGCCTAGGACAGATACTGGCACTGAAGAACCTGGACAGAAGCCAAGAAGGAGAAAGGCCAGGATCTTACTAAAGTTAAAGAGTCCAGGAGTTAGCAGAGGACTCCAGTGACAGAGAGGTAAGAAGGGCCGTTGGGCTGTTAGGGGTCAGGTGTGTCTCAGCAAAGCTGTCAGAGGGCATGTGCACCCTGAGTTGCAAACCTGCTGTTGGCTTCTAAGTGATTGGCTGGGCGCCTGACACTTGCTATTTCAAGCCCTGGGCTTTCATTTCCTGTAGGGAGCGCTGGAGCTTTTTCTAACAGCAACTAGGAGAAGCCAAGGGTACAAAATTAAGGCTAGGGAGCAACCTGTAACATGTCTGGAATTTACATGGAGTTCACACTTGTTTGCAGTGCTGGGTACTTCGGGGCAGAAATACAAGTCCCCTCCACTGTGCAGCCTGCTTTATTTCCTTTCTCTGACCTTTCTCTCTCCCACCCACCTTTCCACTCCACTAGCCACTCCCCCTCCTTTTTAACGTTCTTTTATCTTTTGTTTATTAACTGCTTCTTGTCAACTTGAAACAGATCTTTTTTACCTACAATCCTTCACCTTGTGTAGTGGTTGTTCTTCAGCTAAATTCCCCACTTTCCAGTTTTCAGGCGCCTGCCCTACAGCTCTGCACCTCAGGTCCAGACTTCTTCCCAAGGGCTCTCTTTCTCATGTCGTGGGCTCCTAATCTAGGCTGTGTATCTGTGAAACACACAGATATATCCTCCGGGTTCCCCCAATAACTCCTTGATCCTGAGGTCACGATTTTGGTTTTATTTGTGTTTTTTCTCTCTTCCTTTTACATGGACATCCCCTAGAATAAGGTGGGCTTCCCTTAGAGTACCTCCACCATTCATAGGACCTAAACCATTTCATCTGTTAGCTTATGCTGTCTTGGATTCCAGATCCCCAGGGTCCCTAACTCTTGCCCTGGAATGTCTGCTCATTCTAGCCCTACCTTTATTTCCAAACTACACTGGCTGTCACCTTATAGCCTCAGATGACCTGGTATGTCTCACACATCTCAAATGGAATGCATCACCTTCCCCATTCCAAACCAATTCTTCATAGGAACTTGCTAGGATTCTTGACCCAATCTAAGTAAACATTTAGCATGGAACTTCATTTTTGATTCTGGACTCCTCCCTTCTTTGTAATGTGCAGCCATCACTCTGTCTGACAATTCCTACTTCTCTAATCAGGGTTTCATCTGCATCAACACTCACTGGTCCATCATGGTAGCCTACCAAAAGATTCTCCAGCCCCTTTCCACACCCAATAGTGAGCTGCGTCATTTTCTTCAAGCCCAAGAGCTACATGTAACATGCTTGGTAGAAAAACTCTATATGGCTTCCAGCTCCCAGTCCATGCTTACACTCACAAATTCAGCAAAAGACACTCATCTCCCCCTTGTGTCTCACAGGATCCCACATAGATCACACTCCTAAATACCATACAGATGTGATCTGCTGCATTCTTTTTTGTACCTGCCAATTTCTCAGCCTGAAGTTTTGCCTTTGTACCACCTTCAGAATTCCTGCTCAGGTTGTCAGAGTCAGCTTCTTTGGGAAGACATCATGTTTCAGTGTACTTTTTCAAGAATGTAACAAAGCAAAAAATGATCCAAGGAAGGTTGGTTGAGTTCAGAAAAACATGTAAATAAACACCAGCAAGTACAAAATAAGTATTAATAGAGCAGTCCTGAAAGGAACCTCAAAGTTGGCAACAGGTACCCAAGACAAAATTTTCAGCACAAAGGATATTTATTTGCCTCAGAGGGAAAAAGGACAAGGAATAAGGGATTAAGGCAGGAGACAGAAGATAGAGGACAAGGGGGAAGAGGAAGGGAACAAGGGAGAGGGGAAAGGATATTTTCCCTAGATGGACAAAGGATCACCTCTGTATAGAGAAGAGACAGATATAGCCCATAGACAAATAGTGGTCTATAAAGGTACAAAGGAAAACCTCATTTTTAGACGGGTCAGGTGCGAGCCAAAAGGAGGCTTTTGATTGCTGGACTTCAATACTTTGATATATAGACCTTGGTGGGCACCCTTGGAAGGATCAAGTGGCCAACCAAATAAGGGTCGAGACTTTGGTGGCTAGCTAAAAGAATATAATCTAAAGGTTTTTAGCAAGGCAGAGAGAATGGGGGGAGGTGAAGGTCTGCCAGAACCATGTTAGCCATGCTCCAGTCTCCTAGAGCCTCTTCAAACCCTTTTCTAGAACTTTCTTGTGGCAGACCAATTTAAATGCAACTGCCTGGCATGTACTGTCCATTATATCCAGGAAAGCAGGAAGGCAAGACAGAAAGCCATATCCAGATTCAGGGTACACTGAGAAAAGCATTCAGTATGTCCTTTGCCCAGACTGGGTTCTATAGCTATGTTCCAACATTCAACGAGAATAAGCATGTCTTATAAATTGAATGTAAGTGTTTAATGAGAGAGGCACAAAATCATGTCTAAGAACAATCCAGGGAACCAAATGCATTGAAGGTAAAAGGCCTTCTGCCTCTTTTCCTGGAACATCTCTTCCAGTCCTCCAAGGCAGTGTTCATCACCATGGGTCATTTTGTTTGGCTGTGTTCCAACAACCATGAAAGTAGAGTGTAGCACAAGTGCTCTGTGAATGCCTTTATCTGTCACATGTGAGGAGGAACACAGTGTGGCATGCTCCCAGCAGAAGCATGGTATCACATGCACAGAGCAGGGGGGAGGCTTGGTGTTCCTGTAAATCCCCAGACAGCATTCAATTGTCACTGTCCTTATTTCTCCACTTGTACAATGGATGTTAGCCAAATGCTTATTCATTTTATTAGCTGAATAGTCTAGTTTCAGAATGAACCCTAAAGCTATTGTTTAGTATTTTACTGAAAATAATTTCACTTTAGATTTACTAGTCAAGACACTTTTGCTTAATATTCCTACTTTCTCAAAAGCTTCTGTGTACAACTGAAATTGAGACACCAAAGTAATGGGGAGTCACATTGTCTTCTAGCTCCTGCCTCTGATTAACTGCTGTTGGAAGCAGGACCATGCTTTACAAGCATGTGAATGTGTGCTTGTGAGTTTGTGTGAGTGTGGGTGTGTACAGTCGAGTGTGTTTATGTGTGACAGTGTGTGTGTATGCATGGTCCTGTGTCAATATGCAGTTGATAGGCTATGATATGCTACTGACTACCATTGGGGTGTTTAAAGGGAATGGGGACAAAGTAGAGACATGAAGAAGACACATGAAAGAACTCAGAACTAGAAGTTAGCAGTTAAGAACAATTGCATGTAAAGTTGTGTTTCATGCACTAGTTTTTTGGCCTGCTCAGACAAGCTGAACACACCCCCCCTATACACACATGACACACATGTGTGCACACACACTAAGATTTTGTCCTATGGTAGGATCAAATCTGACTTTGGTCATGTTTCGGTTATATTCTTATTTCTTTGTTTTGAGTTTCTTTGGTGCCACCTTCTGGTTGATGAAGAGGTTTGAGAAATTATTTATCCTCATACTTTTAGAATGTCAAGTGTAAGTTGAGGGTGTGGGGATACATGTAGCCTGGTGACAAGATAGATCCTGCTGTACTGGGGCTTTTCTACAACACAAAATGTTTCGTGATACCTACACTCTTTGCTTCAAGTCCTGAAGAAGTTTCATGATGTGGAGATAGGGAAGAACTTCATACTTTGGTCCATAATTGATGACTTCTTTTAAAAACTGCCTTGGGGTAACTTCAAACAAAATCGTTAATAATAGAGAACCCCCCTTCTGTCTGACCCCACTCACGTTCCACATTTTCTTGCATCTGAAAGATTCAGGAAACCCTCAAGTCATTGGACTCCAATAAAGTACAGTTGCAAAGCTACCGTATGAGGCAATTTGAAATCACTATCTGCCTGTACAGGGAAATGAACACGCACCTGGACATTTACCTCTATGTTAAGTTTGTAATGCTTTCCAAGTTGCTTATGTGTCAATCTTCCAAATTACAACATAGTCTTCTTGAAGGGTTTAAAACTTCTAGTTAAGAATATGAGTACATATGAATGAAAAAATAACATTAAAAATAGCTTGCAGGGCTATAGGGCAGTGACTGATTTGATTAGCTTTAAATATCACAAGGATTAATTGTCAGGGTTTCTATATATTTTAATAGAATTAAACAAATAAATATAAAGTGATTGTTGAAGACACAATTTGTTAAGATTGTGATAACTAATAACTACTACATCTAATGATCATGAGACTCTATTATAATCATAATGATTAATCACAATAACAATAGCGCTATAGTGATCCTAACGTTTGTAGAAGTAGTATTACTTCTCATCACTTGAAACATGAATCCTGCCTAAATTTGACTCTTGTTCTTTGAGTCTGTGTTTGTTTGTAGTGCTGGTGTGCTGTGGGTAGATACACGCACATGCGCATACACACACACACAAACACACACACACACACACACACACACACACACACACTGTCTGTGCCAGTCAAACCCTCTTTTTTCTTACGATTTTGAGACAGCATCTCTCTAAATTGTCTTGGCTGGTATTGAACTTAGTTGATAGCCCAGACTGTCCTTGAACTTGTGATCATTATGCTTGCCTCAGTTTCCTGAGTAGCTGGTGTAGGAGTGGTTCTGATGTAAGGTCCTGTTTCCCAATTGCTTCTTAATCTATCAGTAAAGAAGCCATGGGCCAATTGCTGGGTAGAAGGATAAGCAGGACTTCTGGTCCCTGCAGGCAAACTGGGAGACAAAAGGAGAAGAAAAAGAGTTTGCCATGCTTGGGTGGAGAAAACTCAAGCAGTCATGTGAGATCTTGGGCAGAGCGGCCACAGGCCATTTCTACAGGCAGGAGGAGATTGGGAATGTTGAACTGGAACTAAAGGTAACTGAGCAACTAAAGTTGAAGACAGATTTAGGGAGCTGAGCTAAGAGTATTGGGGAGGGCATGCTAGCCGTGGGAGATTTATAATGCCCAACAATTGAGCCAATGAGGCATGTTGAAATTGAGCAACATGTATGTCTGTGTTTTCCATCCGCAGATTCAATAATCTCTGGGTGGGGACTGGTATTGAGTCAGTTCCTGGAGTTTAGGTGGGGTATCAAAAGCTACATGCAACAAGCTGGGACAACAGGACTGTGCTGCCTGCCCAGACCTAGATTGGGGCATTTCCATATCCAGACCTAGGTTTATAGGGCTCAACTGGGTAGCTACATTCCAATGGGTAGTTTTAGTTGGCTTTGGTGGGTGAGGTGGGGCTGTAAAATTGCCCAGAGGCATTTGACAAAATATACATTTCAAAGGGGCAAAAGCCTAATTAACAATCACAAGTTTCTAAAGAGAGGTCTTCAGAAGGAAGTGAGGGCAGCAAGCATTAAGTCTGTTTTGTTTGTTCTTTTCAGTTTAGCTTTCTTATTGTTTAGTAAAGCTGAGGGACAGGTTAAAGGTATCCTGTGCTTTTGCTGTGCCTGGGATATTTGGTTTGGGTTTCATGTGAAATAAACACACAGACATGCACATACACATACATACGCACACACACGTGCACACATACACTCGAGCCCACACACACAGATTCCCACATCAGTCTCAGCAGATGTTGTAGAAAACGTTGCATCTTTTTGTAGTCACCCTCATTCACATAAAATTTTCATCTAGCAACAATCTACATTCCAGGTTAGGCCACCCTAAATATAACCTTCAAAACTGAAAGTTTTATCCTCCAAATTTTCACATGACATGGTAATAAAAATACACTTTGTATCTGTAGAAAATTATTGATGATTCTTAGAATATTCTTTAATAATTATATTAGAGACTGAAAAAAATATATGTATATATATCTGAAAGAGAAAAATAGCAGTATTCTGATGTGTGTGTGTGTGTGAGTGTGTGTGTGTGTGTGTGTGTGTGTGTGTGTGTGTGTGAATGTGTTTGATGATTAGGAATGACAGGCTGTGGAATCTGGTAGTTTCAGTCACTAATTACTCCCTGGAACTCTGGAAGGGTCATCCACACCCTGCTCAGCCTTCTAGTCCTTCCCTCCTTGAGGCAATGTCTTTACTGACCTCAATGTGACATTTATTGAGCTATAGACCTGACCCTAAGATCAGCGACTGTCAGGGTAGCTTATTGGCAACTAAATGGAGCGAGTGACTGTTTGAGGGTAAGGATTAAACTATTGGCTACTTAATAAAAGGAGTGACTATTTGAGGGAGGGATTAAATAATTTTGCAGGTTGTTTGAGCCCCTGTTTCAGAGAGTTCTACATTCATGGTCCAATATTTGTTTACATCTGTATGTATTCAGGGGGTATATTTGATTTCAATTTCCTATTGGCCCTGTATTATATTTGTTAGTCAGGGATTGATGGAGTCAATATGGAAATGAAGGAAGGAGGTGGGCAAAATTGTTCTTTAATCATAACAGCTCAAGGGCTGAAGTCCTTCTGTGGAAGAAAACTATGTGCATGAGGTATTGGGATTTGGGGATTGTATATAATGAAAGGAGGCGCGAAACTCTCAGGGTAGAAGATTCCATCTGCAGGCCCATTGTCCCCTGCAGTTGGGAGGTGGTGGATACCAGCAGGTTTGCTATGGGTGTCCCCTTAGTAGAAACTTCCTCATGAGGTGTCAATCAAGTCAACTTTCCTCTCCAGAGCTTCTCAGTCCACCTGAAGATTAACCTTTTAATTCTCCCACAGACTTAGTGACTGCAAATGACATGAATTCATTATCGCAAGGTTTTAGAGGTTCAGATCTACCATGATACTTCAAAGCCTGTTACTCACTCTTACGAAGCCACCTACAGGCACTCTTATTTTCTGGCCTTTTTCAGCTTTTTGAGATGGCCACATTGATGACCTGGCATCGCTGTGACTTCTGCTTGCACCTCCCTTTCTCACTCTGAACCTTCTGGCCTCTCTCTCTTCTAAGAATCTTTGCTAGTTTGTTACAGTTTCCTTGATACTATAGATCAATGTCCATGCCTAAAATCCTTAATTAAATCACACAAGTATGACACTGACTGCAAAATAAGATAATAAGAGAACATACAGGGCTTAAGGGTTGGAACTGGGTGTCTTTTGAGGTGTACATATTCCATCTGATATACCTACTGTCCTCTGATGGACCAGGACCATGCGACTACAGTAAGTTCTGTTGATGTGCCTCTGTGCTGTACCTTCAGTCTAGACCCTTTCAAATGGATGACCTCAGTGAAGCCAATGGGTCTTTTGCCATCAGCCTATTAAAAATACTGGGTGAAGAAGACAAGTCACGAAACCTGTTCTTCTGCCCCATGAGTGTCTCCTCAGCCCTGGCTATGGTCTACCTTGGAGCCAAAGGAAACACTGCTACCCAGATGTCCCAGGTATGCTTACTGGCTGTGCAGGGATGGATACAGGGGAAGAAAAACAACAGGTTAGTTCTGACTCCCTAGAGCATGGGTTCGTTCTGTATCAGCCGGTTGGTGAAAGTCAGTTTGGCTAGTTGGTGGGAAGAAATATCTTGTGGTGACCTGACATGGGCCAGTACAGAATGAAGGAAGTCCTGTGGGACCATTCATCTCCTCTATAGTTTAGAGGAGACACTGAGTGTTAAATTGCTTTATCTAAATAAAAGTCATCAAACATTCTGTAGATTCACATCTTGGAGAAAAATGGTAAATTAGAATCCTATCCTACACAAAGGAACAAAATAAACCCTGCTTTTCAGCTTTTGTAGTATTATGCTTTAAATAGAAATGCAGTGGGATAAGTAAGCTTTTGTGGGATGGGTAGTTTTCAGATATGATTACACATAAGTTGAAGAAAATTAGCATAAACACAAAATTAGTTCTTTGGGAACCATTTAGAGGGAACATATAATTTGTTACATCTCAAATATTTGTCTGCATATTTATCTGCAAATGAGAAAATAGTGATATTTTGGGGACACTAATATTGTCACCCATATGTGAGAGCATCACACAAATGTCCATGTAGGTATCAGGAGAGTGTGTGTGGATGAGCTCCTGCAGTGCATCCTGGAGCTGAAGCTGAGATCTTCTTCTCACTGAACTCCTGGGGAAGAAACGTTGGGAGTGAGACTTGGTAGGAGACAGAAGGGAAATCATGACTATCATCATGTGATCCAATCTGGAACACAAACAAAAAACAAACAAACAAACAAACAAGTGAAGCTTCTCCCTTTTCATAACTGCCGTTTTATTCTTGTGTTCCCCAGTTATCACATTCACTCTTGCTATCAGGTTTTTATGCTGCCCATCCATCCTGAGTTATCACATAATGGTTTTCTGGGATGGATAGGTCCTGCAGACCAGTGGCTGCCATTTAAGAGGAGCATTTTGTTTCCCAAGGGACACTTCTTAAGGGCTCAGAGTTTACTTTTCACAGCAGAGATGTGCTACTGACATCTAGTGGATAAAGCCCACACATGCTGCCAGCATCCTTTAAAGCACTAGGCAAGCCATGGCTTCAGATGGCAAGAGTGCTGAGCTAAAACCTCTGTTAAGAAAAAGAATGAATTTATGAAATTCCTAGGCAAATGGATGGACCTGGAGGGCATCATCCTGAGTGAGGTAACCCAATCACAAAGGAACTCACACAATATGTACTCACTGATAAGTGGATATTAGCCCAGAAACTTAGAATACCCAAGATATAAGATACAATTTGCTAAACGCATGAAACTCAAGAAGAACGAAGACCAAAGTGTGGACACTTTGCCCCTTCTTAGAATTGGGAACAAAACACCCATGGAAGGAGTTACAGAGACAAAATTTGGAGCTGTGACGAAAGGATGGACCATATAGTGATTGCCATATCCAGGGATCCATCCCATAATCAGCGTCCAAACGCTGACACCATTGCATACACTAGCAAGATTTTGCTGAAAGGACCCAGATATAGCTGTCTATTGTGAGACTATGCTGGGGCCTAGCAAACACAGAAGTGGATGCTCACAGTCAGCTAGTGGATGGATCACAGGGCCCCCAATGGAGGAGCTAGAGAAAGCACCCAAGGAAGTAAAGGGAACTACAACCCTATAGGTGGAACAACAATATGAACTAACCAGTACCCCGGAGCTCTTGACTCTAGTTGCATATGTATCAAAAGATGGCCTAGTCAGCCATCACTGGAAAGAGAGGCCCATTGGACTTGCAAACTTTATATGCCCCAGTACAGGGTAACACCAGGGCCAAAAAGGGGGAATGGGTGGGTAGGGGAGTTGGGGGGTGGGTATGGGGGACTTTTGGGATAGCATTGGAAATGTAAATGAGGAAAATACCTAATTAAAAAAAAAGATAGTCAATCCAGACTTCTGTTACTATAGAAATATTTCAAAGTTTCATCCCTTAGCAGTGCTTGTGCGTAGGAGGGGAGAAATTATCAAGTTAAATACAGGCTACGTATTTATTCTCTCCCTAGGTACTTGGTTTGAGTGGAAATGGAGATGTTCATCAAAGTTTCCAGACACTTCTCGCTGAAATTAACAAAACTGATACTCAGTACTTGTTAAAAAGTGCCTGCCGACTATTTGGAGAAGAATCGTGTGATTTCCTTTCTGTATGTGTTAGGAATAGTGTCCACTCAGGACCCCCAAGACCAAGTTCTCAGACCAAGTTCTCAGCATAAAGGAGATTTATTTGTCTCCAGGGGGGACAGAGGATAGGAATAAAGGACAAAGGCAGGAGACAGAAGACAAGGGGGAATGAGAAAGGGATACTTGTCATGGAAGGACAAAGGACTGCCTGTGGATAGAGAAGGGACAGACACAGCACATAGGAAAATGGCAGTTCATAAAGATACACAGGGAAACGTGTGTAAGGATTAGGTGTTTAGTTTTAATTGGGTATGTTCATTAAGTGAGCTTTTGATTGCTGGATGACAATACTTTGATAGTTGGACATTGGTGGGCAACTTAAGGAGGAGGAAGTATCCAAATAAGGGAACACACCTTGGTAGCGTGCTTTAGGAATGTGATATAATGGCTTTTAACAAGGTGGAGGGGATAGGAAAGAAGGGGAAGGCCTGCCTGAGTCGTGTCCACCATGTTCAAGGTGGTCAGAATCCCTTCATTTCCACTTTTTTTGTTTTATTTTTTGTCACTGGATGTTGGGTACATGGATGTCATTTTCTCTTGCTGCTTCCTACGGACACTAGGGCATTGCCGTTAGGAGGCTCAGGGAAGCTGGGTTATTATTGGCCAAGTTTGGGAAGAGCAGGCTGTGTCAGCCTATGTCCAGGTCCTGCAGGGCCATCTGCAGGTGAAGAAGTATAATCTGTGAGGCTGGACCAGGAAATAGATTCTGAGGAAACAACGGAGGCTGATGCTGGAGTTACTGGAGCAGCCTGTAGTTGATTTGAAATCAGTTGGGATGGGTAGACTAGGGACCAAGGAGTTTAGAAAAAAAAGTTATCCTGATGTACATTTGGGACTTTTAGGTTCATGGTCCTGGTGGTTGGAAAGAAGTGTCCCAAGACCAGGGAAAAGGGGGGATGGCCAGGGAAACAAGAAGATAACCCAAAGAAATGAGGATCTCAGTGAAGGTGGAGAGATCCCATTCTTAGGACTAAGCCATAGGCAGGGCAGTTAGGCTGTTGCTTGGCAGGAATACTTGTTTGAAGTCTGAGAGTTCCCTAGAAGAGCTAGGAAAACTCAGATTAGTTCTATAAGGTTAATTGGGGCACAACTGTTACCTGAAAGCAGTGCCTGGTTGTGTTGGGAAGAATATAATTTGAGAGGATTTTCTTATATCAGAATAGTTCTTTCTGGGGTGTTCAGCTAGGTTCTGAAATTAAAATGTTTTAGGAACAAATATTTTAGATTAGAGAGGATCTTGGAAAACAGAGATGGGGTCTGTAACAGGCTTTGGGTTGGTGTGGAAATATTGAAAAAAACTTGGTTTTGGTTCCCACAGGGGAACGTGGATCATTAAGGGGACAAATAGTCAGTCGAAGGGGTGGGGCATTGGCAACTGTGATATCTTGGTGAGAGGGAGTTTGACTAAGGAGGCCATTTCCTTATAAATCCTTCCTTGAGGTAAAAGTCATTATGTTATCTTCTTGCATGCCAATAGATATCCTCACCCTTCCATCTGTACCTTGAGTGACTATACCACCTACCACATTACACACAGGCGCTCCCTACTCCTACCTCACTTTGGGGGTCAAGTCTTGTTGAGACAGCCTCTCAAGGCTTGCTCTGTCTTCTGAATCACCACTGTTGGATTCTGATGGGCTGTGGCCTGTGCCTTCTACATTGATATGAATTTCTAATGGGTCTTTTGTGCCTTCACTGGCTATTTCCTGTTTCACAAACTCAGTCACTGACAAAACAGCCTTTCTAAGATAAAAATGTCTTCATGCTTGAGCATATATCCCCAAACTCACATACCACCTTTCTCCTGTACATGGCCCCTAAAATATTTTAGAATAAGTATTGGGCAGTTAATTGCCACATATATATGGGGAAACTTACTTTTGTAGGGAAAATTGTCTGGGTTCTAATGTGTTAGGTAATGTCCTAATTTAACTTCAAGTTACAGTTTTACTTTGCTGATATAAACAAACACGCAGACAGGCTCATGCACAAACACACTAATTCATGTATACTTTATCAGTATTTACTCTGATTCACTCTGTCTTCTGCCACTTCCAGAGATGTTTTTATGGCTCTCTGTTTTCCTACAGTTGGTTCCCAACCTTCTGAATGTTGCAATCCTTTAATACAGTCCCTTATGCCATGGAGATACCCAACCATAAAATCATTCTCATGGCTAGTTTATAACTGTAATGGTGAAACTGTTGTGAAAAATAATGTAAATATTTTTGGAGGTAAAGGTTTCCCAAAGGGATTGAGATCCAAAGGTTGAGAACCACCCAATCACTGTTTCAAACATAAATATTCTGTTTACTTCCTTGTCTACTTTGAAATTGACATTTTAGCTTCTTACAATATAGTGAGTAAAAGTGTGAGTGCCTTCTATGTTAGGAAACAGAAATTCAAATAAAAAACTCAACCCAGAATGCTTGCAAGAGACATTTCTGTGCTTTGTGCCTGGATAACCACAGTGCTAACCTTTGTAAGTGTCTTGGTGCACAGGGCACCTCTCTTAACAGGCAATGGGCTACACAGTGAGGTACATATCTTCACCTGGCATCTCAGGGTAGGGCAGTGTAGAAGGCTCACACATTTCTAAATACATCTTGAAATACAGAATCACCTCCACAGAAATTTATGATAGGGAAAAGGTTAAGAGAAAATACTTTTGTCTACAGTTTAGAGAACCTCTCTGAATAGTGTCCAACTTGTGTTTGTGTCTGTAGACCTTCAAGGAATCCTGTCACAAGTTCTATCAGGCTGGACTAGAAGAGCTTTCCTTTGTTAAAGACACAGAAGGGTGCAGGAAACACATCAATGACTGGGTGTCGGAAAAAACTGAAGGTAGGAGGTATTCATTTATGTGGACTTTGTAGTTAGGAGCAAGGAGGACTATGACATGCTGGGCCACATCCTCTATGCTGTTGCTTGTGTGACTGAGTTCTCAGTGCTGTGATGGAGTGTTTGCTGGACTATCAGGAAACAAGCAAATCTTTTTCCTCAGGATTATGAAATCATAAATAGTAATTTCCTAAGGATCTTAATGTTGAATCTCAGACTGCTTCCCTCTAAACTGTACTAGAAATGCTTCTTTGGGGTTGTTGCTAATGTTCTGTCAGGGGAAAACCTGTTATGCTCTGAAACTGAAGGGTCAGGAGAGGGTGTAGATGATGAATCAGTTGGAGTTGACCCACCGCCTCTCTGTGGAAATCTGAGCAGCTCATCATTTTGCCTTGAAGCCTTCTCCTCCTCTTAACTGACCGTGGTGGCCACAGTTGTATCAGAACATGAAACTTTTACAAATTTGCTCTAGGGTCTAGATAAGTTGTTAATATTGCGATTGCAGTGTTCACAGATGTCATTTCTTCCTAGCCTCCTGAAATATGTTTGGCTGTTCTTGACTTGAGTTACAGCAAAGATGACACCCTAAATAATAAAGAAGAAACATAAAGACTTCTATGATGTGGAGGAATTAAGTAATTTACTTCTTCAAGTGACAAAACATTTAATTTATGATATACCCACTGTGTGCCAATTAGCAGTAAATGTCCTTGACTATCCTAAAAGTCTGTCAAAGGCTGAGCACAGGAAGGGGAGGGCCTCTCACATTTCATACGTCATCTGCCTGGTGGGCTCTTCCTCTTCCACTGATGAAATAGTATTAAGTCTTGGAAGGGGTTCTCTGTACCTGGCCTTTCATGTACCATTAGTTCTTCTCTTTACTGCTTCACATTCTTCCTCCATGTACGCTGACCACGTGCATGGTTTCCCAGTATATTAGAGCTCAAGGGTATCTTGCAGACCATCTTGTCCCATTTCATTGGGCAACTGAACTTGGTCCTCTCTATGCCGCTTCTATAACTTCTTTCTCCAGTTTATTCCTTTTTGGAGCATTTCTTTCTTCCCCTCTACAGGTCTATATTTCTCATCTTTGGGAAGCCTCTGCTTATTTGAAGGTGATTTGGAGATTAGTACTAAGCAGTGATTCTTAATCAGGATTGGCTTTGCCTTCCACACATGACTGCAGGTAATTTTGGCTGTTGAAATTGAAGAAAGTATCACTAGGTAAACATCATGCATGGATACACAATAGAAATTTACCCCAACAAAGAGTTAATCTCAAGCAAAATATCCATAGTAGTGTAATTGAGATCTTCTAGTGCTATGGCCAACCAAACATTGTTAGAATCAAAGGCATTGGGTTGTTTTTGTAGTGTTATCAGCTGCTACTTTTGTAAACTTAGCAGAAGTTTGGGGAAATGTTCTCATCCTGAACTACATACACAAGCTGAAGGAGAAGCCATAGTAGCAGCCCTACCTGGTTTAAAACTCATGGTTTTATCTCATGTCAAGACAAATGAGCATGAGAGAATGTTTATTGTCTCCTCTTCCCCCAAATCAGTATAGACTTCTCTTACATCCTTCTTCTTCTTCCCCATCTCCTCTTCCTCTGTCTCTGTTTTTTTGTTTTTGTTTGTTTTTTGTTTTTTGTTTTTATCTTATGTTCTATCCAGGTAAAATTTCTGAAGTTCTGAGTCCTGGAACAGTCTGCCCACTGACTAAGCTGGTTCTTGTGAATGCCATGTATTTCAAAGGAAAGTGGAAGGCTCAGTTTGACAGAAAGTACACGAGAGGCATGCCCTTTAAAACTAATCAGGTAGGACAGTATTTTCAATGTATTGGTATTTTCTTAAAGCTGAAAAAGAAGATGGATGAGAAAAGGAACAACAATTTTACAGAATCTTGATTCTTAATGTTTCTAATAAAAGTAATGCCTCCTCTGTATCTTTAATTAGTGGTAGGAAGTAAAACTAGAACATTGTGTAGACTGATAGCTTTTTCATTTTCTCATCCTTAGTCAGTTTCATCTTCCATACCTAGTCAAATGATCTCTGTTGAGTAAAACCCTGCTTGAGCTGTGTCATCACACTGATGTCATGCTATAATTGTGCTTGCTTAGATATCTTTTGCCATGTCAATTGTAGATATGTGGATCAGCTATGGATTTCAAGTTTATAGAATCTTTGATGAGAGAAAAAATTCTAGTCGATGTTAGGCTAATTTTAAATATAATTTTCTGCATTCCCTTTAAATATATAACAGAATTTGACTTCTGTCAATTTATGCATAGCAAGATACATAGAGATATTATCGTAAAATATATTTGGTACAGCTTTAAAACTGCCTGACTGAATACCTCATGTCATGGTTCCTTCCCAAGAAAAGCAAAGATATAAAACCAGCTCTGCAACTTGGCAATGTCAGAATACAAGTATATTTCTCTTTGTTTTGCCTGTCTTCCTAAATGAGATCCAATGGCTAAATGACAGTGAATACCCTACTTAATCTGGAGCAATGATGCCTGACTATAAATCCGTGGAAGTGCTTTACTATGAGATTTCTCAAGAACAATCACAATTTCTTCAAAAACTATGTCAAGTTTTAAAGTTCTGTTTCATTATTACACTGTCCTTTTTTTTTTTTTACCTAGTAATAGTTCATTCATAGAACAATTGTCTCTTCTACTAGATACTGCAATGTGCTAATAAAGATTTTACATTTAACAGACTAAATGCATAGAAATAATGATCATTTTATACTTTTCTGAGTTCCAGGAGCTGCATATAATAGCTTAGTTTTAGTAATTTATATTTTGTCTTGGGGAACTAACTTTAATTTTATTTTCATTAGGAGAAAAAAACAGTGCAGATGATGTTCAAGCATGCTAAATTTAAGATGGGGCATGTGGATGAGGTGAACATGCAGGTTCTGGCTCTGCCCTATGCTGAGGAAGAGCTAAGCATGGTCATTCTCCTTCCTGATGAAAGCACTGATCTCTCCTTGGTGAGTCCTGGGCACTGAGAGTCTGTGGAAACTCACTGAGCTTGTAACTCTAGGTCTATCTCCCAGCTAACATTTGCTGAGTTTCCAGTTAAATGCTATTTCCAGCTAGATGGGTACCCAGTGTGCCTTTTTGTGAACGTGCATATGATGCATTTCTTCCAAGTGTTTAACTGGGAGTAGACAAGTTTTAATAAAACTTGGATGAGGGAGCTCCAAAAATAGAACAGATTTTTTTAATGTATTAGGGTGGGGTTGGTTGATGGCCTAATAATTCTTAAGCAAAAATCCTGGAAGAAAGATAGCATTGAATCGTAGTGATGCTTTCTACATATTAACATGAATGAGAATTCCATGGGCAATATTTTGAGAAATTCAGGTTCTAACCTAGCAGATAATGGCTTGTGGTTTTGCATTTCTAACAAGATGTCAGATGAAGCAAATGCAATTGAGTCATGCATGACACTTTGAATACAAGGGTCTAAAGTACAGGTGTGTGTGAGTGTGTGTGTGTGTGTGTGTGTGTGTGTGTGTGTGTGTGTGTGTGTATGTAGGGGGGAGGCTGGGATTGCCTTTGAGCATCCTCATGACAGAAAAGGAGCCAAGTGAGGAGAGGGAGAGACTTCCAAAATGGAAGGTGTATGTCCAATAACATTCTGCTAAGGCAACTGTCAATTGGGGACAATGCTACTATAGTTGACTTTAGGTTACCAGGTACTTAAAATTAATACAGGCCAGTGTCAGCATGCTAGTGCACAGGATTGATGGCAGGCTTCTTCATTTCTTTGTCTTTTCTATGTAATCATAAAGCTGTTGTCATAAGTCAAGAATGAGAGCTGTCACGGCCAACTGAGAAGGAATTTAGAAAAGTCTAGGAATAGAAACAAATCCAACAACTGTCACTAGATGAGAGCACTCCTCACTAGGTAAAGGGATAAGGCAATGCAGCTGGCACCAGCCTACTGTCCTCCTAATTCTAAATGTTGACCCTTTGTCATTCCAGGTTGAAAAAGCACTTACATATGAGAAGTTTAGAGCCTGGACAAACCCAGAAACCCTGACAGAAAGTCAAGTGCAAGTCTTTTTCCCCAGATTAAAGCTGGAGGAGAGTTACGACCTGGAAACTGTACTTCAGAATTTGGGAATGACAGATGCCTTTGAGGAAACAAAGGCTGACTTCTCTGGGATGACAACTAAGAAGAATGTGCCCGTGTCCAAGGTTGCCCACAAGTGCTTTGTGGAGGTCAATGAGGAAGGCACCGAAGCAGCTGCGACCACTGCAGTGATTAGGAATGCCCGGTGCTGTAGAATAGAACCAAGGTTCTGTGCTGACCACCCATTCCTTTTCTTCATCTGGCACCACAAAACCAGTAGCATCTTGTTCTGTGGCAGGTTCTCTTCTCCATAAAGGTCTTCTGAGACTTAGGTTTGGTGAAGCCTGCAATCATTTTAAGATGGGGACATGGTTATGTTATGTATCTACAGGGAATGAAAAAAATTATGGTTACCAACAAAACTTAAAGCAATTAGATCTTACCAGGGAAAACCCTTATCAACTGAGACATGAATGTCTCCACAAAACAAATAGGCTAGGTTATTTACTCTCACAGATTTTTCTCAGCTACTGATTTCTCCAAAATATGCATCCAAATCAACTTCAAAAGGGCTAACTCAAATGATTGATCACATAGAGACTGGATAAGAGAGACTGGAAAACAAAGGCTACAGCTAGCTTTTTTCAGACTAACCATCTTTCCCCTTGGGCTCCAAACATGAATTCTTTACCCTAATTCATCAGGAAGCAATTATAAGAAGACCATCATTCAGGTTCCTTAAGTTGGGGGTAGATAGGTTTGATAGTTTCTTGTATTATGATTGTTATCATTGAGGATGGTAGACTATTATTGATTATGATCAAGGATTGATAAAAATTTAAAGTTTTATTTGAATTATTGTATATTGATATAAACTTAGTTTTTGTTTAATTATTATATATTGATAAAATTTTAAGGTGTTTCATTCAGTTATTGGCTATTAATGGAAATTTAAGGTTGTTTTGTTTGATTGTTGTTTGACTATATCATATATAAGCTGTTTATTTAAATGTGATGTACAGTTCTAGTTTTATGGTTCATATTATTTCTATTTTATGAAGATTGTTAATGTTAGAGAAAAGGGCAGTTCTTAAACACAAACGGGGATATGAAGTAGAAATTTATGGTTTCTCTGGAAATTCAGATCGTAAAATACTTTGCTGGGGCAGAGCAATGAAAGAATGTTTTGCTGAAGCAGACACAGAAAAGGGGATGCTTTGCTGAAGCAGACATATGAGAGTATGTGTGATGTTTAAAAAGAACATAACTATGACCCCACAGAGAGTGGAAGGAGGCTCTGGCCTTGGATTGTCTTGATCTGCCTCACTACTGTTCACTGAAGGTTCTTCGGCATTGGTTACACTTGCCCAGTGTCGCAAAGTTTTGCTTGTTGCGACTTTGTAGAGAGTAACTCACCAAAGAACTTCACATGATATTCTGGCAGCTTCTTGCCATCACTGATTTGTGAGTGGTGATTGCTCAGAGGACTGGACTGTGGCTGCTGAATCAAGTTGGTGTAATGTGAGAAGACTGGACTGCTGACAATGAAGATTGGAAATGCCCTTCAAAAACCTATTTCTAACCAGGTCCACATCCCCCTTTGACTTATCAACCTTTCTTCTCCACGACCTCTGATGGATGGTGGCCTAGATGGGAGATTGAAGCATTAATAAGGTTGAAGAACTCTTATTAAAGTAAGTTTTAACAAATCTAAGCCAACACACATATTGCAAGTAAGTCTGAGCAGAGCACTGTGAGAGAAACGAGTGAACTGAATACAAATTCAGAAATGGAAACAGAAATTCTTTGATTATGATCCAGGTTTGAGACAACGGATGGATCTGGAGGATATCATCTTGTGTGAGGTAACCCAATCACAAAAGAACACACGTGATATGTACTCACTAATAAGTGGCTATTAGCCCAGAAGCTCAGAATCCTTTTTAGAAAGGGGAACAAAATACCCATGGAAGGAGTTACAGAGATAAAGTTCAGAGCAGAGACTGAAGGAATGACTATACAGAGACTGCCCACTTGGGGATCCACCCCATAAACAACCACCAAACCCAGACACTAGGCAGATGCCAGCAAGAGCCTGCTGACAGGAGCCAGATATAGCTGTCTCCTTTGAGGCTCTGCCAGTGCCTGGCAAATACAGAAGTGGATGCTCACAGTCATCAATTGGATGTAGCACAAGGTCCCCAATGAAGGAGCTAGAGAAAGTACCCAGGGAACTGAAGGGGTCTGAAGCCCTATAGGAGGAACAAGAATATCAACTAACCAGTACCCCCAGAACTCCTTGGAACTATACCACCAATCAAAGAAAACACATGGTGGAACATGTGGCTCTAGCTATATATGTAGCAGAGGATGGCCTTGTTGGTCATCAATGGGAGGAGAGGACCTTGGTCCTGTGAAGGCTCTATGACCTAGTGTAGGGGAATGCCACGACCATGAATGGGAGTAGGTAGGCTGGGGAGCAGGGGGAGGAGGGAGGAGATAGGAGATTTTCCGAGGGGAAACTAGAAAAGGGGATAACATTTGAAATGTAAATAAAGAAAATATCTAATTTACAAAAACTTAAGTCAGTTATCCTAGTATTCCTGACTACTCATTCTCTTCTCAGAGAAACAGGGTATGTTTAAGCCTTAAAGGAATCCCAATGACATAAAGATGAACTATTTGTTCAAGGAAAGACAATTTTCTTAAAGCAGCCTGTCTTGGTCAGGGTTTATATTGCTTCAGTGAAATACCATGATCAAAGCAACTTGAGGAGGAGAAGGTATATTTGGCTTATACTTCAACATCATAGTCCATCACAGAAGGAAGCCAAGACAGAAACAGGACAAGAACCTAAGGTCAGAAGCTGATACAGAGGACACAGAGGGTGCTGCTTACTAGCTTATTCATCTCAGCTTGCTCAACCTACTTTCTTAATGAAACCAGAAACAGCATCCCAGAAAAGACACCACCCATAGTAGACTAAGCTCTCCCATGTCAAGCATTAATTAAGGAAACACTCTACAGGATTGCTATGGAGGCACTGTCTCAACTGAAACTCCTTCCTCTCTGATGACTAGCTTGTGTCAAGTTGACATACAACTAGCCAGCACACTGCCAGTGTCTTTGAAGAAAACTACTCATATATTAAATAAGGTAAAAGTTTCAATAATTGCTTTGAACTTTAAGGTACCTAAGATACACTTTGAATCAGGTGTTTTAGCCATAACACTTTATGGCATTCCTTTCCAGCTGGTGGTCCCTGAGGCATTTCAGAAAGCCAGTCATGGAGTCAGAAGTGGATTCCCCAAGACAGAGGAAGAAACAAAAGTCCTGGGTCAACCTTGACTTCCCAATCATATTTATCTGTTGTCATTAATCGTCATTATTCTCTGGTTCCTATTGAGCTTAACTTTCCAATAAAATTGAAACACACACACACACACACACACACACACACACACACACACACACACACACACACTAAGGCAGTTTCTCAGAACTCTCATCCCTAGCTTACCTTGTAAGAACCAGCAAGAAATCAAGAAAGAATAATATATTACTTAAGAGGAGCTTTCACAGGACTGAATGGGTTGAAACAGTCAGAAGGGTTAAACCTTGATCCATGATGTCTGTTAAATCAGTAGACAGGGGCTGGCTACAAGCCTTGACCTTCAACCTGGAAATACTAGGGTAATGGTGGTGATAGAAATCTCATAAAAGTTGAAAGTGTCTTGCTTGCCAGGACAACTTCTGAGGCTTCCTGTTGGAGTACCAGGTCCCACAGGAGATAGCTCTGGAAGGAAAAAAATCATAATGTATTGCAGGGAGCAGATAGACAAGAGCTGAGAGTTTATTTCCTTATATATCCACCTAGAGGGTGAGAATCCATATGCTCCCTCTGAGATTTTGACCACAGGAGCAAAATAACCCCAGGTTGTTCTTTTATTAGAAAAAGCATGGAAAGGAATATTAAAGCAATATTATACACTATCATTATCAATACTAATTTTCAGCTAGGAGTTTCTTTGATCCAATGATTCTTGTGACCAAGAAATTAAGAGTAATGCCTTTATGAAAACTAATTCATGCAATATTTGGCCTGGGAAAAGATTTTGTCCACAGCATATTGGTATAGTTGGGTCAGAAGATATCACTGACATGAAGAAGAGAGCACAGGTGTAAGGATAAGCTAGTTAGAGAGGGATGAAAACCGACAATGGGTCTATTACCACTGTGCTCAGACAACTGAAACTCCTTGTCTTACTTTTACCTTTGATTCAATGGAGAATTTCTCATGGTTGTAAGGTGTTTCAGTGGACAGGAGTATAATGACTTCAAATAAATGATTCTTCTGTATTAGGCTCTAAATTGTTAATACTACTGATGTATGTTATCATATATCATTAAATATGCCATCATATATGAGGCTATCACTGACTTTTAGATGAAGGTCTAATGCTGTAGTGGTTTGAAATTGCTTGGTCCATGAGAAGTGGCAATATTAGAAGGTATAGTCTTGTGTAACCATGTTGGAAGAAGTGTGTTGCTGTGAAGGTGGGCTTTGAGGTTTCCTCCTATGCTCAGGCTCTACCCAAAGTGGGAGAGACACTCCTTCTGGCTGCCTGCAGAATGTAGTCTGCTCACAGCTGCCTTTGGATCAAGATGCAGAACTTTACACTCTTCAGGCACATGTCTGCCTACATGCTGCCATGCTTCCTGCTAAGATGATAATGGACTGAACCTTTGAAACTGTAAGCCAGCCCAATTATATGTCCTATGCAAGAGTTGCTTTGGTCCTGGTGTCTCTTCACAGCAATAAAACACTAAGACAAATACCATTCATTCAATACCCCTAGCTCAGGTCTACCACTAACAATAATTATCCTAATAGACAAAATCTGAAACTATTTAGCAAAGTCCTTTAATAAATGAGAACATTTATAAAGGTACCAGACAAGTCTTGCAAACTGAGTTTTAGATTCTATAAAATAAAATTAGCATCTGGATTATTCATCCAAATCACCCATTACATAAATATGCAACCCTCTAACTTTATAGTAGACTCCATATTAATAACTTATCTTTATTTGCACTATTGAAATTTCCATGTCTCTTTACCTTATGTTGACACAAAATCATGGATTTCATCTGAAAGGTAATAAAGTTAGTTTATTCTGAAGTCAATTAAGTGACCATGGCCTGGGAATATATACCCTTAATTCTGTGATCCAATATGGAGGCAGTTTCATGAAGCTGTATAGTTTTACAAAACAAAGAAAGTCATAAATCACAGCAAGTTTAAAATTCAGTGATGTGTAGATCAGAGAGGCAGCTACAGTGAACTGAGGGAAGTTTTTGTATGGATGCATGATGCTATCTGGTGACATTCTTAGGTTTGGGGTTAGTGGAAGCTAGTGGTCGCCTAAATTAACAGATTACAAAGGTTTCTCTTAATCGTAAGTTCTGACCAGAGGTGGACAGGAATGCTTATTACAGAGGGCTAGAACAAGAGCAAGGTAAGACAATTAGGCTCCAGGCTGTAACATTCCAATCATATATATATATATATATATATATATATATATATATATATATATAGTGTGTGTGTGTTTGTGTATATATATGTGTGTGTGTGTGTAATGAAACCCTAATCAGACAGTCTCTGCAGCCACAATCTCTTTTTAGAAGTTTTGCTCGCATTCATCACTATTGATATTTCTCTCGTCTGTAAACCTAAGGGAAAGGTAAGGAAAACTTTACCTCATCTCCTTCATGATAGCAAAGTTATCAGAGTTCCTGGATTTTAAAGAACAATCCTGGTTCCAAACTTTTACCTCTAAAACCACCCTTGCATTGCGCTCCAACTAAGGATTATTGAGGGAGTGTGTGACAAGTACCTAAACAGCTAGATAGCTTTCTTTACTGGTCCTTTGAAAAGCCCTATCACCCAGCAGTAAAGTGAAACCATTCCTGAATGAAGGAGTGCCAGGCATCTCTACCCTTCACTTGTTTCTCAGGAAAGGATAAGGCTCCATGTTTCCCAGCCACAGGTCCAGGGGTGTTTTCTGGGGACTAGATTCTTAAATCACTGTCCTTCTGCTGGGCATTCTAATAGGAATGAATGCTCTTTGTCACAGCTCTGCACCAATGAAGCAAAATGAGCCACATAGCCCAGGGGCAGATTTTCTGTTTTTCAAATTTGCTCCTTTCTCTATTTGAATGTCAGTCTTCTAATTAGGAAGCAGAGCAGATCAGCAAGAGACCTTGCTTGGCACTGAAGGAGGCTTGCCCAACCTCTTTGCCTGACACACGGATAGGCCCTGGAGATCTATTAGCAAAAGTCTTCATTCTGATGAGAAGAACTTCAAAGGCCCCAAATGAGGAAAGAGGTGTCGCTGGAAAATGTTGAAATGACAAATAGCAATATTTCTGCTGACAAAAGACAAAGATGAAACAAATGTTAGAACAGAAAACACGGTTTTATTTTGCAAGCTCTGGCTGGAAGCTATCATCAAAGTCCTTAACGGAAATGAAAAAGGTGTCGATTTAACAGCACACTGGAGCCAACTTGGATTTCTAACGACAAAATTCATCTTTGAAATAACAAAAGCTTAGAAAGCAGCAAGAAATATCAATGCAGAAAGTAAAGTATATGGCCCCAAAATAGTCTAGTGCCGCACATTTGTTAGAGAATGTCAGAGGCTCAAGCCACTCAGGTATCATCTGGGCAAACCCTTTTATGTTCCAAAGAGGAAACTGGACTCAAAGAACTTTCTCTAACTTACTCAAGGTCATGGAACTAGTTAGTTACTTAGGAATTGTTAGCAGCCACCTCCTGCCTACATGAAGCCAGACTTTCTCTGGCTTCTCTCTGCAAACTCACCCTTGCCCACCTGTCAAGACAGCCCCACTCAGGACTGTAGTTCAAGTTCACCAGATTCAATGGCCTAGTGTTTGTCTTCCTTTCTTTGAAACAGTCTATGTGCACTGAACCAGTGACTTGCAGGGAACCACCTCATTACCAATGCTCATGCCTGTGCAGATAGCTGCCCTCTGCAGGGCAGCAGGGCAGAGAGCAAAGACTGTAGTGTCCAAAGGGTAGCAAGCAAAAAGTGTGGAGAGCTGGCAAAGACATGGAAAATCCTAGAAACTGAATGCCATAGTACTAAATACTATACATACAAGCATAAAGGTAAAATATGTTTTTCAAATTCTACATAGTGTGAACAAGAACCCCCAAGAAGAGATGTGTCTGCAGAGACTGACTGATTTGAAAATCAGCATTATGGAGACCCTGGAATATGACAGGTACAAGGACTAATTACGATGTCTTAGGGTAACGTTGGCCTCTGAAAGAGCTATACTTTGCTTTTCTCTGTTTCAGAACTAATACCCTCTCACTAACTGACCAGAACCTTCTGTTATCTATTAAATCAGCAGACTACTAACTACCACCAACTGAAATCCTAAGAATATCATCAGATAAACATCGGGCCTATAGAAAAGCTTCCCCATCTTACCAAAACCACCTCTATAACAAATGTACTCTCAACTTGCCTTGACTTCTGACTATTTTTGTTTTGTAAAACTACCCAATTTCATGAAATTGCCTCCACATTTGGATCATGAAATTTGGAATAACCTGGCCACAGTCACTCAACATGCCTCCAGAATAACCCATAACTTATCTTTTATTTCTTTTAAGATGAGGGCTGAGGTTTTTGCATTAGCAAATGTGTGAGAAACCCTCAGAACAAGTCAATAAATGAGATGTTCTCAACATTCCTGCTTTAGGAAGTGTCAAAGACTTTGGATACACACACACACACACACACACACATTTATGTATGTGTGTATATGTATATAGATAGATATGTAGGTAGATAGATAGATAGATAGATAGATAGATAGATAGATGATAGAAGATAGTCAGAAAGAGAGAATGAAAGCTGGAGAGATAAAAGTCTCAGAAAAGGAAAAATACCAAATCAAAACGACAGTATTCAGATAATTCAGATAAAGATATTCTGAAAATAATCTCCAAAGAATCCAATGATAATGTGGAAAATTTTTTCTTTGCAACAGAAAATAAAAAAAAAAACAGAATGCATTATCTATGCATACTATTTCTTGTGGAATCAGAATACACAGTGAAGAGACAATTGGTATAAAATGGATTGCTCACCCATCATTTTCCTGGTATCTGTACTTTTCCAAGCCATTACTATAAACTTTTATCCATTGGGACTCTTCCACAAATTCTAAGCTCATGTTGAAGTAAATTTATTCAAAGTTAAACAGATATATCTAGTAAGATTCTTGATTTTATCAAATATAAAAATGATGTACTTTAACTATACCAGCTCTTTCTGACCCTCTTTCTGTGGGCAAAGTACCTTCTTCTATTTCTTAGAACATCCTCCAAGTTGTTTGATAATTATATCTGTCTTGCATTTCTGATGCATGTCAGTTGATGAAAACTAGCACCTACTTCTAACTACCTTTAAAGTGAAAAGGAGAGCTTTTATTTTCAGCATTGCCATGTTATCAAAAAGGACTAAGGGATACATGGAATGCCCCCAAGTATACTTTTTAGGTCCTGAAGTGAGAACAAAGTTTAAAATGAGGGTTGTGGATATGCACATCTAAACAAGACCTGTCCCAGTCAAGGTGGGACGCTGCTCAGCAATGAGACTCATCATTATTACTTTTAGTCTCACTGTAAGTCTGGTGAGTTCTTACAATTGTGTGAAATATCTTCCAACAGACAAGTTACTCTTTGGCTAGTGTCCTTATCTTTTCCTAGAAAATTCCTTGGAAAATCCCATTTGGGGAGGATTTATTCTTTCAATAGTCTGACAGTCAGATTAAAAGACAAAAATGTCTTTTTGGCACATCTTCATTTCTGGCAGGCCTGTTACTCCAAATTCCCCACTTTCAACTTTAGATAACTCTTTAAAAGCATTTTTATTTAATTTTTTTATTTTTGAAATTAAAATATAATTACTTCTTTTTCTACATTTCTTTCCTTCCTCTGTCCACTTCTATGTACTGTTTTGCTTCATTTTAAACTCCTAAACTTTTTTCTTACTAGATATTGTTACATACACTTACACATAAATGCACAAAAATGTAACAACAACTTGCTCAGTCTATTTTAAGTTACTTATATGTATATGACTTCAGGGCTGGCAATTATAGTGGATAACTAAATTGATGGTTAGGGTCGGGTTTCTTGCATTATAAGTATTCTCTAGTTACCTTTAATTCTTTGTTTAGAGGTGGAGCCCTGTCTTAGTTAGGGTTTTACTGCTGTGAACAGACACCAGGACCAAGGCAAGTCTTATAAAAAGCAACATTTAATTGGGGCTGGCTTACAGGTTCAGAGGTTCAGTCTATTATCATCAAGGTGGGAGCATGGCAGTATCCAGGCAGGCATGGTGCAGGAGGAGCTGAGAGTTCTATGTCTTCATCCAAATGCTGTTAGTGGAAGACTGACTTCCAGGCAACTAGGGTGAGGATTTTATACCCACACCCGCAGTGACACACCCATTCCAACCAGGCCACACCTATTCCAACAAGGCCACACCTTCAGATGGTGCCACTCCCTGGTCCAGTGATATACAAACCATCACATTCCACTCCCTGGTCCCCATAGACTTGTTCAAAAACATGAGTCTAAGGGGGCCATACTTAAACATAGCATAATGCAAAATGCATTTAGTCCAACTTTCAAAGTCCTCATCGTCTATAACAGGTGCAACAATGTTAAAAGTCCAAAGTTCAAGGTCTCTTCTGAGATTCATTCAACTTAATTAACTGTAATCCCCAAAGCAAGGCAGGAAACCAGCTGGGCAAACTCCAAACTCTGCATCTCCATGGCTGATGTCAAAGTGGTCTTCAGATCTCCACTCCTTTTTCATCTTTGTTGACTGCAACAAACTGCTTTCTCCTGGGCTGGTTCCACTCCCTGTTAGCAGCTTTCCTCAGCATGTATCCCATGGCTCTGGCATCTTTAACATCTGTGAGTCTCCAAGGCAATTTCAATGTTACAGCTTCTTGTTTCAGTATCTGGGATTCCACTTGATCTTTTGGACTCCTCCTAAGGGCTGGCCTCACTTTTCCAGCTCTGCCCTCTGTAGCACTCTAAGCTCAGGATGATCCACTCCACTACGGCTGCTGTTCTTGGTGATCATCCCATGGTACTGACATCTCCAATACACTGGGGTGTTCCACTCCAACTAGGCTTCACCAATAGCCTCTCATAGGCTCTCTTCAGGGTGCCAAGCCTCAAATTCTTTGCATGACTCCTTCAGTCCTGGGCCATCAACTACAGCTGAGGCTTCACCTTCTCCAATGGCCTTCCCTGGCCTCTCACAGTGCTAAGCCTCAGCTTCTCTCCATGATCCCTTCATTCCTTCACAAGCAGTACCACCTGAGTGACTCTTACACATTACCAAGTCCAGCCGCAGCATGAGGTACAACCTCGGGTATCTCTGGAACACAGCTTCTTTGTGCTCCCAGAAAACAATTTCCAGAAGATTTCACCTCAGTGATGCTGGTCTCTTCTTAATCACTGCTAATTCCTTAGCTCCAGCTAACCAGCATCAATTTTCCCAGTAGTTCCTTCCATTCTTAACTCTAGAGCCAGAGCCACGTGGCTGAAGCTGCGAGTTCTGCTGCTTACAGGAACTAGAACATGATCCCCTTGTACTATTACATTACCATTAGCTTTATGTTTTCTAAATCCTTCACTGCCTAAGCTTGGCTATCCTGGTTCTTGCTCTGTAGATTGACCTTGAATGCAGAGATCAGTATTCGATTAAAGGTGTGTACCACCATGCCTGGATCTAATTAAGCTGGGTAGAATCTTGCCCCAAGGTCACACTCCCTTAATCTGTTATCTCCTAGAACAACAAGATTTTGCTCCATTTCACTTCCTGGTACTCCTTTAATATTCGAACAATTTATTTTATATTTTGCCTTTCTAAGCTTGCTATGCTTGTTCAAACTTCTCTTTGTGAGACTTAACCAGAGAACAAAGTCTCTGCTGGGCTTTTTTGAAACTTCCTTTGTCAATGCAATTAATCCAAGTCTCTTCACCTTAGCCTCAGGCAAACTTTTCAGACAAGGGCAAAAAGTAGCCACACTCTTCACCAAAATACCACAAAACCAGTCTTTATGCCACATTCTGAAATTCTTCTCCTTTGAAATCTCTTGGGCCAGGTCAACACAGTTCAAATTACTCCCAGCAACTAAGTCTTCCATATTCCTACTAGGATGACCCATTAAGCCCCATTTAAAGCATTCCATTGCTTTCCAAATACAAAGTCCCCAAATCCACATTCTTTCAAATAGAAACATGGTCAGGCCTATCACAGCAATACCCCACTCCCAGTACCAATTTGTCTTAATTAGGGTTTTACTGCTGTGAACAGACACCAGGACCAAGGCAAGTCTTATAAAAAGCAACATTTAATTGGGGCTGGCTTACAGGTTCAGAGGTTCAGTCTATTATCATCAAGGTGGGAACATGGCAGTATCCAGGCAGGCATGGTGCAGGAGGAGCTGAGAGTTCTATGTCTTCATCCAAATGCTGTTAGTGGAAGACTGACTTCCAGGCAACTAGGGTGAGGATTTTATACCCACACCCACAGTGACACACCCATTCCAACCAGGCCACACCTATTCCAACAAGGCCACACCTTCAGATGGTGCCACTCCCTGGTCCAGTGATATACAAACCATCACAAGCCCCATGTCCAGAGCAAAGCTATCCTAACACATATTGAATATTCCTGAATATTCCAAAATAACTGAAGAAGAAGAAAAAGTCCTTAAACCTACTACATGAAGATTAAAGAGGAAATGAAAAGTATAAATACCTTTAAAATTCCGGAAAACACAAACAAACAATTGAAGGAAATAAATCACTTAATGAAAGCCAAGGAGGATATTGAGGTGGGGACAGCTGAAGAAAATGCATAAAACTGTTCAAGACCTAAAAGTGAAAATAGAAGTAATAAATAATTAAAAAGAAAGAGGATCCTGGAAATTAAAATTGTAACAGGAACTACAAAGGCCAACTTTACCAACTGCACACAATTGATGAAAGTGAGAATCTCAGGCATTGAAAATATGATAGAAAAATGAATCCATTTGTCAAAGAAAATATCAAAACTAAAGTATTCCTGACATAAAACATCCAGGAAATCTGGAACACTATTAATGGATAAAACCTACAAATAGTAGGAATAGAGGAAATAGAAGAATATCAGCTCAAAGTCCCAGAAAATATTTTCAACAAAATTGAAAATGTTTGTGGGTATAGTAGTCTGGGTTGGCATCTGTAATCTCTTTGAGTCTGAAGGACAACTGTCCAAGTTCTTCAGTCTTATAAAGTCTCCATTGATAAGTCAGATATAATTCTAATAGGGCTTCCTATTGGTCCTTTTCTTTGTAAAGCTTTTAAGATTTTTCCTTGTTCTATAAATTTAGTGTTTTGAGTATTATGTGGCAAGGGAACTTTCTTTTCTATCCAATGTATTTGGTATTCTCTATGTTTCTTATATGTTTATAGGTGTTTCCTTTTTTAGATTGAGAAAATATAATTTCACACCACCAAAACCAAAAGAAGGGCAACACACATACATACAACAACCACCACCAGCACCACCAACAACAAAAAGCAGGAACTAACAATCATTTGTCATTGATATTTAGACATATAAATATCAATGACCTCAATTTCTAAATAAAATGACACAGATTAACATAATGGATATCAAAACAGAACCTATCTTTCTCATGAATACAAGAAACATACTTCAATATCTAGGAAAGATACTACCTCAGGGTAAAGGGTTGGAAAAGATATTCCAAGCAAATGGACCTAAGAAACAAACTGGTATAGTTACTTTAATACCTACCAAAATAAACTTCAAAGCAAAATTAATCAAAAGAGATGGGGAAGGACACTGCATATTCCAACAAGATGACATTTCAATTCTGAATATCTATGCCCCAAACACAATGGCACCCATTTTTTTTTGTAAAAGAAACACTACTACAGCTTAAATCACATATTGATTCTCATACATTAATAATTGGAGATTTCAGTACCCTACGACACTAATGTACAAGTTGTCAAAACAGAAACTAAATAGAAATGTCAGAGATAACTGACCAAATAAACCAAATGAACCTCACAGATATTTATAAAACATTCTATTCAAACACAAGAGCAAATAACTTCTCACCACCTCAAAAAACTTTTTCTAAAATTAACTACATACTCAGACACAAAGCAAATTTCAATATATACAAGAAAACTGAAACAAAGTCCTGCTTCTCTCAGAGCAGCATAGATAAAAGCTGGATATCAGGAACAACAGAGCTCATAAATTCATGCAAATTGAACAACTCTCTACTGAAAGAAAACAGACAGAAATAAAGAAAGAATTAAAAACTCCCTACAACAATGACAATGAATATACTGTATACCCTCACTTATGGGACACAAACAAACCAGTACTAAGAGGACACAAACAAAGCAGTACTAAGAGGAAAGTTCATAACATTAAATGCACACATTTTTTTTTAAAGATGAAAAGGTCTCATTCTAGCAGCTTAACAGCACATCTGAAAACTCTAGAACAAAATTAAGTAAGCATGCCTGAGTGGAGTAGATGGCAAGAAATAATCAAACTGAGGCCAGGAATCAGTAAAATATAAATAAAGAGAACAATGTGCCGGGCGTGGTGGCACACGCCTTTAATCCCAGCACTCGGGAGGCAGAGGCAGGTGGATTTCTGAGTTTGAGGCCAGGCTGATCTACAGAGTGAGTTCCAGGACAGCCAGGACTATACAGAGAAACCCTGTCTCGAAAACAAAAACAAACAAACAACAACAACAACAACAAAAACAGAACCATGTAAGGAATCAATGAAACAAAGAGTTAGGTCTTTAAGAAAAAAATCAACATGACAGACAAACTCTTATCCATATTAAGTGAAATGCTGAGAAAGCATATGCTACTTAACCAAATCAGAAACAAAACAGGGACAGAATAACAGATCATGGAAAACCAGAGAATCACAAAGACATAATAACAGACCATGGAAAACCAGAGAATCACAAGGGCAGAATTTAAAGCAAACTTCCACCATATCGGAAAAGCTAAAATAAATGGACAATTTTCTTGATAGTTACCAGTTACCAACGTTAAATAAAGATTAGATAAGCAATTTAAATAGACCTATATCAACTAATAAAATAGAAGCAATCATTAAAAGTCTCCCAAACAAAATGAGTCCAGGCCAGACAATTCAAGCACATAATTCTACCAGGGTTTCAAAGAAGAGTTAATGCCAATCCTTCTCAAAATAGAAAGAGAAGAGACATTGTCCAATTTATTTTATGAGTTCACAGCTGCCCTTATAATCAAGTCATATAAAGACTTAACAATGAGAATTATAGACTGATTTCCCTTATGAACATAGATACAAAAATATTCAATAAAATACTTGCAAACCAAATCCAAGAACACATGAAACAGATCATCTACCTTGATCAAGTAAGTATCATGCCAGATATTCAGAGATGGTTCAACATGGGAAAATCATGTAAATGTGATCCACCATATAAATAAACTGAAAGTAAAAAAAAAAAATGATCCTGAAAAACTCTGTAACAAAATCCAACACCCTGTCACAATCAAAGTACTGAAGAAATTAGGAATACAAGCAAAGTACCAGTAATTTTTCAGCAAGCCTATAGCCAATATCGAATCAAATGGAGAAAAACTCAAAGCAATCCTACTAAAATCAGGAACAAGACAAGGTTGTCCACTTTCTTTATTCAAGTACTATTCAAAGTTTTATTTGAAGTGTTAGCTACAAAAATATAACAACAGAAGCACATCAAAGGGAAAGGAAGAAATCAAACTATGTGATTTGAAGATGATATTATATTATACTTAAATGACCCTAAAAATTCCAATGGGGAACTCATACATCTGTTAAATACTTTCAGCAAAGTGTATGAATATAAGATTACCTAACTAAAACAAAACAAAACAAAATAAAAAAACAAAATAAAACCATCCCAAAACAAACAAACAAAAAAGGCAACATTCCTATACACAAATGACAAACCTACTGAGAGAAAAAAAAACAGAGGAAAATATCTTAGGGTAATTCTAACCAGCAAGTGAAAGACTTGAATGATAAAAACGTCAAGTCTCCAAAGAGATTGAAAAAGATATCAGAAGATGGAAAAATCTCCCGTACTCAGGAAACAGTAGGGTTAACATAGTAAAAATAGTCATTCTCCTGAAAACAGTATCCATCAAAATTTGTACGTAAGTCTTTTAGATCTTGAAAGGACAATTCTTACTTCTATGTGGGAGAACAAAAAGCCCAGGATATCTAAAACAATACCGAACAATACAAGAACTGCTGGAGGTATCATGAGCCCTGATTTCAAGTTGTAATACAGAGCTATAGTACTAACAACAGCATGGAATTGACATAAAAACAGGTATATTGATCAAGGGAATTGAATGAAAACACAGACATAAATCCACACACTTATAGACACCTGACTTTTCATAAAGAATCCAAAAGTGCACAATGGAAAATTGAAAGCTTCTTCAACAAACGATCCTGGTGTAACTGGATGTCTGTAGAAGAATGAAAACATATTCATATTTATCACCCTGCACAAAACTCATGTCCAAGTAGATCAAAGACCTCCGCATACATCAGAAATACGGAACCTGATAAAAGAGGAAGTGGGAAGCAGCCTCAAATGCAATATCACAGGAGATACATTCTAAATAAAATAGCAATAATGCAGGCACCAAGATCAACTTAATAAATGTGACTTTATGAAACTGAAAAGCTCCTGTAAGTCAAAGAATACTGTCAAACAGACAGAGGGTCAGACTGCATACTGGGAAAAAATGCCAACACCATATGTGGTAGAGATTTAATATAAAAAATACATAAAGAACTCAAAAAATTAGATATCAAAAATAAATAATTCATGTAAGAGTTGGATACAAATCTAATGGGAGAATTCTTAATAGAAGTAACTCAAATGGCTGAGAAACACTTAAAGAAACCTTTAATATACTTAGCCATCAGGGAAATGCAAATCAAAACTATTTTGAGATTCCATCCTATACCTATCAGAATGTCTAAGATAAATAAGACAAGGCACACTCGTGCAGACAATATTGAGGTGGGAGTGCAAACTCATATAGCCACCACAGAAACCAATGACAGTTCCTCAGAAAATTAAGAATACGCAAATCTCACAGGCCAGTTAAACACTTGTTCAACCATGTTTATTGCAGTTTTACTCATAATAGAAACTGGAAACAACCTAGATATTCCTCAACAGCAGAACAGATAAAGAAAATGTGATACATTTACACAATGGAGTATTATACAATTGCTAAAAGTGACATAATGAAATTTGCAGACAAATGGGTGGAACTAGAAATATATCATCCTGAGTGAGGTAACCCAGACACTGAAAGACCATTATGGTATGAATTCACTTATAAGTGAATATTATCTGTTATGTAAATTATAATCAAGCTACAGTATGTAGACCCAGAAAGTGGGAAGGAGCAAGGGAGGGGATTGAGGAAGTAAATGAAAAGAGTTAAAATTGAAAAGCAGTTCATGGGTGGTTTAGAAATCTAGTAGGTAGAAACTTCATGTAGCATATGAGTGCCATTCTAACAAAATTTCCAAATAAGGAGGGAGACCAAACCCAACTGGCTAAATTTTGTCCCAAAACAAAACTTCCAGTATGGGGACTGGGTTTCATCCAATTGAATTATTGGCCAAAAGAGTTGGGAAATCCCCAAAGAACCTAGACTGTTGATAAGAGTAAAGGTTGCTCTCCACAAAGAGACAGCAAAGTCCCATTGCTGAAGACAACACCCACAGAACTCAGTGAACATGGAAAAGTCGAGATGGGTCTTGCATAGAACCTTCACCTCTAAGCTTGAGTGTTGGGAAGGTAGTCTGCAGGCTAACAGAAGAAAAACATAAACACCAGCCCAGCCACAATACTTTTGATCTACAGTCTGTCCTGAATGCAAAATATGCTAGTGTAAAGCAGGAACAAAGTTTGTGGGAGGGAATAACCAACCCGGGTCTGATTTAACTTAGCGCCAATTACACAAGATGGAACCCACACCTGACACTCCTTGGCCTTGGGTGACCAAGGACCAGAGAGAAAATAGCACAGAAACCTATGGTAAAACCAAGTAGTACTGGTAAAATAAAAATGGAACAATAAAATGGCTCTTAATAATACACTGCTATACTCATAGATTGGAGCCTCATTCAGCCATCATCAGAGATCCTTCCTCCTGCAGCAGATGAGAATACAGAGACCCACAACCAGAGGTGGGGGGGGGCAGGGAAAGTGAAGAGGAGGGGGAGGGGGAAGGGGAGCACACAACAGTAAATGGTATTCCTCATCAAATATCTCCCCTCAGGTCTGAGTCGACCCTACAGAAGACAAGGCAGAGGAGTGAGGAAGACATACAGGATAAGGAATACCAAGAGAACAAGGTTCACTAAATCAACAGACCGAAGTTTATATGAATTCACAGAGAATAAAGCAGGGCTTAAACTGGTCTGCACTTGGTCCTTTGCATATATTATACTATGCTAGGCTAGGCTAGGCTAGGCTAGGCTACCATAGCTTTTTGTTTAGTACTTTTGTGACCATGTGGGTCACTGATCTTTATGCCTTTTTTTGGGCTCTTCTATTTATTTATTTTTGTTGTTGACTTGTCTTGTTTGTAATTGGTATGATAGTTTTCACATTATTTTATTATATTTTAGTTTGTTAAAAGTATTTATTTATGAGTTGAAAAAACATTTTATTCAATACCTTTTATTTTTGAAATTAAAATATAATTACTTTCTTTTTAAAAATATAATTACTTTCTTTTCTGCATTCCTTTCCTCCCTCCAGATGCTTCCATGCCCTCTATCTTGCATCTTGCTCCCTCTTAAATTCATGTTTTTTTCTTAATTGTTATTGTATGTATTGCATGTACATATATATATATATATATATATACACATGTGTATAACATATGTACACATATATTTATATATGTGTGTGTATATATAACATATATATGTACACATATATTTAAATATACATATACATGCTACATATGTGTGTACATATACATAAATATATACTGTTGTGCATATATATATATATATATATGTGTGTGTGTGTGTGTGTGTATGCAATACACAAAAATGTAAATACAACTTTCTCTGTCTATTTAGTGTTACTTATATGTATATGATATCAGGGTTGGCCAACTGTATTGGCAAACAAAGTTGGGGGTTAGTTGTGGTCAGTCATAGGAACAAACTCATGCAGGGACACTAAACAGACTCAGCAGACTGCATGTGTATGTCTATCCGTTTAGATGTATATGTATAGAACTATGGTTAAAGATGAGGGGGCTCTGATTTGGAGGATGGACATGGGAAAAGTAGGAAGGAGGGAAAAGGATTAAATAACATTTTAATTATTATTGTTTTTAATTCTGAAAGAGATATTTCAAAAAGTATCCAGGGGAAATTTGCAGGTATGACAGACCTGTTCTGTACCCTAACTGCAGATGGCATCAGGGGGTAGATGCATGTTTCAGAACTTACTGAACCGTGCATTCAATTATTCTGGTTCTATCCAATTATACCTCAGGAAAATTGTAATTCCAAATTAGAGATGGAAATCAGATCAAAGTTCCCAGAGTCCTACTTTTTCAGCTCCTGGATTGGGTCATAACCAACCCTGTTTGGAAAGCACAGTTCCTGAGCTGAAGGTGGCCCAGGGACACAGCCTGTACAGCTTGGTGAGATTTAATGAAGAACTACATTGTGCAGGATTTATGGAACTGTCAACTGAGAATAAAGCAGAGTCAGGAGTCACCATTATTTAGTCTACCTCATTAAACATTAACAGGACCAGCAATAGTTAGTGTACTGTAATGAAAGCTTAGTGTGACTAAGGCAGCTCAAGTTTCTGGAGATCATTTTGGATGTCTTATCACATACCTAAACATTATACTGACAGTATTATCATTTTAGTAATATTTATTGAGAAATTAAGAGTGTAATAAACTATTGAAGATATTCAGCACAGTAGTCTGCAATACATTTTTAATTTTCCAAATTGTCAAAGTAGGTTCAATTACAGAAAACTCTGCCCCATCCTGAAATTCAATGCACAGCAAGATGTTGCCACTGAATGATAATTGTTGTGAGCAAGACTTACAGTAAAAATAAGCTACAAAAATGATCATTATCCTGTGGTAAAATAGTATGAATTTATATTTGTATACCTATAACAGAGATAATGCATGTTCACATTAGTGGTGATTTCTGAGGAGGGGACTTTCAAAAAGCTTAAATTTTCTTTGTATGGTTTCCTATAATTTTCCTCTTTCTGCCATAATACAAATGATATTCAGTCAGAAAATATAATTCAGTCTTTTTATTTAATTTTTAATTTATTTGAGAGCTTCATGTATAAGTAGTCTATTTACATTCCCATCCCTCACTCCTCACCTGACTCCTCCTGTGGCCCTGTCACTCCCTCTCATAGTCATGACTTCTTTGTTTTACACACACACACACACACACACACACACACACACACTCACAGAGGCACACACACACACAGAGGCACGCACACACACACACACACACAGGCACACACACACAGATGTATAAATACAACCCACTGAGTCTATGTACTGATGCTGGCATGCATATACATTTAGGGCAGTGGGGGTGCATTTGAATCATATCTGAGCATGTGGTTAATTAGAGATATGGTTTGTAAGAATCATTCCATGGGATGTTTCCATTAGAAAGAGTAGGGGGAGATAAGAAAAACACTTGGAGCTTTAGAAAGAAGTGGGGGGGGGGGGATGAGGAAACACTTTGGAGCCTCATCTCTCAGCTCCATCCTGAAGGTTCTTGCTGAGTCCTTGAACTTGCACTTGAACTTTATGGAACGAGTTGCCTGACCCCTGACTCCTACAGGAGTACTGGGTAGCACTGATGGAAGGAGATACTCTCTCAGCTCCTCGGGAATCACAGGAGGCAGTTATGACAGTTATTCTGTAGCTCTTACCCTTAGCTTTGTGAATGGGGGACCTCCACTGGCATTCCCTGGTAAGTCTGTCAGTGGTGGGGGTGCACAGCTTAGAGATGTTAACAGGGTGGAGCAGCACTTTAGGATCTGGGTTGTTAGGATAGCTGGTGAAGAGATTCACCTCAGACATCCCAAATCAAGTATGGCCTTCTTGTCAGCTCAAAACTGCCATACAGCCATACATCACATTGGGACAGTTAGCAACAATAGTCAACAACGACTAAGCACACTCTCTTTACTTTTACATTGAAATCACCTTGGCAAGTTTGGTAACATGGAATTTTAATTATGTCATTCAGCAAAGAATGGTATATAAATCAATCACATTCAACTTCCTTGACTTTGGTTGTTGCTGTTGTTTGAGACAGAGTCCCCTGTATCATTGAGGATGACCTTGAAAGTGTGACCCACCTAGCCTGCATCTCTCAAATGCTTGGATGGCAGGTTGGCACCATCATGCCTAATTTTATAGGGTTCTTAGGGCTGCGCTCAGGGTCTTGTGCTTGTTCTGCAAATGCAAACACTTCACCAAACCTAAGCTTAGTTCCTTAACTTCTTTTGATAACTGAGTGTCTGTCAGCTGCTGTTGTTCCTTTTTCGTCAACATTAAGAAAATATAGTTAACAAAGCATTATTCTGTCTGTTCGTGGGGGGGGGCATTACTCTTCCTTTTTGTTTAATAAGCATCTCTTTAAGGTTGGATTTATTCTTTCTATATGTGCTTGTCCTGTGGAATTGTGTGGTATACCAGTAACATGCTTTATATTATAAAAATGCAAAGAATTGCTTCATATACATATGCCAGATCATTATTAATTTTATTCTGTGCAGGACACACACACACGCACACACACACACACACACACACACACACACACACATCCTTTATATAACCCTTACCACTGCTGTGATTTACTTTCATTTACACATGCATACCTGCTTTGGAAGACACATGCTATTGAAGCCTGTACTACCTTACTAGATCTATCTAATTTTAAATGATGCATGATAGTCAACCTTTTAATTTTCATTAAAATTGCAAGCAAACATTTTGGGTGTAGGGTTCTATCTTTAGTTCTGACAATCTAATAAGTCTTTGCATGGACTTTAAGGAGCTCAAGTCCCATGAAATTACATTATCAATTTTATGTGCATCAATACATTTTTCTGACACGATAGAATGCTACATCTGAAAAGTTGAACACAATGTTTCACAAGTTGAGGAACACTGATCTCCCCTAACAAGTGGAGCTGAGACTGTCCCTGACATGTCCCTGTTGCATGCCTATGGATCTTAATCCCCTAACTGGGCTGCTTCGTTTTGCCTCAGTGGGAGAGAACATGCCTAGTCCTGCAAAGGCTTGATGAGGCAAGGTGGGTTGATACTCAGTGGGGTCTTCCCATTCTCAGGGTGGAAGGGGAGGAAGGAAGAGGAGAAGGGTTCTGTGCAGGGAGACTGGGAGGAGCTGGAGCAGTGATTGGGATATTACGTGAGTAAATAAATCAATTAATGGGAAAAAGAAATATTGATCTTCAGAATTTTGTATGTAAGAGTCACCTAAGTTTACATGTAATTATTCTTCCCATTTTTTAGAATTATAACTGCTATACAATATTGAATCTGAATTTTAAAATTCTCTGAAGGAGTCAGTTTCAATTTCCTTTTAGTACTTTATATTCTGAATTAATATTTGTGGTTAATATTCAACTTCTTTGTTTCACTGGAGAATTTCTTTTCTCCACAAATAAATTTTAACAAAAGCACAGGAAAAAGGGCTTGCATGTTCTCAAGTAGGACAAGAGCTTCAGTATGGGCTCCCAAGAGACAAGTGTGCTAAACAAGAACACACCCAAATACATTTATATACATGCCTAAATACAGAAATACAACCTGCTCAGTGTATATAATGTTCCTTGTATGAATAAGTTTTAAGGGGTAACAACTTAGTATTAGATAAGCAATTGGTGTGCTCTTCCCTGACCCTCAGAATTCTTTAGTTGCCTGTAGTACTTTGTCTGGGATTGAGATCTCAGGAGCTCCCCACTCCCCATTTACACTAACATGTTCATTAGTGCCATTTTCACTGAACTCACATTTAGGTATTCATGTTGGTGAGATGTTATGAAGTATTTTCTGATATGGGAAATAGGTTCCTAGTAGACACAATATCACAGCATACTCCTGAGTCTCTGGTTCTTACTATCTTCACACTCCTTCTTCAACAATCATCCCTGAAATTTATGTTCAAGAGTTGTATTTTAAGTTTAGTAGCTGGGACTGGCCTCAGCCACTTGCATTTTGACTGATTGTCTGTAATGGTCTCTGTTAGTTGCAAAGAGTAGTTTCCTTAATGAGGGACGAAGCCTGTACTTATCCGGAGATATAAGGAGAGACTGTGGTTAGGAATAATAGTAGTTTAGTATATTGGTAGTTGTAGGTTCTTCTCCAAGATCCATGACTTCATTAGCTCTGGATAGTTGGCTAGGTTTCCAGTAACAGGTATAATTACCCTTTTAGGGAATAACCTTAGGGTTTATTGTGTTATGCTGGTCATTGCTGTCATTCACATGCATGATAGATGGGTAGGATTATTGGTTGATTGCTTTCTTCATTTGGAAGCTTGAGTTTTGTCTTCTGGTGCCACAAAAGCCAGTCCTTTGAATGGAGGCTTTTAGGTCAGTTCCAGTGCATGGGTCTCTGTTCCCTGGATGTGAAGTACATGGTGTCTTCAGCAACAGGGATTCACCTTCTGCCATTTGGAAATAACCAAGGACAATGATAATGCCTATAATATTTTAGGAGTCTCTTGGACAAGACTGACCAACAATGCAGAAGAAGGCTTCTTGTGCATGGTGATGGGATTTTTGTTAGATGGAATATGGCTTGTGGAGGAAACATTGTCTTCTCATCTGGGAACATTTCATTTAAGCTGTGTATGTGTAATAACACTGAGTAAGTATTTTATAGATACTTTTAGGTAGGTTGTCAATTTTGTTTACCTAATTAAAACAAAAGGATTTGACCTCAGATGATGGATCTTTCTGAAGTATTGATTTGATCATGACTAGCAAGTGATAAAAGTCTATGGGTGTCAGGGAGTGGAATGTAATGGTTTTAATATGTCTCATGCAGGGAGTGGCACTATTAGGAGGTCTGACCTTCTTGGAAGAAGTGTGTCACTGTGGAGTGGGCTTTGAGACAGTCTTCTGCTTGCTTTCTGAACAAGACTTAGAACACTTAGCTCCTACACCATGCCTGCCTGGAAGCTGCCATGTTCCTGACTTGATGGCCATAGACTGAACTTGTAAGTGAGCCCCATATTAAATGTTATCCTATATAAGATCTTGGTGTCTCTTCACAGTAATTGCAACCCTAACGAAGGCAGAAGTCGATGCCCCTGTAGAGGCTGAATTCATGCAGCCTCTTTCCAAAAACACAAACAAAATTAATTACTTGCATTTACTGTTTTTATTTGCTTATTGATCATGGTTGTACAAATAGAACATCTTATTTGGATCTGGTCTGTACTAGAGACAAACGTTATTAATGGATTAATTGAAATTGTACTTTATGTATCATATCTTATTTCAAAAGCAGATGATATACCATGCTGACCACAACCCCAGACATTTACAATGCTGTAATTTCTTTCAAACCTAGATTTAAAACATTTTTAACATTGTACCACATGGTGTCACTCTTGGTCCAGACGTAATTGACTCAGTCAAGTCTTACCGTGTAGACAAGTGACAACTTTTTCAGTTTAAAGACATGTTTTCTGAAATAACTGAGAACGGATCTGTTAAAGTTCAGCCAACATTCCTGCTTTTTGGTTCTTTTCTTTATAAACTTAACAGTGATCAACTTTGGGTTTATTTCAAAAGACAACTTTTTGCAAACATTCTTTTCTTAAATTAAAAATACAAGGGCTTGGTTGCTGCATCTAAGTCTCTTGACACACTGCGTGGAAACAAAAGAAGCGCACTTCTCTCGGAGGGTGTTGTCAAGGTTAAATCAATGCAAAGTGAATCGGTATGTTTAGAATTGATTTCTTACAACTTGTAATTTGATTATTATTACAGAGCCAGTTTTATTCTTCAGAAGATATTAAAAGTACTTGGATCTATTAAAATAGGTATGAAAAATAATGCCTATTGAATACTTACAGTGTGAAGATGTGGTGTTCTTCAGCCTAATAATCATTATGATCTTTTGTTTCTTTGCTTTTGTTTAATGTTTTACAGCTAACTTTTATCTTAGTGATTCTGATGAGAGAAGGAAAAAATGTTCCCAGAGAAACTTAGGGAACGCAGTGGGAACAAAAGGACAGGAACCACATCTGTGAGATGCACTCCCTACCACTATGCTTCTGTAAGCGACTCTGAGCTTACTAGCCACAGCTGGATATTTAACCAAATGTCTTCCTAGTCCTCACCGAGAATATAGCTACTTCATGGCTGAAAAACATATTCAAACAAGCAATGTCACAGTGAAATGCAAGGAACCTCTCCAGTTCTTGTAGTTCTGAGGACTTTGACTTTCATTTAGGATCAAACAACAGCTGGATGAAAAGCTGAGTGGCAGCATTGGTTTGACATCTTTAGGCTGGTACAGAGTGCTCACCTGACCCTCACGTCTAGACTTATGTGGAAGACCATCCAGTGCAATCATCTTCTGGATGCTTCCTGAATTTCAAACTCAACACACATCAGCATAAGAAGACTTACCAGCCCAAATTGTTTGCATTATGCCCAATCCCTGTCTGGTTTGCTTCCTCTGAATCCAGTCTCACCAAATGTTGTCTTTTTCCACCCAGTTCTCTTCTCTAAGCAGAAGCCTGTGAACTGTCCTGTCTCCTGATTCCTACATCCATTCACTCTAGCATCCCTGGCTGTTGTTTTCCCCTGTAACTATAAATCTCTTTTATCTGTTTTCAACTTGTTTTACCCATAGTCAGTGACCTGGTTCAAGTCTTTAATATCTCTCCCAGAAAAGGGAAATCCTTTCTGAGCTCTTTGTGTTTTGTGTTTGAGATAGGACCTCTCTGTGTGGAGACTGACCTCCTTCCTCAGCTTCCCAGGGGCTGGGATTCTAGATATGTGACATCATACCAGGCTCATTTTGAACCTTTTGCTGCAACATCTCCTTTTTTGTCTTCCAGATTGTTGCCACCACAGTCACAAAAATCTAATTGATCGGCAAGCTTGCTCAGAATTTTCCAGTAGCTAACCAATCACTATTGTAAAACGTTCTTTCCTGTTACATAAGGAAATATGTATGGCTCAATGTGTGTTCCAAATTTAACAGTACAGAAACTCTGCTACTAGGCAAGTTCCAAGTATATTGGTTAAACTAATGGAAATAGGGGAGAGTAGACAATGGGATTCAGTGGCTAATGCATTCCTACATCCATCAACCATCAGCTGCATTATCAGTTCATCATTGGTAATTTCTTCTTTGATTATAAGGTTGTTTTTAATTCACAATTCTTGGAAATGAGAATATGAAAAGCTTTGGGAATCCGGGAAAAGTTGGAGAGGAATTAATATGATAAAAACATATAAAACTCTCAACCAATACTTCTTTTAAGCATTGGGAAAATTAAGCTTTATTTGTTAATACATACGTTTTATGTTAACCAGCTAATTAGCTGCATTATGCCAAGACAGATTCTATGTTTAGAGTCTGAGATATAGCTGGGGGATGCTGCTGAGGCTCCTGTTCTTCATGAGGTGGCTTCGAGCCATGGCTAGGAGGAACTCTGTTGTGTAACTCTGATTGCCACAGATCACTGGATAACCTTGACTAAGTTATTCTACTCTGGTTTCTCCTAAGCAAAGTTAAAGTGGCAACATTAACCTACCCCCCACAGGCATGTTAATAAGTAAGCTTTCCCCAAAGTGCAATGTACCAATTTTCATTAGTCATAGCACTACAATAATAGTTAATTGTCCCTGGTTTTCCTTGTTATTTACTGCTCACTCAAGCAAAAGATGTTACTGAAGGGACTGCGGGGTGAAAATTGCAAAATATGCTGATATACCAAATAAGCTGCCAAGAAAATAATAATAAAAAAGTAATCAGGGTTGCAGGAGCCCTTCTGATTTCAATCCCATCGAATCATTAGAGATTCTATTGCAAACTAATTTTCTCATTTCTTATCTCTAAGTCAGATCTTCTGCCAATCCTTAAGGACTCAATCTATCATCCCCCTTAACAGGAGCATGGCCTGCTAGTGTACCTCAGCTCTGGCCCTCCCCAGTGGATTAGCAACAGACTCACTCCTGACTCACAGGATTCATGCTCTTGGTTTGAAGCATCCGGGCTTAGATGTGACCTAAGAGAAGATTACAATACCCTTACTACATATGAGCAGCTTTTGCCTTCCCATTCATTTCTGCTGGGAGATTAACATTACGTTAACAGTCAACCAAATATATTATACCGCATTTATCTCTCCCTCTTTCTCCAGTATATGAAGCAAAAAAGATAGGATAGAGAGAATTTTATAAGAACTATCTCTAAAGTATGGTTTCTGAAACTTTTTCTACTTGTCCCTTTCACCTAATAAATCTTAGTGTGACTCCAGGTGCATAGTTCTATAAAAATAATGATATAAATAGACCATTTCACTGATAATAAAGAAAGGGTATTTTAAAAGCAATTCTAGATATGCATATGATTTTACCACTTACTAATGATGAAAGTTAACTACATAATAATGAAATGGGTGTGCTTGTCTATTTTCACATAGTTACATTTTAACTGAATGTTTAATACTGGAAGATAAACAACAACATCAATGCTTTTCAGAATTTATCAGTATTTTAACTTTATAATTGGTCACACTGAAATTTTATGTATTTTTATTGCTAGCTAATTTCATATCAACTTAACATAAACTAGAGTCATCAGAGAAGAGGGGGCCTTGGCTTAGAAAATGCCTCCAAACCAAGACTCTAGAGTATTTCCTTAATTATTGATTGATGTAGGAGGAGGGCCCAGCTTATTGTAGTTGGTGCCACCAAGAGTGGGCTGGTGCTCCTGGCTTCTATATAAAAGCAGGCTGATCCAACCATAGAGAGCAAGCCAGGAGGCAGCACCCATGGCTTCTGCTTCAGTTCTTGCCTCCAGGTTCCTGCCCTGTTTGAGTTCCTGTCCTGAGTTTCTCCAATGATGGATATTGGTGTGGAAGCATAAGCCTGATAAACCCATTCCTCCCCAAGTTATTGTTTTAGTCATGGTGTTTCATCACAGCAATAATAACTCTAAGATATTTTACATAAATGCATAGTACAGAATTGAAGAAATATGTGCACTGCATTTTAGAAATGGATGGGAAATCTCTTCTAACATTAAGTCAAAATTATTTAATTCTTTCTAAAAATTAAATTCTTGCCAACATCTTGAAAAGTAGCATTTAAAATTGCTATGCTGTGAGCATGTGTGTGCACATGTGGGTAAGCCAGAGGTGCAGGTTGGGTGTCTGTCCTCTATTGATCCCAACTTTGTTTTGGGGGACAGGCTCTCTGACTGAACCAAGAACTCACTTATTGGCTAGTCTAGCTGACCATCAAGATACGGAGATCTATTTGTATTTATACTCCTACTCTTAGGGTTATCAATGTATTCTAAAATGCCCAGCTTTTTAAGTGAGTGCTAGGGGACTTCAGTCCTCACCTTTATGCAGCAGGTACTTTACAATCAAGTTAACTCCCCTCTTCTCAAACAAGAAGGTTTTAAAATCAAACTTTCTAACATAACCCATTCCAAATATATACTCACCAAATTCATAATTATGTGCTGAGGAATGATGGTAGAAAATTTTTGTTTTTGCTTTCTGCAGTTAAAGGATTATTCTTCTACATGAACAGGAAACACTGTAAGTAACAGTAAACATCACAATTCATCACAGCCTTACTTCAGAACCAAGGTGTTAAATGCAGTGTTTGTTGGCGTTTTGTGGCATAACAACATCTACAGGGCACAGTGTGCATGCTGTGTTCTCAGAGCCAAGGCTGCAATTACATTGCACAATCCAACTAAGCAAGCACCGCCAGAAGCGCCTTTCACTTGTTTTGAGTTAGAAAGAGTTAAATTTTGGCCATCGTGTGTTCAGAAATATTTTACTGTTGTCAGATTTTTTTTATGACCTCTACACTAAGTTATGTGACTTCATAGGGGTCCTGATCCACAGTTTCAAAATCGGGGCTGTAGAACAACAGCTGACTAAGATACCTATTTCAGTTCCTCTACCTCTTTTGGTACACTTGCTATAGCATTGTAAGGCCAAGCACTGGTTGATTCTATTCATGGGAAAGAAAAACAAATCAGTGGTTTAAGTTAAAAAAAAATCTAGTGGTTCTGGGAACTAAATTTAGGGTCTTGATCACACTAGGTAAATTATTTTAAATTTTGAGACGGGACCATGCCAAATTGCTCAGGACATCCTTGAACTCACTCTGTAACCTAGGCAGCCCTTTCATTTGTGGTGTTTCTGTCTCTTTCTTAAGTAGCTGAGATCACAGGTCTGTGCCATATGCCTGCTGATTTCTTATTTCTACCTTCCCAAAATATATACTTAGGATTGCTGATTATTATTGAGTTAATTTGGGGCCAATAGCATCATATATGCCTCCCTGCCCCAACCCCCAACCCAATACATAGTCTGCAAGCATACAATCTAGAATTTCTATTTTAAGCCCAGTCACATTTCCATAACAAGTAGCTCTATCTTTTGACATCTTAGTTGGAATATTGTGATAGTATTTCTTCTTTTTTCCTTACGATGTTGTAATGATCGAAAGTTATATGGATCTAGAACCTCTACTGTTTGAACCTGTAGATACTAGAGACAAATGAGCAGTGACTTTTGTGACTAAAGACAGACACTTAGCCACGTTTGACCCTGTTTTTCTCACTTTAATAGCTGTTGTTGCTCCTTGGAGAAAGGCCAGATACTGTTGTGTATGTATAAGACTCTTTGAGATCTGGTTTCTATGGGTTGGAGAAAGAGCTCAGTGGTTAAAGAGCTTGCTGCATGAGTGATGAAACTTTAATTCAGATCCCTAGTACCCACATTGAAAAATGCTGACTGAGTGTGGGAAGGTACAACTTTAACCCCAGAGAAGGGAGAATCCGAGGAACTTCTTGGTGAATCAGACTTGCACCATGCTGTGAGTGATGGTACTTACCTTTAATGCCAGTTTCAGTAGTAGGCACAGGCAGGCAGATCTCTATAAATGTGAGGTCAGTCTGATTTACTGGGAGCTCGAGGGCAGCCAAGGCGACCCAGTGAGACCCTGTCTCAAAACAAATCAAAACCAAAAACAAATTAAAAAATGCCATTATCCTTGGTTACCCCCACTCCCTTTGCTCTCACACAATGTACACAGGAATCACACAGTTAATATTACCCAATCCAAAATATAGACCACTGCAGAAATCCACACCAAAAGTCTCTTCTAGAGCTTCATAACTCTTCTGTTCAGGTGGTTCTTGCCATGAGCATCTTCTCTCACCTTTCTATGTCCTAGCCATGATTCTCTACTTAGATTTTGATTCTGCTACCCCAAGGAACCTTCTCTGGTGTAGACTGAGATAAGTTAGTCTCCTGACCTTGTTTTGTTTTTTTATATTAGAGCTATTCTATCTTCTTCCCCGACAACTGACCCTCCAAAAATAAAAATTCTTTGTGCAGAGAAATATTTTATTATCACTGTATTTCTGGATCTACTGTAGTAGTACAGGGCAATAAATATTTCTCACATGATCCATGTGTGTGTGTGTGTGTGTGTGTACACAAATATAACTACCATGATGGGAATTAGTAGTGCATATAACATCCCAGAATTTGCTAATCTGACATGGCTCAAAAAATATAATATTTACAATCACTTCTATTTTACAACTGAAATTTGTATATGCAGTGATACAAAATGTCTAAGATAGAGGCACAAGTTGGCATCCATACCTTTTGGATTTGCTTGTTTTGGTAGAGAAAACAGTTCCTTTCATTGATCTTTTGAAAATGAGATGAAAGCTAACAGCTATCTTGAATATGAAAGTACACTCTGAAAAATGCTACTTAATGTTTCACAGAGTGGAACTGTCATAATCTCTTTATGCCCCACATTTAGTTTTTCTTCCCAAGAATGTGACATAAGGCACCATCTATCTCAAATATTGTGAGGGTAGTTTTGCCCCAATCTGAATTTCCCATGGCCAGTCCCGTGTGTATGCAGACCAGTCTAGCACCAGAGAAAAGACAGGGCACCTCTCCATGGGCCCTGGGCATCTCTCTAGTGAATAATTTATTAGGATTTCTACTGGCTTGAAAAATCCTTCTACTGATCACCGCCTTTTATCCACTCATTTATCTTCATTAACGATTTTGTTTCCTTTCAAACACTTGTCTCTAATTTTTCCATTTAAAACTATGTTTTCATTTGGCTTCAAGGTTTTAGATAGGCCCTTTTTTGTACCAATCCTAATACTAGCAATTCCCAGAGCAATGAAAGCTTAAATCCTAAAATTACTCTCACTGTTGAGAGATATAATCAAGGGTTGCAAGCTTGGTCTTGATATCAATCAGAGGGCATGGACAAATGGAAATTACCCTTCTGGCCCATTACTGTGATCCTTCATCAGAAACTCATTTTATATAAGGATAATTACCAGTCTTCCCTTGCCAAAATAAATTCAATTTATACAGCTTAGCTTCTAAAGAAGTGGGTTAAAAGTGATCATCATAAAACATGTTTGAGCATCTATGTCTCTAATATATATATACACACACAATACACACACACACACACACACATAGTCACAGTGAAAAACCATTGTCATAAGTTTTTACATCTGATGTTGAGGCAATAATATTTTTAAAAAACATTTATAATTATTGTGGTTCTATTGTCACTTTTGGTCATGCACTAAATGTCTAACCTTATAATTTTAATGATTAGTATGATTAGTGGAAATATTACCAGCTGGTGATATCTGAGCTCATTCTTTCTAATCCTCTTCTGAATATGTGTACCATGTTGCAGATACACAGTCTGGTATAACAGTTTTAAAAAATAATGCCAAGATAATTGAGTTTCTTGACTAATTTCCTTAATTGCCTATGGCATTTGTCATTTAGACCTATTTGTAACATATGATCACATTTCCCAAACATCTTCTAACTTATTCATTGTAAATAGCAATTTTTACAAAATCTTCATTAGTTTCTAATTGTTCAAATTTATCTTCTTCATTATACCTGCTAAGAACCAATTTTAAAATGAGTTCATTTTCTTTGCTTGGGAGCTGTTATTGTATCTTATCTAATTGTTTATTACAAGATTTAGATTATTCGAGTATATTTTGCTTTTAGTTTGGGGAACAGCTAAAATATCCATTGTATTTGTTTTGCATATTCTATACATATGAGACACTTTGCGGTTGAAAGGTTTTTTTCCCCTGTAGAAATGCCCTTCACTAAGGGTTCAGCACAGGCTGTTATACAGGTACTGCACTGACCAAGATGACCAACCATGTCTGCTGAAGCCTGAGACCCAATGAGCTTTTCTGGTAAGCGTGCCTTACCATCATGAATACACAGGTGAAAACCTTCAGTATTCACTCAGAGAAAAGCCAGTCCTATATCACAGGATTTCAAGTCTTTCAAAAGGCAGTTGGCACTGTTGATCTTGAAAGAAAAGCTTTGATGTTTTGCATTTTAGACTTTTTTCTTCTGTAATTTTTATCTGTTTCTTTTGCTTTTTGGCACATCAATCATACAGATTCTGAATATCATCAGCACAGGTGAGATGTACCTATCTTCTTGAGCATTTATCACTTCTTTGTGCCAAAACCATTTAGAAAAAAATCATTTCTGTTAGTTCCTTTGAAGTATACATTAACTATCTATGGCAGTTCTACTGTGCAATAGCCCATTATAGCTGACTTCTGCTTGTATTTATTCATTTTAATATCAGTTTCCAGGTAAATTGTAACCTGATCTTTGTAAAACTGCATATATGTTCTCTGCTTGCATCAACTTTGCATTGTAGGAAGCAGAGGCAGAAAACCCTTGATTTTCATGAAAGATATTATGCCTCCAGAGAAACACATGAGTCCTAGTGCTCTAATAAGGCATCAGTGTATCTTTGCAACAACATAAAGGACCTTCAATGCCAGCTATTATAGTAGGACATAAGCTCAAGGTCACCCTGTCAAACTATTGGGACCTTGTCCAGAAATAATAAATAAAAATATAGTTGGAGATGAGTCTTAGTCGTACATAGTCTGTCTTCCACATGGGAAAAACTGGTTTCACTCCCCAATGCGGGGGTGTAGGTGGGGCAAGAAGACTCTAAACATCAAAGCTCAAAATGTAAAACACATAATTATTAAGCAGAAATGGTTCTTGCTGCTTATTGGTTTCACTCCTATTTCTTATGCAAGGAGAACTTTTTGGTCCCCTTAAATCTGCAGTCTCAAGCCTGACTGACTGCCTTAAATTACAAGATCAAACATCTGGGCATCTCAGTTGCTCCAGCTTTTGGCTGAAGTAAAATGCAGGTCTCTCTCTGTCTGTCTCTGTCTCTCTGTCTCTCTGTCTCTGTCTCTGTCTCTGTCTCTGTCTCTGTCTCTCTCTCTCTCTCTCTCTCTCTCTCTCTCTCTCTCTCTCTCGCTCTCTCTCTCGCTCTCTCTCTGTGTGTGTGTGTATGTGTCTCTGTTTGTTTCTGTCTGTGTGTGTGTGTTTGTGTGTGTCTGTCTGTCTCTGTCTCTTTTTGTCTGTCTCTGTCTGACTCTCTGTCTCTCTGTGTTCGTGTGTGTGTGTGTGTGTGTGTGTGTGTGTGTCTCACGTGTTCCTCCATCTGAGCTGTCCCACACTCACCTTCTTTCCCTCTGCCTCTCTCCCTTCCTACGCCCACAGCCGGCTGGCAGTCCAAGAGTCCACCCAGTTCTTCCATCTGGCAAGCAGATTCCGCTTCCCTCACAGCTCCTCTTAAAATTGACAGTTTCCCTGAAAACAACCTAAAAAGTTCCAAACTGCACACAAAACAAACAAATAAAGCAATTAATGTTTTCCTGTCTACATAACAGCAAGGGCTTTCTTCCTCGTGCACTGGAGTTCTGTGTAGTCCTTGAAGGTGGCACAAGATCTCCTTTACCTGCCAACCCAGTCATCAGAAGCCCTGGGGGCCCCATTTCAGATTTGAGACCACTGGCAGCCTCCCTTCGCTGCTTTTATGCCAAAATGGTTCCTTTCCTCGATTTCAATGTTTGTGCCCAGCCCTGCAGTATCTTCTGTTAACACTCCTCTTTCCCCACAACGCAGCTCCTTGATCTCTGCTGATGTGATAGCTCCTGCCAGTGGTTGTTGCCTGCTCTCCTGGCTCATTCTCAATTTTCTCCCTAAATGTGGAACCAGGAATTCTGGGTAATACTTCATATCATCGTATCACATCAGAGGGGTTTACTTTTGGGAGCTTCAAAGTCCCCATCCGTGTGGAGGCAGGTCTCCTACTGCTATTCTACGGTCCAGGAAGTTAACCATTCTTCTGACCAAGAGTATTTGTCCACATTGCTTATTCGCCTCAGAGCAGTTCATGGTGGGACCAGTCTTTCATCAACAGCTAGGAAGGGCTGTGCAGTCTGTGCAATCCTGAATGTCTGCTTTACAGTAAAGAGCAAGTCTGGCGTGGCAGATAGAGATAATTTCTGAACACTATTCATACCTTAGAGAGATAGGTGTTATTTCCACAAATACCACCGAACAGAAAGTGTGTTAAGTACTCCTTTATGCACATGCTAGATGTCATCGCTGTCCTGAAATAGAAAACCACTATTGGTGGTGAGAAATAAAGTAGCAGGAGATGCAAGGTTGCTAGGTGTGGAATCTGGGACAGAGTAATCATGGACTATGTATTGGGCTGAGGAGATGGGTACAAGTGCTTGCTTCACAAGCATTAGGATCTGAATTTGAATCCTTAGAAATCATCTTTAAAAAACTGTGTGGAGACAGGAGAATTTCTGGGATTTGCTGTATTGCCTAGTTCCAGGGTCATTCCAAAGACCCTATCTCAAGGGAATAAGGCAGAGAATGGCAGAGCAGGACTCCTGAAATTCTATTATGCCTTCTAGACATAAGTGTAGGCCTCCTCCCATGCACACCCACTACAAACATACCTAATACAGGCATGTCTAAGATATACATGATATACATTATATACACTCTACACACATGTTACACACACACACACACACACACACACACACACCACACACACCGCATGTGTTGCCTTGTATTTGTTGGAAGCTGCTGAGCCTTTCTCCACCAACATACATAGGGCTGTACTTCTAGCAAGTACTGCTGTCAGCTGTCAGTGTCAGATCAAAAGCTGACTCCTTTAGTCTGGTAAGACTGCTCTCATCTTAGGGAAACTTAGCTCTGGTCATAATCATTGGCTCACAATCAAATGTATTTCAGTCTGGGTATGACAGCTTGGCATGCTCAAGTGATAGTTGTTTGTTTATAACAAAGATATTAATATTCTGGAACTTTCTGGAACTGGAAGCCTAGATCTATGTTGGAGTGTGGTGACAAAGTTTGAGTGTGTCCCTGAAGAGTAAATGCCATTTTTCCATTATACAGCTGGATAAATGAACCCCATGCCCAATAGCACAGTGAAGGCTTTAATTACTCTAATGCCTGAAATTACCAACAAGACATACTGAGCAGTAAGACCATAATCCAAGCACGTTAGGACCCCCTAACATTGCACAGGCTTTCCCTTTCCTCGCCTTACGTGGACCCGAGGTGCAACTAACCACTTGGATGTGAAGCAGCCTAAAGAAAGTGTTTATTTTCTGATAAGAAATGCAAGATGTTTATGAAGAAGGAACCGAGGCTCCAAACAATTAGCCTTTGTGGTAGAAAAGTTGATACTTTTTTGCATTGTTCAAAATAAATCAGTGAAAAAAAATCACCAGAATAAGGTTGGTCTTGACATTTTCTTCCTGGGTAGTGTTTATTTAAAAAGTTAAATTATCTTATTAAATAACCAGTGAGATTAATGCTTTTTACCAGTCAGCCCCTCCCTCCCTCCCTCCTCCCTCCCTCCCTGCCTCCCTCCCTGCCTCCCTCCCTCCCTTCCTCCCTTGTCTGTCTTCTTTCTCTGTCTCTATCTCTCTGTCTCTGTCTCTGTCTCTGTCTCTCTCTCTCTCTCTCTCTCTCTCTCTGTGTGTGTGTGTGTGTGTGTGATATGAATGTGAGTGTAGACTCATTTACTGGCCATAGGAGAGCATATGGTTCCTTGGAATTGGAGTAACAAGTAGTCTGTCTGTGAGCTGCCCTCCATGGGTGCTGAGAAGCATATTTCATTATGCATTGTCAACTGCTGTGCCATCTTTTTGATCCCTCATGAGATTTTTCACTGCTGTATTTTGTGGTGGCAGAGCCACATTTCCCTGTGAGTGTAACTTCACAATGATCGTCACTATCAAAGTCTGTGCTAAGTTGGACTGTCATATGAATTTGGGCCACTTATGTCTTCTTTACTCAGCACAGTAAGTTGAAACGAGTCCCACAGATTTCAGGGTTTCCTTGTATCTTGTCTCTGGCTTCTTGGGTGTCTTTACTGTAGATCTTACCTGGCAGCTCCCAACAGTTCTAGGTTCATATGTCTTCAGAGAGAAATCTGTAGGTTTGAGATTCTGATTCTGTTCCAATATCCTCAGAAAAAGAAGTCAATTATACAACCCCAACTGACTCTCTCTCTCTCTCTCTCTCTCTCTCTCTCTCTCACACACACACACACACACACACACACACATCTCTCTTCATACATCTCTACTCTGACATGTTGGTCTTGACATCCATATTAACACTGATAACGAGAAATGAGCAGAAGTTTAGTTTCTCCTAGAATATTCATAATATTGTAGGCAAAGTAGAAAAAATGGATATGGAGAACTGCCCTCCCCACTCAAGACAAAGAAACAGTATGCTTAAAATAATTTAGTACAAACTAGTAAGATTTCCTTCCAATTATAGATTATTATGCTAATATAATAAATAATTGTCATTAGCTTTCAGTATCAGATATGGTTATAGCTTATCAAAGAATCACAGATAAGCAGGGAGCACTAGGTTCCTGTCTTCCATAGCTAGCAGCCAGCACTGGGCTATCTAGAACCCCTCAGTTTATCCTAGAGTTACAAAGTTACAGGCAGTCTTTGGACAGAACCCACTAAGACTAACAGGGAATCTCAAATTCCAAGATGCACACTAGATAGGACTTCACATCCTGAGCCAATATAATGGCCAATCTGGGGTAATACTACACACTGGGAAGATTGATCTTTCTGAAGAAATTCGCCAATGAGAACTAAACAGGGCAGGGAAAGGCAATACAACAACCACTGGTTTGTTGCAAATCCACAGATGAGACACTTGTCTCTTCTCTATAGTAGTGCCCAGCTTTGCAGAGTTGTAAAATCAACTGCTTCACTTTCGATACTCTGAAGCTTCAGTATCAATAAAGTGGGGATCACTGTTTCCACTTTGGAATGAAACAACTTTTATCACCTGCAATTATGAAAAAGTCTATTATATAGTAAAAGATATAAAATACTATCATTAAGTAGATTATAAAACCTTGAGTGTTTGGGGTTACTTTAATTGTGTAACATTTCAGTGAATCACAGTGTAAAATGAAGTATAACTGTTAGCATATGTGCTATCTAACCCAATACTACTTTACAAAACTGACTGTGCAAGAGAATTTAATTGCATTTAGTCAGATAATGGGGTGTGGGGCATTGGGCTATGCACAGACAGGCTGGTCTCCAGTTGAGCTGAGGTCTGAACCCCTGAAGGGTGATAATTCACCTACATGACACGATAGGCATTTCCTCATACTCCTGGAACTCTGGTTCTTGCCCAAGTTACCACCCCCAACAACCCCCACAAGAGAAGCATGGCTAGAAGTCACTTAGGCAATGTCCCAAGCTTCTGACCTTCAGGCTAAATTCCTCCCCACTTACCTAGCAACAGTAAGACAAGACAGCATACTTTAAAAGGGGCTGTTTGGCCTCTCCTAGCTTTCTCACTTCTCTCATTCTCTCATTCTTTCATTCTTTTGTTATCTTACCTCTCACTTCTCACACTCCTCTCTTTCTCTTTGTCTTCTCCTCTCCTCTCCTCTCCTCTCCTCTCCTCTCCTCTCCTCTCCTCTCCTCTCCTCTCCTCTCCTCTCCTCTCCTCTCCTTGATCTCTCTCTCTCTCTCTCTCTCTCTCTCTCTCTCTCTCTCCTCTACCTTCTCTCTTTCCCTCTGCCTTTCTATAATAAAGCTCTAAAAATATAGAATGTCTCTGCTCATCAAGACCCACTGCTCTTGGAGGATGGGATAGGCTTTCTCTCAATGAGCCTTTGCTAATCTCCCAATGGAAGGCCTTCCTGTGCTCCAGTCAAGATCTGCTGCACTCACTCTCACCGGTATGGGAAACTCTCTTTCCTCTTCCCTCTCTCCTATAACCCTGAGGCTTTAGGAAAGTAGTCCCTGGGCTCCCAGGTTGGGTGCCCCTTGTCACCCCCGAAGAATGGGTTAGAGGCTTGGATGCCCACCCCGGGGCTGAGTGGAAAGTCTGGCAGCCCTCCCACGTCTACCTGACCAGAGCATAGGTAGAACTCTGGCACGGTGTGGGTCTATCCTCCCTCTCTTTCCCAAGGCCCCCCTTTTTAGTTCCCACAATGGGGTTCAAGTTGTATTTTACCCTCTTAATTATGGAATGGAGCCAAGCAGGTACTGTAGCCTTCTGAATTTCTGGTCCCTATGTATAAAGAAGAAGTCACCATACCTATGTCCATGGTCTGCTGATAGTCATAGATATCAAGTGACTTGAGGCTTAAGATTGGGATATTGCTTCATTCTTTTGTTTCTCATTATTTCTTCCTTTTCTATTTCTGCTGAGTGTGTGTGTGTGTGTGTGTGTACACTTTAATTACTAGACTGTGCCCCATTCTTTTATCCCTATGATTGGGATATCAGCTCACTAGAAGCTGATCAGCTTGAGGAGGCCCATCAAATGTTATGTAGCCCACCCCATTGACATGTTCCTGATAATAGATTGTGGTAGTGTCCCCTGTATACTCTTCATTTCTATCTGAGGCATTTTCTGTTTGTATACACAAATCCTTAAAACAAGAGTATTAAATGTCTCCACTGACAATGAAATTGTGATCAGTGAAAGGAGACATGAAAAGTTCCCTTTTATGGTTTACATGGACATTAAAGTCTCCAAAAGCCAATCCTTTGATCAGATTTTATGACTTGTCATTGAACCACTTAATCTCTTAGTGTCAGAGAGAACATGAATAACAGTCTGGTCAGAACAGAAAATGGAGGCTTAGAAAGGAAAAGAGAATAATGTCTTATGAGATACCCAATTAGAGCTAGGGATATTTTTTTTCTGTTAAAATATAATTACATCATTTTCCCTCTTCTTGATCTCATTCTAATTCATTACCTCTTTTATTTTGTTACATATATATTATATATGTATATTAGAAACTGGATAATAAATTTGAGGTCTCATCTCCAGGGAAGATGTGTCCTCTAAGTAGATGCTACTTGCTTATAATTTTTTGTTGAGGCATGGGGTCCCATGAAAGTTTTCCCTTCTATATTAGCCTCTTGATTGATGTTACTGTTACTGCTCAGGTACTATTTAAGCATGCACACTGCTGAAGTATCATGAATATTTCCTGTAATTTCTAGAAGAAACAATCATACAGTAGACTTCTTGGTCTTCTGCTTCCTATAATCTTTTTTGCCCTCCCTTTCATAATGTTTTCTGAGCCTTAGCTGTAGGAATTGTGCTGTAGATGAATCCTTTGTCGCTAAAGAGTCCATGATCCTCTGTGAAAGCATCCTTCCTGAAAACTAGCTTTCATGGTGCCAGAAGGTAATATATGTACTTCAAAGAAAAGGACATAGCAAATGGTCCTATCCAACTGTGACACCTATGAACTGTTTCTAGATATCCCTACAGGTACAACAGCAACACTTATGAGTTGGCAGTAACTTTTAGTTGTCTAATTGGACTCAATCGTGGGGAAATCATGCCTGGTACTGAAAACCTAACAAACTTCTCTGAGTTAGTGAGGCCATGGATCTCAGATGAGAACCTTTACCATCACTTTACTAAAACAGCATAATTCCTAATTGTCTTTTAAATATTTATCTTTACAACCACAAATAAATGTACTTCTCAGCTTTTATCAAAAAGCACCTCTTTGCAATATATGAAGACTATTATAGAAAATCAGAACTGATCAAAATATAGAGAGTAATTGAGATCAGAATCTTATTTCATGATCTCAGGAACTCTCTAGAAGACCTCATCTTTTATTGGGGTCACCTCTAGGTCTAAGTGATAAGGTAAGATGTATTTATCTTTGCTTGGAAGTTGGGCTTCATTAGTGAGCTTGTGGCTAGTGGAAAGATTTATTCTCTCTCTCTCTCTCTCTCTCTCTCTCTCTCTCTCCCTTTTCCTCCTCTTCAGGTCAACTATGAGGTAAATCTATGAAAAGCAGATAAAAAGAAGGCTAACCTGTACCAGATCTTCTGATGCTTTCTGATAGGCTTAATAGAGACATCCTAGATTTTCTTCTGAGTTGAGTTATTATCCCTCTACTATCCTCCAAACAGGGGTTATTATTTTCTTAAATACTAAGAATTACGTCTAATTGATGCTCTTAAAATATACAAATGATGGACCTAAAAACACATTAAAAATCATAAAACAATTCAATTGTGCCAATATTGTGTTGATATAAATCCTTTCCAAAACACCTAAGAGAAATCCACTTACTAATTTTTCATATGTGCAATCTGTGTAATACTGAATATGAAAATCATGGGTAATAGTGTTGGTCTAAACTTACATCTCCTTATCTACATCAACTTACTGTCCTTCACTTCTGCAGAAAAGAATAAAGGAAAAGAGAGTATTTACTTTCATCTATGGAATTGGGTGTTGGCCTAAAATCAAGAGGAAACATCTAAGGCAAAGGATGCAGTGTGCCTAGCCCTTCCCTGATGGCTTAATTCATTTTTCAGTCAGCTCTGATTAGACAATTCTTTTTTTTTTTCTGTTTCACTTTTATACATTATGGGAAAGAAATTTGAAGATTAACTTTACAAACATGCTAAAATGAAAAACCAAACCAAACAAAACTGAGCCAAGGGTAGCAGGGGAGGAATAAGAACATGAAGTCAAATCCAGTAGCTGGCCCATCTGCCCTGGAGGCCAGCAGCTGGCTTTGATGGTTCCAGCCCTGTTTGCTCTGCCCCAGGCACAGAATGAGGAAGCTTTTGAAAACTTCTCTTCATACACAGCACATCTGCCTGCCTGAGGGTCCCCTGTCCCTGGGAAGCAGCTCTGACAGGTTTTTCTTCTGTTTCTCACTAATGGAAGGGGATACATTATTGCCTCAGGAGGAGTCCTGTCGTGGAGACTTGTACCCCCTGTGAAAGAGCCTTGATGGGAGCAGTTCTTGCCTGCTCATTCAAAACTGAGATGCAATCAGAACAAGCATCTTTTATGTGCAGGTGAGTGGTGGGAGCAGATGAGCCACATAGAAATGAAGATGTATGTTTCATATGACTGCTCTTAGCAATTACATGTGAAAGGACACCAGAGGCTGGACAAGCAGAAAGAAAGAAGTTGACCTCTTCTCTTCTACACCCACACAGGCTTAGAGAGTGGCTGTGCACAAGCAGATGGCTTAGCTGCTAGTTTCTATTCAAACCAGTATGAGAAAAGTCTAGACAAGGGGACTCTGTGTGGATTGCTGTACAGTACAGACCTGGAGAGCAGGTACCCAAAGGCTAACTTGCTCTGAGACTATCAGGCCTGTACTTCCAGATCTCGTGTCAGCTTCCAACATATAGATGATTAAGACTTTATCAGATTACTGTTAAAGTCCCTTCAATTGTCTTTAGTGCTCTCCTTGGCGTTACACATGTGACTCTGTTTTATTCTCATTTATACTTTACAAGGCCTATATCACCATGGACATTTTCACAGTTAGAATGCTGGATGACCAATTTACTTAGCTATGAAAAACAGAGTCAAGGCTCCCTGAGTACGGAGTTAACAATGCATACCTAGAGGCAAGCACCATATCTCCTGACAAAAGATTTGTTCTTCAGATTCATGCATTGGCCAGATTAGTCAAAATAAATGCAGTTCTGTAAATGTTGTTTCTGAATTAGAAATAGTTGCCTTTCTTCCACCAGCCAAAGAGTGAGTATGGATTGGATTTAGCCCCCCTCCCCGCCCCTCCACATATGTAGCAGATGTCTTCATGTGGGTACCTTAAAAGCTAGAATGGAGTCTGTCCCTGAATCTGTTGCCTGAATGTGGAATCTGTTCCCCTAACTGGGCTGGCCTTGTCTGGCTTCTGTAAGAGAGAATGCCCCTAGTTCTGTGTTTTGTCAGGGTAGGGTGATACCCTGGGAGGCCTCCCCCTTCTTAAAGGAGAAGAGGAGGAGGTATTGGGGGGGTGTCTGGACGGTACTTGGAAGAGAGGGATCTAAGATAAGGATGTAAAGTGAACAAATAATTATAAAAAGTAGAGAAATGATTGTCTTTTTAAAAATGCCAATAGCTTGTCTAGACAGGATAATTATGTTACCTGCTACTACATGATTTTATGTGTGTGTGTGTGACGCTTGCAAGTCTGTATGTATGTTTATATGCGTACATATGCATGTGTGTGTGTGTGTGTGTGTGTATTGTTTCAGAGGCTTGAAGTTGCTGTAAAGTGCTTTTCTGGATCACTCTATTTGTTTATTTAGGTGGGGTCTCTTGCTCAACCCAGAGTTTGCCAGTTCCAGCAAGTCTTTTTATAGAGTTTCTTTATACCTGTTTCCTGAGAGCTGCAATTTTAGATGGCTACCATACCTGGTAGACTCAAATTATGCTCCTCACGCTACTACAAGCATTTATCCACTGCAAGCTTTATCTATTGGACCATCTCATCCGACTTCCTGTATGTTTTCAACATAAGAATTCAATTAAGGAAATAAGCATATGGATACTATTATATCCAAAGCAACCCACCAAAATGGCAGTGCCATTGACTAGGCCATCAGTGAGTCTGAGCTCAGCTCAGACTGGATTGTGACAGGGTAAACAGAAGGATTGCTAGTGGGTAAACAAACACTTAAATTCAGCTTTCCTCAGAAATCTTATGAAGTGGATTTCTGTTTGTCTGGAAAAGCCATTACTTCCCTATCTGTCCCCTACAGCTAATTATCTCCAATCAACATCTAGTCCCTGATTAATCCAAACAAACCTGCCACTGATCAAAGTCCCCACATTAGCCCTAGGGCTGTTCTGGTCCACACTTCACATCTTGCTGTTCTAACCCCTAGGATGTTCTGGCTTACTTCTCTCCCCCTATAAACACACACCACTTGATGTTCTCTTAAAACTGACAATGTTCTTCCCACTGTTTGTGACTGTTCTCTGCTCCCACCATACCTTCCCTTCCCTAGAGACAGTCTGAAAGTTTGAGTGCCCAGTAAACCTTGCTTCTATCCATGGAGTGGTCTCATTCTGTGGCTTCACTGTGCCCTCACTTACAGAAAGTAGAGGATGAATTATTATTACTCTTTAACTCACAACTGTACTCTCACTTCCCTTTATCCTTCTGTTCAGGGTTAGAGGAATTAGGTTTGAATCCAGGACGTAGCATGTGCTAGGCAAATGTGCTACCCTGACTTAAATTTTGTCTTGAGACTGTGTCTTGCTATCTTGTCGGTGGTAGATTTGAACTTTTGATCCACTTGCATCAGTTACCCAAGAAGTTGTGTGTTGAACCCAGAGCCTAGCATGTGGTAGCAAGTATTGTACACTGATTTAAACTCTTGTTTTAAAACACTGTCTTGCTATGTTGTCAGTACTGGTCTTGAGATTTTGATCCTCCTACCTCAGCTACCCAAGTGGTTTTGGTTACAGGAACAAACCATAGTCCCTGCTGGTTTTAGAATTTTTGATAAAACAAGTATTAGAATCTTATGAAAGCAGCTATCACTTTGCTGTTGCTGTGCTGAGCAATTTCAATTGGGTTCTAGTTATATTTTGTTAGAATTTATTACTGTAAACATTTAGGGCTTGTAACATTTTAGTGTAAAATGAAATATGGCATAGGCAAGGTTTGCTAATCAATAACAAATAATCTTCTGAGGGACATATTTAATCACAGAAATCTCTTAGAATACAACTAGAATTTGTGGGAGGAAGCCAGAGGTGTCAGCTCAGTAATATAAACAGCTTTCTAATTTATGCCTTTCAAAGATGAATAAATGGTCTCAGAAGACAGAATCTTCTGTCACTGGGCCTTCAGATGGCACAGGAAGTGTCTGTAGCTGATTTGGGTTCTCCCAAAGGCCTCTAATGAGTTTTCAGTGCTAACACTCTGTATTTAGAGGTACTCTCAACCTGCTAAGATTTGATGCATTCTATACAGGTGCCAAATATCATGGAGAATTTTAATCTTTTTCCTCATTTACTTCTCTTTTCTATGCAAGCCTGGCCTTGGTCCAAGCACTAGGGATGTAAGAGAAGCAAGATATATTCTTGTAAATGAGCTAATGGCATAACAGGGAAGAAATATATTAGAAGATAACATAAAGTATAATGGAATGCATAAAGAGTAGATATCCAGTGTTTCAAGTGTTAGGTTTAATAATGTATTTTTCATTGCTGTTTGGCCTAATTTCTTGGTTTTGAGAGTTAGGTTTGGAGGTTGATGGTGTAGCTCAGTGACTGAGTGAGTAAGCAACATGCCCCAGGCCCTGATGTTCACCAGCATCAATAAACAAATAAAACAAACAAACAAAAATAACAGGGACGATTGTCATCAAAGGAAAAGGACACCTCTTAACAGCCTGCAAATAGAACCATCCTCCACTTGGATTCTTCAGCTGGTTCTTCAGTGATAGCATATTGACTTAATGATGTATCTTAGTAATATAGTTAGTTGTCAGTGAATTTAAAAAGTAGAAATAAAAGGAAGTACATGACTGCTCGTAGGTATGACCAGAGGAGAATATTTACTATAGATAAAAAGGAGAGTACAGCTAGAGGCATCTTGAAAGGTCTAGAGTAAATATAGCCCTGAGCCAGGCCATGTGAGAAGAGGGTAGAGGGCAGAGAGTGAGCCAGAAGGAGATCAGGACACACCAAGAGGCCTAAAGTGAAAAATGGTTAGAAGAGCAAATGGACCAGTATAGCAAAAATGACTGAATTATATAGGGAAGAGCAGCTGGGAGAAGGGCAGGAGAATTGGGAGTGGGGCATGCCAGCAAGAAAGACCCTGTAAGAGGTAGAGAGTGAGGAATGCTGGAAGATCTTGGCAGCCAGGTTCACTTCTATATGGTAAAAGGCACCTCAGTTAGCCATCCATTTCATCCTAGGTTTGAGACCTACCAGTGGGAATAAAGAGAACGGCTGAGGAAAAAGACTAGGAGATTACCAATGAATAATAAAAACCAACTGGTCAACCTCTGTCTATAGGTATCATTGTGTTGGTCTCCGCAGATAAAATCAAATCATGTGCTGGCTGTAAAAGTGATACAGCTTTGGAGATGCAAATTAAATTCTCAAGTCACTGTTCTGAGTATAATGGAATTTTTGAAAAGGATCTGGAATGAACTGTCATCACATAATCTGAATAAGTTACTGTCATGACCTTCCAGTGTGATTAGAGAGGAGACTTTACAGGTTAAACTCTGATTCTGGATAACATTCGATTTTAAGCAATAAATATGCTGAGAATGTTCTATGAAAGGGACTTACTTTTATTTACTTAGTATCCATCAGCCCCTGAACAATAGCATAGTTCTGAGAGTCTACAATAGCCCTAACTATCTTTTCTTCAGTGTATTCTAGGTTAGACTGACACTTAATAACCTATGGACAAATCAGTTCCTTACATCTGCTCAAGGCTCCTTTGCTTTCCCTTTCTCTCTTTGTCTGTTTGGTTCTCTCTGAGTACCCTTTCAACTTCAGTACCATCTCATAGGACCAAGTTTGAAAGACACTCTGCTTCTTTCGTTTCCTTAAATGCCAAGAAAATATTCATAGTTGCTATATCCTTTATGTTCCAGTGCATCTGTTCTGATCATCCCACTTGATTGTAATCTCCTACAAGGCAGAGACTATAACATTAAAGTTTAAATCTGTAATCTGTTGCAGTGCCTGCAAATAGTTCCTCAATAGGTAGTTAGTAAATGAACAAGAAAATGTAGCTGTATCTGTGAAGCTAGTGACATTGTTATAACTGTTTACATTCTGTCGGGAAAGCACCATGTGATGGACTAAATGCTATGATGGAAAGAACACTTGTGCAAGCACTTGTGGTTGTTGCCAAGTTCATTGTTTCTTTGTTGAGCAAGCTTCAGAAAGTCAAGTTAACTTGAGAAAAAAATGTTAAGGGCAAATAAACCCAAAACTCTATAAATCTTTGTTAGGGTTTTATTGCTGTGAAAAAACATCAAGACCACAGCAATACTTATAAAGGCAAATATTTAATTGGGGTTGGAGTTTCATAGGCTTAGTCCATTATTGTCCTGGAGGGAAGCATGGCAACATATAGGCTGTCATGGTGCTGGAGATAGAGTTCTATGTTTCGATTCGCAGGCATCAGAAGAGATTATGTGCCACCCTGGACAAAACCTGAGCATAGGAGACCCTAATCTTTATCCTCACACTTCCTTCAACAAGGCCGGATCTTCTCCAACAAGGCCACACCTCCTAGTAATAGCTCTGTCTATGGAGCAAGCATTCAAATGCATGAGTGAATGGGAACCTTTCCTATTCAAACCACCACAATCTTGTTTCTTTTCAGTAACTTTAAAATTTCATAATCCTTAAAAATGCAGCATGGTCCAGTAATGATATGAAGTCTGTGTTAGCAAGTGCTATTATAGGGTAGTACAAATGGAGCTGAGATTGGGGCTTACATTCCAAATGCAATCAAATGGTTGTGTGATCCTATGTAAATAGGTTACTATCTCACAGTCAGTGATGCTCAAATTCAGATGAAATGATGAGTTTGCCTTGCTACCATTCTGTGAATATATCACCAGAATTCTTTTTATTTTTTATTAATCAGGCCATTTGTTTATATTTCAAATGATATCCCACTTCCTGGTTACTCCCCTTTCCTCCCTCCCCTTTGCCTGTATGAAAGTGCTCCCCCACCCACCCACCATCTCCCACCCCACTCCTCCAGCATTCCCCTACACTAGGGGATCAAACCTACACAGGACTAATGGCCTCCCCTTCCACTGATGTCAGAAAAGACCATCCTCTGCTATCTATGTATCTGGAGCCATGGATCCCTCTCTGTATGATCCTTGGTTGGTAGTCTAGTCCCTGGAAGCACTGGATGGTCTAGGCAGCTGATGTTCTTCCTATTGGGTTGCCATCCCCTTCAGCTCCTCCAGCCCTTTTGCCAGCTACCTAACAGGGTCTCTGAGCTCAGTCTGATGGTTGGCTCCAAGCATCCACATCTGCATTAGTCAGTTGCTGGCTGAACCTCCCAAGAAACAGCCACACCAGATTCCTGTCAGCAAGTATCTCTTGGCAACTGCAACAGTGTTGGGTTTGGTGTTCTGCAGTCAGGATGAATCCCCAGGTAGGGCAGTCCCCGGATGGTCCTTTCTTCAGTCTCTGCTCTATTTTCTGTCCCTGTTCTTCCTTTGGACAGGAACATTTCTGGGTTAAAAACTTTGAGATGGGTGTGTGGTCCCATCTCTTGACTGGGGTCCATGCCTATCTACTGGAGGTAGTCTCTATAGGTTCTATATACTCTTCTCTGCTAATGTCATCCTTGTTGGGCCCTGGGAGCCTCTCTTTTCCCTGCCATCTGTGACCCTCCAGTGGCTATCCCCATTTCCTCATCTAAACCTGCTACATATTTTTATTCAGTTTCTTAACCCTCTGTACCTCTCTTCTGTCTCTTCCAGTACCTAGTACTGCCCCCCTTACTTCCTCCCCTCCTCTCTCACTCTCAGCTATCCCCTCCTTTTACCTCCTGTGATTATCTTGTTTCCCACTCAATGCAGAACTGAAACACCTTGGTCTTCCTTCTTAGCTCTGTATGGTCTGTGGGTTGTATCATGAACATTGTGCATTTTTGAGCTAATGTATTTATCAGTGAGTACATACCATGTGTGTTCTTTTGTGACTGGGTTACCTCATGCAGGATGATATATTCTTTTCTTTTTTTTTTCTTTTCTTTTCTTTCTTTTTTTTTTTTTTTTTTTTTGGTTTTTTTGAGACAGGGTTTCTCTGTGTAGCCCTGGCTCTCCTGGAACTCACTTTGTAGACCAGGCTGGGCTTGAACTCAGAAACCCACTTGCCTCTGCCTCCTGAGTGCTGGGATTAAAGGCATGTGCCACCACCACCCGGTGAGGATGATATTTTCTAATTCCATCTATTTGCCTGTGAATTTAATAAAGTCATTGTTTTAATAGTTGAGTAGTACTCCATTGTATAAATGTACTACATTTTCTGTATCCATTATTCTGTTGAGGGCTATCTGGGTTGTTTTCAGCTTCTGACTATTATAAATAAGGCTGCTATAAACATAGTGGGATATGTGTCCTTGTTATATGTTAGAGCATCTTTTGATTGTATGCCCAGTAGTGGTATAGCTGGATCTTCAGGTAGAACTATTTCCAATTTTCTGAGGAACCACCAGACTGATTTCCAGAGTGGTTGTACCAGCTTACAATCCTAAATATAATAAAAGCAATATACAGTAAACCAATACCAAATTAAACAGAGAAAAACTCAAAGCAATCCCATTAAAATCAGGGACAAGACTATGCTGCCTACTCTCTTTCTTCCTATTCATTATAGTACTCAAATTTCTAGTCAGAGCAATTAGACAACAGAAGGAGATCAAATGGATACAAATTGGGAAGGAGGAAGTCAAGATATGACTATTTGCAGATGATATGATAGTATATACATGTGACCCCCAAAATCATACCAGAGAGCTCCTACCAGAATTCTTTTGAAAGCTTGTAGTTTAGAAATTAGCCAGGCAGTCTATAAACAAACTAAGACTAAGATCTTTTTCTTCCATTCCACTGTTAAAGTCCAATTACAGTACTCTCTTTCTGCACAAGGTCTTCTGGCCATCTTCTCTATTGGGAGAGGAACAAATTAAAACATACATATGATCACTCCACTCAGTTGCTTCCAATCCTCTACTTGGTTTTCATTTTCAATTTAGAATAAAACTCAACTCTTTCAATTTAGAATGAAATTCCAACTCTTTGGTTTAAAGGAAATGTCACATTCCATAACTTGCTCATGATTTCTAACCCTTCCCATTCCCAGGTTTCAGACTTCCCACCTACTATTGATTTAGTCACTGAGCCTCCATTATATTGTGTCTGTCTGTGTGCTTTCTGGATTGTTGTACTGTCAGTTTCTTCTCATTACTCTTACCTTTCTTTAAACATTAGCAAGGAAGCTCCTGTCCTTGATATCTGTCATGTCACCTCAACAGGACACTATATTCTCTCATTTCGAAGGTTAACCAACATTCAGTGACTCCTCCAAAGATACCCAGACTTTAGAAATTATAAAAATTAGATCAACTGTATTTTTATTTTTAAAATCACATTCAGGTATTTAAAAATAATTTTTATTTTATTTTATTTTAATTAGATATTTTCTTCATTTACATTTCCAATGCTATCCCAAAAGTCCCCCATACCCTCCCTTCCAATTCTCCTAACCACCCACTCCCACTTCTTAGCCCTGACTTTACCCTGTACTGAGGCATATAAAGTTTGCAAGACCAATGGACCTCTCTTTCCACTGATGGCTGACTAGGCCATCTTCTGATACATATGCGGCTAGAGACTAGAGCATCCTGGGGGTACTGGTTAGTTCATATTGTTGTTCCACCTATAGGGTTGCAGTCCCCTTTAGCTCCTTGGGTACTTTCTCTAGCTCCTCCATTGGGGGCCCTGTAATCCATCCCATAGCTGACTGTGAGCATCTACTTCTATGTTTGCTAAGCCCCGGCATAGCCTCACAATAGACAGCTATATCAGGGTCCTTTCAGCAAACTCTTGCTAGTGTGTGCAATGGTGTCAGCATTTGGAGGCTGATTATGGGATGGATCCCTGGGTATGGCAGTCTCTAGATGGTCCATCCTTTCATCTCAGCTCCAAACTTTGTCTCTGTAACTCCTTTCATGGGTGTCTTGTTCCCAATTCTAAGAAGGGGCAAAGTGTCCAAACTTTGGTCTTCATTCTTCTTGAGTTTCATGTGTTTCGCAAATTGTATCTTATATCTTGGGTATTCTAAGTTTCTGGGCTAATATCCACTTATCAGTGAGTACATATCATGTGAGTTCTTTTGTGATTGGGTTACCTCACTCAGGATGATGCCCTCCAAAATTCAGGGGACAGCATATGCTGGCGAGGATGTGGAGAAAGAGGAACACTCCTCCATTGTTGGTGGGATTGCAAGCTTGTACAACCACTCTGGAAATCAGTCTGGCGGTTCCTCAGAAAATTGGACATAGTACTACCGGAGGATCCCGCAATACCTTTCCTGGGCATATATCCAGAAGATGTTCCAACCGGTAAAAAGGACACATGCTCCACTATGTTCATAGCAGCGTTATTTATAATAGCCAGAAGCTGGAAAGAACCCAGATGCCCCTCAACAGAGGAATGGATACAGAAAATGTGGTACATTTACACAATGGAGTACTACTCAGCTATTAAAAAGAATGAAGTTATGAAATTCCTAGGCAACTGGATGGACCTGGAGGGCATCATCCTGAGTGAGGTAACATTCAGGTATGTTAATCCCATCCCATCACCTTGTTTTTTAGACAAAGTCCTCTTAAATAGTACAGGCTGACTTGGAACTGAAGTTCTTCCTGCTTCAGTCTCTCATTCTGGAATAACAGGCATACTCCATTATGCCAGGCTCTTCAGTCATCCTCATATTAGAAAGGTTCACTTCTCTCAGGTGTACTCTGAAGAAGGTTTTTGATATAGCTCCATTGAATGGCCCTCATTTGGTCTGAGTAACAGAATTTGCACTTTACACAGTCTTCTAATATATTTATAGTGTTGCACATAGATCAATAACTGAAACATAAAAGGGGTATAGTTGGAGCAGCTATTTTTTATTCTTTTATACATGGTTTTTGTATGTAGTCTACTATGGTCATGAACATGCAGTTCTCTTCCTCATCTCTGAAAATGTTAGGATCCCATCCTCTAGCAGCTTTGATTTTCAATGTAGAATTAAGATTTAATTTCTTACAAGTTAAAAAGAACTTCTGAAGTCTATCATTGTCTTACTTCTTCAGTGTCCTATGTGGCATGTCTGGCTAATTATTGCTTTAGCAAATGATTATTATAAGGAATGATATAGGCCCAGGACCTCTAAGACCAAATTGTAAGCATAAATGAGATTTGCCCCAGAAGGATAAAGGTCAGGAAATAAGAAAAAAAAAAATAGGAGATAGAGGAAAAGGAGGAAGGGGGAAGGAACAAGGAGCGGGGCTAGGAATATTTGTCCCAGAGTGACAAAGGATTGCCTCTGGATAGAGAAGAGACAGACATGGCCCATAGGCAAAGGGGAGTTTATAAAGGTAAAGGGGTAAACCTCAGGTTAGGATGAGGTATTTAATTTTATTTGGGCATGTTAATTAGGTATCAAAACTTTGATAGCTGGACCATAGTGGTCAGGCTCAGGAGGAGGAAGTGGTCAAATAAGGAATTAGACCTTGGTGGCTAGCTTTAGGAATGCAATCTAATGGTTTTTATTAAGGCAGAGAATGGGAAAGGGAAAGGTCTTCCAGAGCCATGCCCTCTGTGCTTGAGCTGGCCAGAGTCCCTTCAATTATGGCAAATGTTTTAACTGAGTTGCACAGAACATACATTAATTCCTAATATTTAAGTCTTTTCAGAGTTTAGGAACAGTGAAAGTAGTTTTAAATTAATGGGTAACTACAGGTTAGGCAAAGGGCACACTTTACTGATTTTGACAGGTCATGTGTAACCATGTCATCTGTGTCATTGACAAGTCCAATTCTATATTAAATTGTCTTCAAAGATAGACATTTTAATAGCATCTATAATTTTCATATAAAATGTCAAATGTAAGGAAAATAATTTAAAAGTCAGAGCCATAGGTTAGTACTATATATTGTTTAAATTCCAAGAGTCTATTGTATGTGAGAGCTTAGCTCTAGCACAGGATGAGGTGGACAGTCATTGTTCTAGTGATGAAGCACTCAAAGCCCTTCGAATTTCATACAATATACTCTGAAATGAGAATAATATAAGCTCAGTCTGTTTTAATGTTTTACTGATCTGATGAATACATATCATTTGATGTGGAATTGAACAATGGTCTTTATCTTCAGCAGTAGCCTTTTAAATGTTTTTTTATAGTCAGTTCCTCTAATACTTGGATATGCTTTCTGATGAGGTTCTGTCAGACAGTTGGTATTTCTTAATTCTTGTTCATTTATGGGACAAAATCTTGTGGATCAGAACTATGTGAAGAATGTAAAAATTGCCATCAAAAAAGGTAGAGATTTAAAAAGGTAGAGATTTAAAGGGTTAGCCTCGCTGTTTTCTTGGGTGTTAGAGTTTGCTGCTGATTTTGTTGAAAAGTGGAAGATACTTAGCATTAATGACTTTACATAGAAACTAGGATCCAAAGGGCTGTTGCAATGCCTTTAGAAACGATCGTCTTTCACCATGTCTGACCATTCAGACTATGAGTTTGTTGCCTCCTATTATGGAAGACATTGTCATAGTCAGCACAAAAGCTACATCAAATATCATTAGCACGATGGCCACCTAGCATGGCTGCAGATTCAGGACAAATCTCAAAAGGGTATTAATTTTCTTTACAATGATTTAATTATCATTATATTATAATGTAATGCTGTAAATAATCATCACTTATTATATCTGCATAATATAAAACTATGTGACCAAATTGAGTCTATAACCTTTTGCTTGAATAAGTAAATGTATGTATCTATTTTTAACCCATGAGTCTTAAATGTTTTAAAATTTAGAAGTATTCATGACTGAAACATGGGGCCTTTAATATTAGGCTGTACACAGAAATGATATTTTCAAGTGCTTTAAAAACAAATCACAAAGTTTTAGTGTATTATACTGTCTTACTTTAAAGAGCCCAGACTTTAATTTCTTATTGAAAGTCTCTTAAATAGCAAATAATAAGATTTAGTTGAATTCAAACATAGACTCTATAAATTTATTATTTACATGAAATTGTAAATGCCAGTCATGCAGAAAGCTAATATATATAAGAAACAATTATTCTTCTATTTTCCATGGAAATAAAAAAAGCACCAAGAAATACAATCAATAAAAATTTAATGAATATCTATTTGGAAAGATCACTTTAGAAGTTATTGGAAGGAAACAATAAATAACAGAACCATTGCCAAAACAAGAGTTTTTTAATCATACATATATACACAACAATGATAAATTATTCATTCATGAAATACTTACAGAATACATAAGAGGTACTAGAAATTAAGATGAACACTGAAGAGCATCAGCAACAATGGTAAAATTACTAGTGATCTCAGAATTTTTTATGTATCTAGATGTACTGGTACTATGTCAGGCATTCTCTATTCTATATCTTGATTCTTATGTTAAAAAAGCAAAACAAAAGAAAGCAGATTAGCTAACAAATGTAAATTATTGACACAAAAGTTAACATATTTGGATTATAATGGAGTCTTATCTGTTTGTCTCAAAGGAGATGATGATACATATTCTGCATTGGAATGTGAGTGTCATTGTGTGCTCACAAACACAAAGATGGGCAAGAGAAGAGAATAAGAGGAACAAAGGTCCATTGGACCAGGGAGGCTTAGGCATCCTTTGTACAGAAAGAATCTGTGGAATGGACAAGGATATATGCTGGAAGAGGAGGAAGCTGAGGAAATAAGGAATAATGGTCATACTTTTTAAAGTTTGTACCTTATGTTGCAAGCAATAATTAGAGGTTATACATGAATATTTACCTATCTAAGTTTTTCTTGACAAATGGTCACCTTAGAGGTATGGAGAATGAGTAAGAACATCTATAACAGACACATAAAATTCTAAGCAAGAGAGGATGCTATATACTTAGCTAATATGGTTACAGATAGTAAAAAATGCAATAGGCTGAAGGAATATTCAGTAGGTGAAATGAGGGATGCCACTGGAGGAACAGTTAAGTCAGTATGTGTCCTGTTCTGTCTGGAGTGACATCAGAATAAGACAGTGTTAAAAAGTCTGGGAAAACCAAGAATGGAGGGGATTTTAGAAAAGAGCAGGTGAGTACTCCAGTTAAATATACTGAATATCAGGTGTTACAAATTATATAGATTTATAAGCCCAAATATAATCAGTAACCAATGGGCACTCTCAAAGAGAAAGATGGATAGCAATAGAAAGACCAGAGATGATGAGTCTCTCACCAGAATAAGTGATGCTTGGGAGAGTAGAAGATGGGACAGATCCTGTGCATGAGAACTGCTTACAGAAGCATGCTGGGACTTTAAAGGCTCATTTGATTGATTAGAACTTCAATGATGTGGAGAGGTTAGGATGTTTCAAGTTCAGTTCCCAATTCCAATAGGCATCATTAGCCTCCTAAGTAGTCACTTGCTGTCCTCTTCTGTAGGGGACCATTAGGTCAACTACTTGGAATGTATAAACATAACTCCTCTTTTCACCATCCGAGGATTATAGTAGAGTTTTCTATACTTTTCTACTGCCTGTATATTAATATGCCCACCACTTTACTTGAAAAGTTATTTTATTTGTAGTAGTAGTAGTAGTATTAGTAGCAGCAGTATTTGCTCTACTTCTTTAATACTTCACAGAACTGTTAACCTATGAAAACGTAGTATTTTAGGAAAACCTAAATGTGTGTTTCTGGTCCATGGTCACTCATATTTGGCTCCAGACTAAGCCATCCCTTAATTTCTTTGGGGGGAGAGCTGTTTCTTTTGTGACACTTTGAACTTAAAAATAAGAGAAAACATTGTATACAGATGGAGCAAAGTCAGAAGAAATCAACTAACTCTAGGTTGGCCTTCAGTATAGGTGATTCTTTTCTCTACATTGGAGGTAATTGATTATTATGTGATAAGGGTCCACAGTAACTTGAGATTTGAAGAAGTCATTGTGGGTAAGGATAAAGTGCATACATGAAGACTGGAAAAGTCTTCATAGGTCTGTGAGGATACAGCTAAACTTGTATAGAACTAAATTGATTGACCTCTATCTATGTTGCTACAAGGTTTGCCTCCCAATGTTACTTACATATAGCTGTGAAAGACTGGACAGAAAAATGGTTAGGTAGCCTGGGTGGCCAATTGGAAAGGTGGGTGAGGTGACACTTGGTCCAGCAGAAGCTGAAGATGCTGGCAGAACTTGAAGCTAGGGAAAACTGTAAGATCTCAGTTGCATAGGAAAGTATACATGGAGATGTTTGTCTGAGATCTGAAGTTTTTACATATCTTTAAGAATGTAAAAGAATATCCATTAGCTTAAGTATGATTGTTGCTAGTTATATTTGGGAAGATATAGAAAGTGATGACTTGGAAGAAATATATGAAATGTTATATTTCTGGAGACATCTAAGGTATAAACTTCAGATGGTTTGTCATTTCTAGGACATTTTCATTATTAGTCTTGTCCCTAGAGTGATAGATTTGCTAGTGGCTAATACCATAGATATAGATCTGCTTAGTTTAGAGTGCCTCAAGTTGGGCATACTATAAGTATGTGTGGTATCTGGCCTCTGTACATGGGACTCAGAGGACTAATTAATTCAATGTGGTAGGACTATGAAGCTATGTGTAGATCTATGATTAATCTGTGTCCTTCTTGGTTGAAGCAAAAGTGTTGGGCAACGTAATTTCAACGTTGTTGTTGCTGACTAAGGACTGAGGAAGAACTTGACAAATTCAGGATGGGAGCAGTTATGGAGAAGGTTTGAAAACAGGAATGGGATCGTGATGAGAGTGAAGACAAAGAGTCAGTGTAGTAAATGACTAATGGTTACTTAATAACTGGGAAGTACTAGAGTATAGGTGTAATCTGTGGAGAACGTGATCATTGACCTCAAACTTAACGGGATTAAAGGATTTTATACCCAAGATTCAAAAGCAATCAAAGCTACTTTAGAATGACTTAGTGAAGACTAGAAATGGATACAGAATCTGAAATGCAAGAGAGAAGGATGCAAGTAGAGGATCTTGGAGGAAGAGTTAAGAAGAGTAAGCGCCCATTTAGCTAGTAGCAAGCACAAGGTGATGGTGTGAGAAATGGCTGATGTGAGCTCAGTTTCTGAACTGCAAGTGAGGGTGGGAGCCCAGTACATAAATCATGGGTGAAAAAGATTGAGTGTGATAGTTCACACTGCTCATGCTTCTGGAACCCTCATGTGGAAAATGGGGAAGTATAGAGATACGTTGTAAAAAGTATATATCATCTCTATGGTACAATGCTGCATCTGAGGTAGGCCTCACAAGGAAAAGCAAGCTCTGGACAAAGCAACCATTCAGAAGTTAGGATCTTTACAGAGATGAAAACATAGTCAGAGAATATAGGTTTACAATGAAACTTCAAAGCCAAAGAACTTTCAGTGACTTGGGAAACTGCTTTAACAATAGAATTTTTTCCATTGTTTTTTGATTTAGCACTGACTCCATAGAGTTTTCTTTGCTTTTCTTATTTCATTTCTTTATTTAGTGAGAATATAGTTGCCCACATTATTGTCTATACCTTTCCTAATGGAAAAGTCAACTAAGTGTTTTGAGAATTTCCTTGTTGATTATATGAATAGCAAGCAAGTGTACTAGAAATGTTTTGATGTTTTATTTTAGTATTTTATTTTCAACCATGATTAATGTTCTCCTAAAAGCATTTGTTTGTTTGTCTATATGTATGCATGCATGTATGTACATACCTATGTATGTATGTACGTATGTATGCATGTATATGTATGTAAATATGTTGTGGCTAAAACATTCATTATAGCATAATTCTTTTCTTCTTTTTTTCACCTCCTGGAAATGTCATTAGCCGAGAAAGCTAAAAGGCAAATGAAGATGTCTGGGGAAGCAAACTACCCTCGCATCTGAAGCTGAATAAATTATAGAACAAGGTTACTCTCCCAATTAAGTGATGTCTTGGGACATAAGCAACTACTCTCTAAATAAAAAGCACATTTGACTTTTAAAATGTTAGTTGTATAAACTGTGCTGCCTTCCCTATCTATTTGTGCTAAAGATGAAGCCCACTAAACCAATGGGGGAGTAGAAAATAGTCTTCATCCAACCTAAGAAAATTTTGTAATGGTAACTACAGATATACAACAAGGACACACACACAAAACTTCTTTAATATTTTCCTTTGATCATTTTATTGCTGTCATTTATATTTATTTCCTTCATTGTTCTTTTATGCATTTTAGATTAGCTATAACTTTCTATTATTTTACACATTTGAGAGGAAAAGGATTTAGTGAGAGAATCTTATGAGGTTCTGTACTTTGGCTTGATTTGGGGGACATTTCTAAATGCCTTAATATCTAATCTCTCCTGAAGGGTATCTACTTTCAGTAAGCATTTAATTAAACAGAAAAAGAATTTTTAAAATCTCAGCAACAGAGTTCTAACTACAATACATATACCTGAATGAATATATATATAAACAAAAACTATAAGCAAGGAACTTAACTTTTTCCATTCAAAACTTTTCTTCCAGTAGCTTCTGTTACCTCAATGAATATAAACCTCTAAAACTAATTTTATTTTAATATAATTTCTGGAAATGCTTACATTTTAGTAACATAAATAATAGTCTTCATTTAGTCTGACCCACTGGCTTAGGAAGATGGAATATGGTATTAAACTGTGTAAAAATGAAATGACTTTACTATGAAATAAGGCTTTTGCAGTATCAGCCCTACAGAAATATATTGGTTATGGCTAAAATGTATGCCTTTGCTTACCCTAAAACATACAGACATTATAAAGCTGCATATTGGTTTCAGTAAGAATGTATGCTTTCCAATGGATTCATGTGGCTTTTAGCAAGAATGTATTGATTCCATTAAAATGTGCTCCTCGAGATAAACAAAAATTCAGTTAAAATGCATTGGTTTCTGTTAAAGTTCATTGACTGAAGTGCAGAACATTACCCTGTTATTGGGTAGCCTCGGGGCTTGCTAAGTACTGAACAGAGAAGCATACATAAGTAATAATAAAGGCTGGGGAAAACAAAGATGTTATAAACCATACAAAGATATAAATATTCAACAAGCATTATTAGATTGAATTTTCTCCAAGCTCTAAGAGTACTTTCCACAAAGTCACCTTAGCCAATTATGAACTTGCAGGAATTCAAGTAACTACATGGACAGAAACAGTGTTCTCTCCTGTGAGGTGCATATGAAATGTTGGCCACCGATTCATGCTCAGTGCCTTGTCATTGGTGTGTGACACTAATTGATGGAACTTTTAGAATATAGGTCTTGGAGGAAAAAAACTACTGTGGGGGAATGTCTTTGAAGATTATACCACATTCTAAATATGCAGTCACCTTGATATGGCATGCTCTGATTAAAGCCTGGCTTTTCTGGGTGGTATGAAACCACTAAAAATGTGAACTCAAATATTTCCTTCCTCTTGCCCTGCCCCTGATCCTCAGATGTTTTGGGCACAGTGATGAAAAGTCTAGTCTAGAAACTTGGCATTAGATTGTGGTTGTTGCTATGAATCTCTTCAAGAAGTGTGGTGCAATGGAATAGAATTGAAGACCCAGAAATGAACCCACACACCTACGGTCACTTGATCTTCGACAAGGGAGCTAAAAACATCCAGTGGAAGAAAGACAGCATTTTCAACTAATGGTGCTGGCACAACTGGTTGTTAACATGTAGAAGAATGTGAATCGATCCATTCCTATCTCCTTGTACTAAGGTCAAGTCTAAGTGGAGCAAGGAACTTCACATAAAACCAGAGACACTGAAACTTATAAAGGAGAAAGTGGGGAAAAGCCTTGAAGATATGGGCACAGGGGAAAAATTCCTGAATAGAACAGTAATGGCTTGTGCTGTAAGATCGAGAATTGACAAGTGGGACCTCATGAAACTACAAAGCTTCTGCAAGGCTAAAGACACCATCAATAAGACAAAAAAACCACCAACAGATTGGGAAAGGATCTTCACCTATCCTAAATCAGATAAGGGACTAATATCCAATATATATAAAGAACTCAAGAAGGTGGACTCCAGAAAGTCAAATAACCCCATTAAAAATGGGGCTCAGAACTGAACAAAGAATTCTCACCTGAGGAATACCGAATGGCAGAGAAGCACCTGAAAAAATGTTCAACATCCTTAATCATCAGGGAAATGCAAATCAAAACAACCCTGAGATTCCACCTCACACCAATCAGAATGGCTAAGATCAAAAATTCAGGTGACAGCAGATGCTGGCGAGGATGTGGAGAAAGAGGAACACTCCTCCATTGTTGGTGGGATTGCAAGCTTGTACAACCACTCTGGAAATCAGTCTGGCAGTTCCTCAGAAAATTGGACATAGTACTACCGGAGGATCCAGCAATACCTCTTCTGGGCATATATCCAGAAGATGTCCCAACCGGTAAGAAGGACACATGCTCCACTATGTTCATAGCAGCCTTATTTATAATAGCCAGAAGCTGGAAAGAACCCAGATGTCCCTCAACAGAGGAATGGATACAGAAATTATGGTACATTTACACAATGGAGTACTACTCAGCTATTAAAAAGAATGAATTTATGAAATTCCTAGCCAAATGGATGGACCTGGAGGGCATCATCTTGAGTGAAGTAACACAATCACAAAAGAACTCACACAATATGTATTCACTGATAAGTGGATATTAGCCCAAAACTTAGGATACCCAAGATATAAGATACAATTTGCTAAACGCATGAAACTCAAGAAGAATGAAGACCAAAGTGTGGACACTGTGCACCTTCTTAGAATTGGGAACAAAACACCCAGGGAAGGAGTTACAGAGACAAAGTTCGTAGCTGTGATGAAAGGATGGATCATTTAGAGACTGCCGTATCCAGGGATCCATCCCATAATCAGCTTCTAAACGCTGACACCATTGCATACACTAGCAAGATTTTGCTGAAAGGACCCAAATATAGCTGTCTCTTGTGAGACGATGCCGGGGCCTAGCAAACACAGGAGTGGATGTTCACAGTCAGCTATTGGATGTATCACAGGGCTCCCAATGGAGAAGCTAGAGAAAGTACCCAAGGAGCTAAAGGGATCTGCAACCCTATTGTTGGAACAACATGATGTACTAACCAGAACCCCGGAGCTCTTGTCTCTAGCTGCATATGTATCGAAAGATGACCTAGTCGGCCATCAATGGAAAGAGAGGCCCATTGGACTTGCAAACTTTATATGCCCCAATATAGGGGAATGCCAGGGCCAAAAGAATGGGAATGGGTGGGTAGGGAAGTGGGGTGCGCTATGGGGGACTTTTGGGATAGCATTGGAAATGTAATTGAGGAAAATATGTAATAAAAATATTAAAAATTAAAAAAAAAAGAAGTGTGGTGCAGAGCCTGTAGGGTTGGTCTGCAAGGAGAATTTGGAGAAACAGAGTAGAGAAGCCAGGAGTGCAGTAAGGGAAGCCTAGTAGAAGGCTCAGGGCTCAGGTGACCCATTATAAATGTAGACTGTAAGGGCTCTACTTCAAATGTTCCAGATTGGAAATAAACAGCACCTAACAAGTTGAACTGAGACCATGAGGCATGGGTGTTACATTAAGTGCACTATTTTGTGGACTCTTGGTCCAGACTCTAGCATTTTGTCAGAGCTGAGTTTAATGCTGACATCAATTGGACGGATAAACTCAAGGCAGCAAAACATTCAGGCTTTGCACAGTTAGTTGTAGTTTCTTTTAGCTAGGCTTATGATGGCTGTTGATGGCATAAAGCAAAGCACAAAGATTCAACAAACTTGTAGTTTGGTCAGAAATGTACAGAATTGGGGCAGAGAAAAAAATGTGACTGTGAAGAAGTTTGAGCCATTAAGGAAAAGCTGAATACTATGCATTGGGATAATTCCATTGATATCTCAAGGATATTTGAGGAATTGACCAGCCCTTTGCATTTCAGGTACCAGTCTGCAGAGTATAAACCCATTTGAAAGACTTTACCTTGAGAAATAGTGGCTTTTGAGAACCCTGCTTGCATGAAAGTGGTTCTCTGTGTTTGGTCATCATTTGGTTACTTGGTTACTGCTGGAACTGATAGAAAATGTAAACATTGTTCAAGTGATGCTCCCTTTGTAAGCAACTTAATCTGAGGATTATTGAGTTGTGAGTGCATTTCATGGTTTCAAGCAATGCCTGAAAGTCCAGAAAATGTGAAATTAGGATCCCTGCCAGAAATCCCTGAGAAAGTGATGTGTGACATGATAAGTTGATGCTAAAGACAGAGTAAAGACCCAAAGATGTTAGATACACCAGGAACATAGAATGTCTACGGAGAAAAGAAATCACTGACACCAATAGAAAGGCCAAGTTAGATACAAATGACAGGTCATAGAAATCTTATTCAAGACTATTAGAGCTCACGCCATGGGAATATACAGTCAAATGTCTATCATAGGTCTATATGATGTAATATTTGCCTTGACTTGTGATTTAGCTTTAGATTATTTTGCTTTCTCTGTCCAGGCCTATCTTTTCTGAATAGGATGGTTACTCTCTGGTTATTATATCTTAGAAGCATGTAACTTTTTTCTTGAATTTCATATGATGCCACAGCTAAGAACTTGGCCTTGATTCTTAGAAGAGACATTGCAGTTGGTCTTCTGGGTGATGTTGCAGCTGAGACTTTGGGAACTTTGCAATTGGTCTATTTATACTTTACATTATGAGAGGTCCATAAGTCTTTAGGGATGAGAGATGGAGTGTTATGACTTGAATATGAATACCTCCTATGGATCACTCATCAAAAACTTGTTTCAAACTAGTTCTACTGTTTTGGGAGGTGATGGAGACTGCAGAAAGAAGGACCTAGCAGGAGGAAGTCATTTGGGACATGATTCCAATGTTATCTCTCTCTCTCTGTCTCTCTCTGTGTGTCTTTCTCTCTGTGTCTCTCTCTCTGTGTCTCTCTCTGTGTCTCTCTCTGTGTCTCTCTCTGTGTCTCTCTGTCTCTGTCTCTCTCTCCCCTCTTGCTCCCTTCCCCCTCTCTCTTCCTCTCCCATCTCTATCTCTATTTCTGCCTTTGCTTCTATGCCTATCCCTATGCCTGTCCCTGTCCCTATCCCTATCCCTATCTTTGTCCCTATCTTATCTCCATCTCTTTCCTTCTTGGCCACTATGATCTGAGTGTCTCTGTCCCACTATACTTTCCTTTCCAAGATAAACTGAAGCCATGCACAAAGAGGACATTTGTGTGTCTCAGGTGTTCTTCTAGTTAGCTCCAGTTGTCACCATGATATCTTCTACAGTTATCTGAGGAAGTCTCAGATTAGTATCATCTTTATCAGACTAGCCTGTAAGCATGCTAATAGAGTATTCCTTTGATTGCTAATTGTTATATATATGAGAGCTCACCCGTTTTGGGTAATTCTCCTTTGTGGCAGGTTGTCCTGGGTTATATAGAAAATCTGAGTGAACAGGCCACTAAAACAGAGTTCTGCCACAATTCCTGCTTCATGCTCCCACCTTAGTCCCTGTTTTGACTTCCTTAAATGATGGACTGTATAGTAAAGTGGAGTAACCCCTTTCTTCCCCAGTTGCTTTTGGTTATGGTATTTATCACAGCAACAAAACAGTGTGTAGTAGTTCTTCAGTTTAAATGTCTCACTTGGAGGATGGTAAGATCCTGAAAAGGTTTTTCAAGTCATATAAAGTCTAAAAATGTTGCATGAACAACAGAGGCAGATGCTTCAAAGTTAAGTTGACACATAGCACCACATATTAACACTCCCATGAATGTCACATCAATGGCTTTTGATATAATTCCACTGATTCAAGAATTCCTTTATTTCTCAAAGTAACTTTTTATTCAGAAATCCCTGTGTGCATGCTTACACATATTTTATTTTGTTCAATCCTTAAAATTTTGTATTTTCAATTCTTTTGAAAATGATACTTCTGAAGGTTTGTTTTTCATTGGTACATGCAAAAGTAATTGCCATATTACAAACCTTACTCAAACAACCATTTGTTAATTATTGTAGTTTATCTTTAGATTTCATATGTTATTATATCACCTGAAAGTAATAGTGCTATTTGTCCCTTTTAAATCTTTATAACTTATGTTTTAAACAGAGATACTGGTGTAGACACTTTTTATTATATTTTTGATCATCCAGCTTGTTTTTGAATCTGAGTGATGACAGTAAATAAACTTTTCACATCACATATAATGAAGAAGAATCTTGTACTTCTTAAGGATACCATTTATCAGATCAAGGAATGCCTCTTTTATTGTTAATTTGAGTGAAGATAACTTTAAACTAGGAGAAATGTTGGATTATATTCAATTACTTTTTCATGCAGTGTAAAAATGTTATTTTTCTTCTTTAGTCTGTAAATGCAGCCACGAAAAATGATTCATTTTCATATATATACTTCTCACAGCAGAACACACACACACACACACACACACAGAGAGAGAGAGAGAGAGAGAGAGAGAGAGAGAGAGAGAGAGAGAGAGAGAGAGAGAGAGAGAGAGACCTTTTCAGATGGTCACATCCTCTTACAAACTGACAAGTCAGTAAGTATACTATTATTCTTTACAATCATATTTCAAAGGATTGACCTTTAGGTCAGAAGATTTACATGTTAAAGGTGCAGAAAATGATAGTAGTAGAAGTTTTCTAATGCAAATGCTCTAAAGAAACAGAGAGAGGTCAGGGGCTACAGTCAGAAACAGCCTGTCTAGCATTTAGTAAGGCTGCAGTGTGTTTAAATTGGAGTGAGGAGCAAAGAGTGATGCCAGGCAGAGCTATAATGCAGGTGGCAAGAAACTTGTCTCCTCGCTTTAAATTATGAATTCTTCTACTCCAGTAAACAACTCCAACTACAGAGCCCCTCTTAAAATGATGTTAATGAAGTATGTGCGTAAGATATAGATTTACTTTAGCTCAGTAGAACCTTAAATGGACTTTTTGAGGTCTGTCACCACAGCAGTGCCATTTCCTCCCGTTCACAAAGTGTGTGCTCAAATAGGAAGACTCTAAATGGGAAGCACTGCCTTTAAAATAAACAATAGAAACAAAATCTGTACTCTGTGAGCTGGGAGGCTTTTTGCTTACAAAAAAAGGCTTTTGTGTTACAGTCTGGAACTTGCATCTTTCATTTAGAAAATTTCAAGCATAGAAAAGCTGTGTGTATTTCTTTTCAGATCCACACTCCAAATCATCTTAGGGCAAGTTCATTAAGACAAGAAGAGGTAAACTTGCATACAGGAATGAAGACACTATACATTTTCCTATGCGAGACACCTTTTTCTTACAACTGAAACTTTACAATATAATTTATAGTTTGGTAAAATAACATTTGAATCATGGGTTGTTTGCAATATGCAGAAGTAAGATATATGGCCACAATAGCACAGAGATTGAGAAAAGTAATATAGTGATATCTTTTGTAAGTTTTTCTCAATTGCATCTGCAATTTGATGTTTAGTAATATTTAACAATGTACGATGTTAAGTTTCTGAAGAAACCTCCAAAATAAGATATTACAAAATTAGAGTAAACATCACTGTTAGAAATAAAGTTAGTTAAAGAGAAAAAAGGAACACATGTAAAATAAAGAGAAAGTTTAAACTTAATTATCAATTAACTAAAAGAACACCATGTTCAAATGTCTATACAATGTATAAAGTGGTGATCATAACACTAGACTTAAAAGAGATCCCAGAAACCACCAGCATGCTATCTGCAAGTAGAAGTTCTAAAATAGAAAGATGCAGATGCTGAAAGATAAAAGAATGGAAAGATGTCGACCTGGCTGACACTGATTGAAGGGAGGTGAGAGTAATGCTATAAATAGAAGTTCTGCTTTTACTTCAAGTCACATCTGCAGATTCAGAGTTAGGGAGCAAAAATAAGAATGGACAGGTGGCATTTGTCTTTCTGGGTATGGGTATTTCTCTCAGAATAATATCTTCTAGTTCAATCCATTTACTCAAATTCTTCATTTCAGTTTTCTTTAAATCCCTAAAATTATATATATGAGCAACACTAAATGAAGTCAGAAGATTGTATTTTATATTCACACACACACATAGACACACACACACACATATATACATATGTATATATATATACATATACATAATTTTAAGAAAGAGAATTTGAGAGGAAGAAGAGGGATTGTGGAAAAAGTTAGAGAGGGGATGGATTGGGGAATGATATAAACATACTACACAGATATGAATTTTATAAAAATACAAAGAAAAAGGAAAACTACCATGACCATTTCTATTGTTTGCATATGAATTTAAAGACTAACGAAATATTCGATACATAAGTGTATGTAGGTCCTCCTACTCCCCAACACAATGTCATCTCCACAACACATCATTTCTTCTCGCTGATGGGTTTCTTATTTTAAAAAATATTATGAGGTACAGTATGGATAAAAAATAATATAAATCTGTACTACCACACTAAATCTGAAATTAACACTATGTTATGCAGTTCCTAATTCCTTTTAAAATCTGAGTATAAGATAGTAAATGTGGTAGAATGATTTTGCTGTCTTTTTGTTATTTTATTGTTGACTTTTTGCAGTGTAGGACATCGAATCCAGGGTTTTGCAAATGTCATGCAATTGTTCTATGATTGAACTACATCCCCAAACCTTTTTGTGTTTTTAAATACAGATTTCTTCTTGATACAACAAATGCATTTTTCTATGTGAAAGCTATTTTACACATTAAGGTGATGTGTGATATGTTTGCTTATTTTCATTGCACTTCCTCTTATGGGTAGATGGCTTAGTTTCTGTTATTCTAAGGTATAACTCACCAATTTAATTACAAATAATTGTATTTTATTTTTTATTTACATATCTAGTAAGACAAGAAGGCTGCCTAATCAGAGAGAATTGTCATGACATAGTAAAATGGGTGCAGCATTTACAGGAGCCACTAAAGTGCAATGTTATGCCTTAATTTATATATTCTGGGTCAAAAACCATTATTCACCAGACCTTTAACATCTAATTGAAAATAAATTTATTTTATGTTAAATGATTTTCTTGTTCACATATTTGTATTTGTTTGAATTACTGCATGATATTCAAAATTCTAGTTTCCCTATCCAGTATACACAATTTAGAGACTTCCAGTGCAACTCATGTTCTAGCAAATACTTGTGTATCTCTCTTAAGTATTATTCTCTACTGGGATAAATGTCAAGAGATTTTTACCTGGTCGTTGTAGGCTGAGCAGCCTTCAGTTGTCATGGAAATGAGTGCATGACAAATAAAGCACCTCTGCTTTGCTGACAATGGTCTATATGAGACTGATTTCTCCATCTACCCACTGACCTGTGAATGGCTTGTTGACACGTGTTGACTTCTGCCCAGACTTTGTGGTGAAATTCAGCCATCAGCTGTGTGTATGAGAGGAGAACATTTGACCAAGGTGTTGAGGACTCTGTGCACAATGGGTGTAGCAGAGCTCAGTGAGAGCTTCTCAACAATGGCAGACTCAAAGACCCTTTATCTTGTGGACCGCCAATGCAGCAGGAAGTTCATGAGGGACAAGGGTACTAGAAACCCTGAATTAATGTTGCTAGGACAGGAGCATGAGTGACAACCAGAAAGGGCACAGGAGACTAATGGGGGTTCAAGCAGTGTGTTTGAAAATCTCCTCTTGCTTCTGTTTATGCTTTGAACTATGGACCGAGAGGCATGTTTCCACGAAAGGCCATTTTTGTTGTAAAATTTCATCAGAATTTAAAGCCTTTTGATGCTGCTCCACTTGCAGTTCTCTGCTAAGTCCCAGTCTCTCATTTGACAGTTAATTACAGTAAGCCTGAACTGTTGAACTGCCTTGCAGACTGGCTCAAATGTTCCAACAAGATAAATTTAGTCTCACTTCATCTGAATTAAAATGTGGAAGCTCTCATCAAGTCACTGGGCCCTGCCCCTTGCTTTTGAAAAGGAAGCGTGCTTTTGAGGCATTATTATCTATTTTGGATACCCAATAGCTACAACAGTAGAAAGAAAGCAGAAAACATTCAAGTACAAGGGAAAGCATGCACTAATTACTTAATTATATGTTCCGAAGTTCTGATTCTCAGAAAAATTTGCAACCAATATTCCAAATAGGAAATGAACTAACTTAGAAAATGGCCTGGGTTATGCATTTTCCATTTGCACTGGGATCTCTTAGTATGACAGGTTCAGGGAGGACAGGCATGACACAGGGTTGGTGCTGCTGTCCGTTTTCAGGTGTTGAGCTCTCTCTGGCTCCCTAATTGCAGACCCTTTACATGAAGAATTCCTTTTGAAGGTAATGAGCACGCTGATGGTAATGAGACTGACGGGATCCAGAGGAAGCTAATGAAAGAGAGTTGGGAATCTCTTTCAAGGATGTCTTAATTATAAGATTCTCCTTTCAAGGGAAAAAGAACAAACATTTATAATTGAAGACCTACTGCATGCTAGGTTTGATGCTTTGTGTTTCTTAGTCCTTCAGCAACTCTGAACATATATATGAGGTCACCTTCTTCCCCGACTGAAGCTGCACAGCCTTCTCTACCTTATAAATCCATAAGTACCAAAGCCTGTGTTCAAACTTCCTTCTATGTTACTCTCCTGGGACTATTCGGGAGCTGATTGCCTACCCCTTGTATTCCCTACCCACTATCACAGTGATGGGTATCAGTTTTCTTGACTCCTCTGGTGATCAAAGAACCGACTTCTATGTTATAGAGCAGTTCATTCCTTTGCAAGTGGGCCAATCAGACCCAACCTATCAAGGTTATGCACTCTTTCAGCCCCCTCCTCGCCAGACTTTGGTCAAGTTTCGATCATAGTTGTTCTTGCTGGAGAAAGTGGGTCAATAAGATAGGCCTTGGGCTTTTCTTCCATCAACTATTTTCTGTCCCTTTCTGTGTCTTGATTGTGAATGTGGTGTGGCCAGCTGTCACTCTTGCCATACAATCTTCCCTGCCATGTTGGACTATGCTCCTTCTTACTCTGTAAGTTAAAATAAATCTGCCATCCTTAAATCCTTATCAGGAAGAAGGAGAAGAACAAATACCAAATGAGAGGAAGCACAGGAGGGAAACCACTCACAGTCCAAGGTGAGAGAATTACTTCAACTCAAAGGTAGTATTACAAATGTAGTCTTAAGTTCTAAACATTACATTTTCCCTGCCAAGCTTCTAAAACATTAAGCACCATAACATCTAAATGGGACGATACTGATGCCTTTACTTGGCAGTTAGTTGTTGGGAGTTGGTGGGGTTGGTGGGCAAACATGTGGTGGAAGAAGGTACTACTGAAAGCTAAAAGCCAGTCTCTGGAAGTGTCTCATTTTATTATTGCCATAGCTGTGCATTCTTCTCTTAGAACATCCCAGGTCTGTGTCATGTATACATACTCTGATGTTTAGGCTCTAGCCTTGGCTTTTTTATATGAAGAGAGACAGTTAAAATCAAGATGAAATAGTCATGAGATTTCAATAGTCTAGGCTATAGCAAGTCTATTAATAATATCAGTAAGTCTAATATCAAAATCTCTGGAGACTCATTCTTTTGCCTGGTAAGAGATAGCGCTCATTGACAGCACTCACCATCTTGGTTGCTTAGTTCTCATTCTCTCTCTCTCTCTTTCTCTCTCTCTCTCTCTCTCTCTCTCTCTCTCTCTCTCTCTCTCTCATTATGTCTTTTATTTTTTGAGATTACTATATAATTATCTAATTTCCTCATTTCCTTTTCTTCCTTCAATACCTCTTACATCCCGTCCCTGCCTCTCTTTCAAGTTCATGGTGTCTTTTTTTTTCCCATTAATTTTGGTTTTGTGTGCCTATGCATGTACATATAGAATCACAAATATAACCTTCTCGGTCTGTTGTTACTCACATCAGTTGTCAGGGCTGATCATTTGTTTAGCATCCCATAAGTCTATATTTCAACTTTGCTTTTCTCCCTGCACACAGATCCTTTGCTTTCCCCTAAAAATCTCCACACCTGGCTTTTGTATCTTCCTTTTCAGCAGCAACTCAATAAAGGTATAGTGAGGATGAATCACACCAATGACTTCTTGCTTCAGACAGAATGGACAGAGTGGTTTTAGTGGGATGGATATGGTCTTTCACATACCATGTTTAATTTCCACACAGCAAGGCTAGCACTTACAAAGAAAGCTTTTACATGATGGATGCTCATGGACCTCACAGACGCAAGTATCCACATCCTTGTTTCTAATTTATCTTCTTTAATGCAGGTCTCAGTACACACAGGCAAGTAATAGCATGAAATTTTTAAATGAAATTTCCAGTACCAAAATTCTTCCTGTTTTCTGTAAGCCTTTTAATTTGGATATTTTCTTTTTTGTTCAGACAAATGAGTTTTGTTTTGTTTTGTTTTGTTTTAAATATAGACCATGTAAGGAAGTGCCAATAAAATCTTTTAGTTTTTCATACTTGCAAAGTAGTATGTGCATGTGTGTGGAATATGCACTTTCTGCAAGTATGGGTGTGTGAGGATGTGTGTGGATACACCTATGGAGGCTCACACCCAGGATGGTTCTTCTATATTATGTGCTGATTTGTGATCTCTTGGGCAGTTCCAGAACTTAGTGATATGTTGAGTTTTGCCAGCCTGTTCCTTGGCCTCTATCATCCAGGAGTAGAGTTACAGGCCAGCTGCCATGCATGGCTTCTGGGGACTGGAACTACAGTTTTCATGTTTGTGCAGTAAATGATACAACCTCTGAGACATCTCTTCAGTACCAGTGAGATCTTACTGCTGTTACAGTGCAGTTATTGTCATCAGTCTTATGCCTAAAATTTTATTTCTAGAGAATTATTATTTTTCTATTCCAGAAATTTCCTCTCAGCATTAAAACAAACCCAAAAACAAAACCCCAAACCAAAAATCAATTAGTTCTCTATACTATCCAATTAATTTGGGAAACAGCAAAAGTTTAAAGCATTTGCTTTTAGTTTTTAAAATTGCAGAGTCCAAAGTAAGAAAAAAAAGCCATGGCTTGTTTAGTCCAGTTTTCCCTTTGTACATTTAAAATTTTTAACTATTACTTTAATCCACAGGATTTGACCTCATCAAAATCACATAATGCATTTATTTCCATATCAGGGTAAAGGTAAAATGTTGTCTTTTGTCCTTTTATCACCAATCTGAAAGTGCTATTCAGAAGAAAGAGTGGAGGAGGGGGGATGCACAGGAAGGAACATGACCTTGTACTAAAGAACCATGTAATGAGTGCTTGTGAGCATTTAAAATTATCATCCTGGGCTGAAGAGACAGCTCAGTCACTCAGTGACAAGCCTGCATGCACGTGGATCTGAATTCAGATCCCTGACACCCACAGAAAAACCTGGGTGCAGTGATACACCAGTTAGGCCAGCACTGCGGAGTTGGATCCAGGGTTCCCTGCCTGGCTAGCTAGTCTACTAAACTGGTAACCTTCGGGTTGTGTGTGAGATCTTATCTCAAAAAATAATGTGAAGAATAATTGAGAAAGATACCCCATGCCAACCTCTGGCCTCTGAATACACACATACACTCACAAAACATGTGCATAAAGACAAATACATACACATATATTCCACACATAAATACAATAAAAAATACAATTTGTGTTCCCTTATTGATATATTGTTTAGTACTTGTATCTGCACACAGCTACTTCCTTAACAGACATGAATAGCATACTAGCTCCTCCCTGACTCCTCCAAATAGAGTGGAAAATCATTGAGCATAGCTCAGACTTTCAACTTGGAAGAAATAGTTATCTCTTTTATTCTTTGATTTTTATAGAAATAACTGGATTTTTTTTTCATTCTCAATGAATTCGTATTTTTGAATAATTGTTTCCAGAGGTTTCTTCCAACATATTGATCTAAGTGAACAGAATTTATGATGATTTGAAAAATCATTGAAAGATGTTTTTCACTTTAAGCTAAGACCTATATTTCAATGATAACAATGAGCATGCCTAAGGGCTAAAGTTATCATCCTTTGTAAAACTGGTAACTCTTACTTAAGTGGATATGTCTGCCTTCAATAAATTCTACTCCATTTTGGTGAACACCTATGATCATTCATTTTACATTTAAAAATGACTTAAAAGAACCACAATAATAAGAAGCAATAAATGTTAGTTGTGTAGTAAAAAAAATGCATACATTTTTATCCTCAAAAATTTTAAAAAATAACATTTAAAAATATTGTTAAGTAAATGGTTGTCTTGGAATAAAGCAGAGTGTTTCCTGAAGACTTAATTTATACACATTATTTCTCACCCTGATTCTTGATGGATTACCTTTTTACAATATGGAGGATTCTGTGTTAGCATCTCTGAGAAATAAAATTCAAATAGGTGTGACTAGTGTTTTTAGCCATGGAGGCTTTCCATGCCATTCTGGTATTGGCAGTGCTGTATCACCTGTGGACGAGCAAGTTTCTAGAGTAGGGTGTAGGTTGAAGACAGGGCCCTGCCTGAGTATGTATAGGGTCCTGGCTTTTCTCTTCTGCATGGAAAGTAACAGAGAAGAACAAGTTGGTAGCAGGCTGTAAACCTAGCTAATGCCAAGGACAGTTTCATATTTGTTTATGGATATGGGTAAAATGCCTATATTTACTTGAACCACTTAATATTATAACAGTCAACATCAATGCAAAATACAAATGTATCATCATAACTAGAATAGACTAGTGATTAACCCAAGCACAGATACATGAAGTTTGGTTATTTTGTTTTTGCTTTTGTGGGTCTTATTGACTTGAAATGGACATATCTTGGGGTTCCACTATAATGTAAAATTGTATTTAAGGAACCACTTCAAAATAAAAATTCAGGATAATGAATAAAGATAACAACGATTGAAAGAATCACTTTGCTCCTTCCTTCAATTGTTTTGAGGTGAAATTTAGAGAAAAGAGACCATTGGATCCTTTGTTTTCTATTCAAAGTTTCTGTTGTTATTTTTTGACTCAAATGTGCATAATGAGTTTGTGGTACATTATCTTCATTCAGTCAGCAAAAGCTCATTTCTTCATTCTTTAATAATGTAATTACAAATTGACTCCACTCTACCAACATTCTTATTGTTATCTTTTCTCTTTTATGTAAGCACCTATTTTAGTATCTTCTTATTTATATAAGCTTTTGAAAAGAGTATGCTATTTCTGCGTGCATGTAGTTTCAATGTACATAATTGCTTTTGAATTGCTTATCCATTTTTTTCTGCTTCTTACATCTTTTCCGAGATTCATGTGTATTGCTGAATGTAAACATAGTGTGTTGTTCCCCTAGATCTTCCATTCATATTTATTTACTTATTATTCTAGCAACAGTCTTTTTCCATCTTGTCTCTAACTCTACAGTTCTTCTAATAATGTTACAAAGAATACCTTTACACATGTACCCTTAAGAGTCTATGAGAGCATTCCCCTTGCTTTATACACCTGGGAATGAGTGCCTGGGTCACTGCAGGCTTATACTGAATTTAACTAACTGTACAGGTGGTTTTCACAGAAGCTGCAATGTCCCACTGTCCCACTGGCAATGCTTGTGGACTCTGTATGTTGACAGTCCATCCGTCTTCCAGCTTTGCAGGTTTTGGGAATCCATCAAGTGCAAAGTGATGCCTCCTGGCTTCAATTTGCATTGGCACTGAAGGTCCAAGCATTTCTTCATAGACTCACACTTGGCAAATTTGAGTCTTTTCACTCATCCCTTTGCATTTTTATTCATTGTGGATGCTTCTACATTTTTGTGAATAAAAAGGGGTCGCATTGTATAGTATAAATAGTATAAATACTATTTCTTTATTTATGATGTCCAGAGATATTCAAATGTCTTCTCTACTTTATAATTCATTTTTCCTATGATGCATTTTCATAAAAATCTTTCACTTGATACAACCAATTTTATCATGTATATGCCTTTAAATTTTTTATTTTGAAATTTTGTTTTTCACAAATGTGAGTATATATGCTAATACCTACAAATCTTGTTTTTAAATCTATAATAGCTTTAAAACATATTTAGTTTTTAATCCACTTTTTATAAGGAAAAACTAAGTTTCATGTATTTAAAATAGGTTAGTGTAGGCATACATTTTTTTCAACCTACTTTAATAAATGTTCAACCTTCCCTAGCCCACCATCCACCAGAGGTAGTGGAAGAGTAAAGTTATTAGAACATGAGGGAAGTAGACCTGTTTAGAAATAGTTCTTTGGAGGCAAGTCTTCATTGTCAGAGTATCAGCAGTTCAGTCCTATAGAAAACACCAAATATGAATCAGTAGTTGCAGTTCAGTCCTCTCTTCAGGGAAATATCATACACGAACCAGCAACTGTGGTTCAATCCTGAAGAAACCCCAAGGCCAAGGAAGTGGCAAGAAACTGCAGGACCTTCACGAGAAGATTTTTTGGTGAGTTTCTCTCTGTTTTCACCTCAAGCAGAGCTCAGCAAAGCAATGTAGGGTGAACTAATATGTGCATGTCTTTAATGAAGAATAGCTAGGAGGAGCAAACCAATGTTCAAGCTCCCACTGTCTGTGAGGTCATATCTATATCCTTCATCACAAGTCCTTTCACATGCCTGTGTTAGCAAATCATCCTTTCACCTGTGTGCCCCAGCACAACATCATTTAACATAACTGACTTTCCAAACAATCTAGAAGTCTCCACTTCAGGTTAGTTTTCCAAATACATACTTTTAAATAGCTCACACATTCCTGGAGAATTTGTGCAACAACTTTGTCAGCTCTCACCTTCCAATCCAGGAAGATAAGTACACTCTGAGGCCTCTGTTCTCTTGGTACTAGTGTGTATGACATGGTTATTTAGTTAATATTGTATTAGTACTAGAAGACTTGCCCTCTTCACTCTTTCTTCTTGATCCTGAATCAATTTTTCATGAACATTACAGTTGTATGCTAAGTTCACAAACTCCTCAGAAATTCCAAACAGATTTCTGATTAAAATGTGTATTAGTTCCCTTGCTGCCTAAATAATTTACCACAAACTTCATGGCCTAAAACAGCAACAACAACATCTACAACAAAAGTGATTATCTTTCAGGTTTAAAGGTTGAAAATTTTATATCTCTGCATAAGATGACCACTGGGTTGCACTGATTTTTGGATCCATTCAGGGAACAATGTCTCCTCATTCTTTTAAGCACTTAGAAGAATGTTGTTCGTTAGCTCCTCTTCCATCTTAAGAGCTCCCAATACTGTCACATATTCCTCTGACCCAAGCTGTTATAAGTTTGGGCTGTTAAGTGACTTGTAAAATAGGCATACTTGGTAATTAAGGTTAATCTCTTCGTCTGAAAGTTGATCATTATAAATGTTATTTTTCTTATCATTTGGGTTACATGCTTGCCAGAAGCAACTTAAAACAGTGTCTTAGTTGGGGTTGCTATTTCTGGACAAAACATTATGACCAAGAAGCAAGTTGGGGAGGAAAGAGTTTATTCAGTTTACACCCTCACTTTGCTGTTCATCACCAAAGGAAGTCAAGAAGGAGGAGCTGATGCAGATGCCATGAAGGGATGTTAATTACTGGCTTGCTTCCCTTGGCTTGCTCAGCTTTATTTCTTATAGTACACAAGACTACCATCTCAGGGATGGTACCACCCACAATGGGCCTTTCCTCCTTGATAACTAATCAAGAAAATGGGCCACAGCTGGATCTCATGGAGGCATTTTCCCCAACTGAAGCTCTCTGTTATAACTCCAGCCTGTGTCAAGTTGACACACAAAATCAGCCAGTACAATTGACCCCTTGTCAACTTGATACACAAATATATCACAATTAAGCCTCAAATCCTACTTTCTTATTCATCCCCAAGATCTAAATAACTTTAAAAGTCCCACAGAAAAGTTCAGTCCCTTTAAAATATCCAATATCTTTTAAAATTCAAAGTCTTTTAAAAATTCAAAGTCTCTTAACTGTGGGCTCCACCAAAATACCTTCTTACTTCAAGAGGAAAAGATATCAGGGCACAGTCACAATCAAAAACAAAATCAAACTCCAACTGTCCAATGTCTGGGCAACTCACAGTCTTCTGCATTCCTCCAAGGGCTTGACTCACTTTTCAAATTCTACCCTTTGAAGCACTCACCTTGTCTTCTAGGCTCCAGATGCCTGTACTCCACTGCTGCTGCTGTCCTTGGTGGTCCTCTCATGGTACTGGCATCTCCAAAAACTGCTGTTTTCTGCTGCAACCAGGCTTCACCAATAGCCTCTCATAGGCCCTCTTCATGGTGCCAAACCTTAACCCCTTAAAGTCCTGGGCCATTAATGGCAACTAAGGTTGCACCTTCACCAATGCCTTTCCATGGCCTCTCACAGTGCCAGGCCTCAGCTACTCTCCATGACAACTTCATGATTTCAAAACCAGTACCACCTGCTTGACTCTTACACATTACCAAGTCTAGGCACAGCACAAGGTACAACCTTGGCTTTCTCTGGAACACAGCCTCTGTACTCTCAGAAAAAAACTTCCCAGATTTTACCTCAGTGATGCTGGTCTCTTCTTAATCATCACGAATTTCTTAGCTTCAGCTAACCAGCATCAATTGTCCCAGTAACACAAAGACTCACACTAGTGGTTCTGGTATCTTGTTAATCACAGGTGATTCTTCAGCCCCAGCTAACCAAAACTACAGAATCTTCACCATCAAAACAACATGGCCCTGTTTAGAGTCTTTAATCTTCCCTCTGAAATTTCACAAGCCAGGCCTCCATCTACTGCACTGTTCTCAACATTATCTTCCAAGCTCCCACAGAGCATCCCATAGAGCTCTTAAACAATGGCTCTTCTAGCTCAAAGTTCCAAAGTCCTTCCTAAAACATGGTCAGATTGTCACAGGAATACCCCACTATGCTAGTACCAATTTGTCTTAGTCAGGGTTTCTATTCCTGGACAAAACATCATAACCAAGAAGCAAGTTGTAGAGGAAGGGGATTATTTAGCTGTAAGGAATAAGATGTGAGGAAAAGATACCATGGATGAATATAACCATGGAAACAAGCCTGGAGTGTGTGTGTGTGTGGGGGTGGGGGTGGGGGGAGAGGTTAATAAGATAATGTTGAGGTTAGGTAAATGCCTTATGAAGGAATGTGTGAATGCCTTAATTTTTTGAGGGTTATTAAATTTTTATTAGGTATTTTCTTCATTTACATTTCAAATGCTATCCCAAAAGTCGCCCATCCGCCCCCCTCCCACTTCTTGGCACTGGTGTTCCCCTGTACTTAGGCATATAAAGTTTGCAAGAACAATGGGCCTCTCTTTCCAATGATGGCCGACTAGGCCTTCTTCTGATACATATGCAGCTAGAGACTCGAGCTCCGTGGGTATTGGTTAGTTCATATTGTTGTTCCACCCATAGGGTTGCAGATCCCTTTAGCTCCTTGGGTACTTTCTCTAGCTCCTCCATTGGGGGCCCTGTGTTCAATCCAATAGCTGACTGTTAGCATCCACTTCTGTGTTTGCCAGGCACTGGCATATCCTCACAAGAGACAGCTATATCAGGGTCCTTTCAGCAAAATCTTGCTAGTGTATGCAATGATGTCAGCATTTGGAGGCTGATTATGGGATGGATCCCCCAGTATGGCAGTCTCTAAATGGTCCATCCTTTCGTCTCAGCTCCAAACTTTGTCTCTGCAACTCCTCCCATGGGTGTTTTGTTCCCAATTCTAAGAAGGGGCAAGGTGTCCACACTTTGCTCTTCGTTCTTCTTGAGTTTCATGTGTTTTGCAAATTGTATCTTATATCTTGGGTATTCTAAGTTTCTGGGCTAATATCCACTTATCAGTGAGTACATATCATGTGAGTTCTTTTGTGATTGGGTTACCTCACTCAGGATGATGCCCTTAATTTTAAATGGCTAAGAGTAGCAAAAAAAAAAAAAAAAAAAAAAAAAAAGTCTAGCTATCGAGACTCATTCGCTCCTGGAGTCCCACAGAAATACCTTCCTTCTGAGAGATCAAGTCCACTGACCCGGATGCCCTGCTTAAGGAGATGAGCCTGAACCACAGAGCGAGCTCCAGCTGGACCCAAAAGCAGAAGGACATGTCTAGAACCTTATCTGATGTGCTGCCATCGAGCTAGGCTACAACATCAGGCCAGACTGAAGTGTGTGTGTGTGTGTGTGTGTGTGTGTGTATGAGATCCTACTTCGCTATTTTTTTGTTTATTGCTACTTATGAATAAATAAGTTGTTATAACTTGACTTCTGAGTCTGAGGTTCCCTTCTCACCTCTGTCCTCAATCCGGATTCACAACAGTTGGCGTCGACAGCAGCCACAGTGGAGGCCCACTTAGCAGCCGCACTTTACCAAGTGTTTAAATTTTAGGCCATTTATAATGGCTATAAATATATAATGGAGTATAATTCGGATATACTACTAAACTGAGCCTGAGAACCCTTACTCAGCAGGTACTGGCCTCCCTCGAAATGGAACATCTAAGATGCCTCAAAGCCAACTCTGACCAGAAGTTCCCAAGGAAGCCAAGGTAGGAGGAAGAGCAGGCAGAGTGCAGACAAGTAGATCAAAGGAGCCAGGGGAGACTGGAGCCCAACACCCTAAAGCCAACTTTGGCCAGGAACTCCCAAGGGAGCCAAGGTAGGAGGAAGAACCAAGATTGAGAGTAGAAGCCCCCAAACCCTACGAGAGAGTGGTTGGTGAGAAGACTAATAAGACGGGCAGATAAATTATTTAATGAATTGTTGAAAAATCCACCAAGAAGTAATATTACCTGGTACTTTAAAAAGAAAACAGTAACAGAACTGTACCATGTAGCCTATAAATTAGCACCGTGAGAGGACTAAAAAGTCTCACCAAGGCTATGAAAAAGATAAAATTAGAGGATGAAGAAACCTCTAACTCAGTGGAAAGATCTTGGCAGGGTACTAACTGCATAGTTAAGAATAGGACTAGATGCAAAGAAGTTAAAATTGGCATCCCATTGACAGCAACCCAGCAGGTGGAACCTATAATAGAGAAGGCATCACAAAAAGATGTACCTAGTATACTCATGAAGACTATAGTCGATTTTGATAAGGATAGACTAGTGAGCAAAAGGCTAGCCACAAATATCATGAAATGATGGAATGACTCCAATTCTTTTAAAAATTCATTAGAATCAGGACTGGTCCCGTTACTACCAGTGACCACCTCCTGGCTTCAGACACTGGTAAGGGGTTCTGGACATGCTAGCCCCATGGAGGCGATAATGGAAATCAGAGCATATACACCACAGGAACTTAATGAACTCAGAAAGGACTATGCCCAAAATGACATGAAGGATGCATCTTACATGGTAAAACTGTGGGAAAAGGGAGCAGATACAATATTGTTATCAGACCAAGAGGTGTGCAAAATTAGAAACATTGTGAAAAATCTTATGGTGTTTAATGTTCTAGAGCACTTTTAGACAGCTCACAAGGAGACACACATCCATTTCTTGATTGGATAACTGCAGCTTGGAGATATGTGTTTCCCTCCTTAGATTTAACTCAGTTTGAGGCCTCAGCAAAATGGAATAATTTACAGGAAGATATTCAGTTAGGAAGAAAATTTGGAGTACTCTATTTCATTTACAACCAGGTACCCACCCTACAGGCAGCACCAATGTTGGCCAAGTTTAGGAAAATTCTGTTAAAAGGAGCTCCATAACATCTCAGGATTACTCTGGCTGGACCATTGCAAGGATGTCAAACTGTGGCAGATGCCTTAGACTTCTTAAAATCATGCAGAGAGTTAGACTCGGAGGTAGTATCCCTACCCATTAAAGGTAAGAAATTTAATGGAATGAGGAGACGGCTTAAAAATATAAGACTCTTTGGAAGACTGAATACCAACCTCCCAATTAGATCAGTACCAAGGAAACTATGGAATCCCATCAGACGCTTGTTTGAGCAAGCTCCTTGAAGACCATTTTTAGGGCAAAGGTGGCCCAACAGCCTAGGACCCCTGAACCTAAGATTCAACAACCAAAGGCCAGATGTAGGGCCAAGATCCATGAGCAGGCTGCCACTCAAGATCAACCTGAAAGGATGAGGATGTCCCTTTTGACCTCAGGGACACAACATCTAAAACCCAGAATAGCATTACCTATCATACTAACAAAGAGCACTATTAAAGTGGTTAAATGGCTATTGGACATGGGTAGTGAAATTAAAATGTATACCCTAGATGAAGGACATATCCTGAATACAGGCAAGATTGAAGGGTACATAGAAGTAGAGGTAGTTGGAAGCAAAGTCAGAACCCCTGTAACTAGATTAATATTGTAAGTATAGGATAAGAACTATGAGTTAGATTTTGCTCTGTGCAGTGCTGCAGAAAATATCATAGGATTACCCACGATACACAAATTATTTCTTAAATTTTTGAATTATAAAAGAATGCCAAAGATACTACTGGCTTCAGTCAAAATTCCACAGGTAGAACTACACAAAATACCACCTTCTTTCACAACACAATACCCCATGAAAGGTGGGATGGAGGAAGTGAAGGACACCATTCAAAAGTTATTAAAAGAAGGTATTATAGAACCGACACACAACAGCCCCATTTGGCCAATAAAGAAACCGAATGGCAAATGGAGATTCACAATAAACTACAGGAAAATAAACAACCTATGAGAACAGAAGCCTCGACAATTGCCTTTTGTAGAAGATATATTCCTGTGAATCAGACAGGTGGCACCCAAATGGTTAGCCACAATAGACCTAACAGACATGTTCTTTGGCATTACCCTACATCCCAACTCTAGGGAAATCACCACATTCTCATGGGAAGGAAAACAATATCAATTTACTAGAGTTCCACACGGACACAAAAGCAGCCCAATTATAGGACATAATTCATTGAGATAGGCTTTAGATTCATTCCACACACCAGAAGAAGTGACAATATTCTCATATGTAAATTGCCTCCTATTGATAGAAAATGACAAACAAATACTACATAAAACACTAGCAGACTTAATCGCACACCTATCAAATGAAGGATTAATAAAGACAAAGTAAAGGGACCAGCAGAGGAAAGCCAGATAGCAATTACACCAACTACCTCTACTTCTATGTACCCTTTAATCTTGCCTGTATTCAGGATATGTCCTTCATCTAGGGTATATATTTTAATTTCACTACCCATGTCCAATAGCCATTTAACCAAAGCCAGATAGCAATTACACCAGACACCTTCCCTCCCCAGAAACAGGTACCCATAGGAGCAAGGTGGTCAGGTCAATACTCCTCCTCACTGGTTAACACCTGTTTTACTGACAGCTCAGCCAGCACTAAAAGCAACATGGTATGCTGGAAAGCAGTAGCTTTCAGGCTGGAAGACAGAATGATACTAATAGAGGAAGGAAAGTGCAAATAAGCACAACATGCAGAAATAATAGCAGTCCTATTGGCAGCTAGACCGTCCCACAAGGATGGACAGGACTTACACCTTTTTACAGATTATTGGTGCATGGCCAACAGAATATCAATTTGGTCAGGAAAATGGAAACTAACAGAATGGAAATTCAATGGAAAAGACTTATGGTTTAAAGAAGTTTGGATGGAGATAGCTCAAATTATTAAAGACTTAAGAATTAAGGAATATCATGTAGACACCCACCAAAACAATTATGACCTACAAACCAAATATAATAATGAAGCAGACAGGTTGGCAAGTATGTCAATAAAACTGAAGGCACATTACCAAAGTGACCAGACAGTACCTACAAAACTTAATATTAAGAGGAAATGTACCAAAGTGACTCCTTACACACAGGCAGAAGAGAAGAAATAGAGCAAATACACAAATTCCTCAGACATGCAGGAAGCCATGCAACATACCAATGGTTCACTCAAACGACACAGCCATAACACGGAATAAAATTAAGAATGTCATACAGAAATGTGGAGGATGTCCTGCAACCAAAACCAGATTTAAATCATAATTACCATAAAATAGGCACTCCTGGACTACATTTTAAGCACACACTCTGAAGAGTAAAAAAATAAAATAATGACTGCCCTGAGAACATGGGCCCTGGCTCCCAGCCAGATGGCCTAATTCCCCAGAAGTTTTGGGAAAAACAACCACAAAATGTTTCAATGTCCCAGGTGCCTTGAAGTAAATATCCGACCCTAGACTTCCCCTATTTCCTCTCCGATCCTCCCCCTAGGTTCTGGTTTTTGCCTTTATAAGCCTGCTGGAAAATAGGGTTGGGGTTAGACTCCTCTACCCCTGTGTGGTGTATGGGTCTCGACCTCAGCATGCTGGTTTGTGTGCCATTAAAACCTCATGTGTTTGCAGTAAGCTTGACTGTTGTGGCTTTCTGGGCTCGATATCCCTGAGACTTGAGTGAGGGTCTCCCTTCGGGGGTCCTACAACTCCAAATTGATTGCATCAGACCATTAAATGAGTTTTAAAAACAATATGCATGAACAATAGTAGACATCTGCACAGGATTAGGTATGACCAACTCAGGACCCAAACCAGACCAAAAACTAACAATATTTACATTGTGGTCATGGATTTCAGCCTATGGTATACCTCGAGTAATACAAAGATATCAAGGAACCCATTTTACTGGTAAAATCATACAGAGACTTGCAAATAATCTTGACATAATATGGGAATTCCACCTTGCCTATAACCCAACATCAGCAGGCAGTATTGAAAGATTTGATGGATTACTTTAATTAAAATTAAAGCACATAAAGATAGACCACATTCCAAAGCTCTGGCAAAAGCTAACTTTGAATTAAATAGCAGAGCAAGAACCAGCAGATACTCTCCAATTGAGGAAGTCCTCAGCACACAGACAGATATAGATTATCCACACCAAAAAAACAAAAACAAAAACCAAAAAAAAACCAGAAATATAATCAAAACCTATGCTCGCATTCACAGGCACAAGGATCAAATAACTCAGACAGAAATTGTAGTGCTGAGAAATTATAGTGCCGAGTACTAGAAACACCATGTGAACCACAGAAAGCAAGAGAGGACTATAACTAACCAAACTAGAGGACTTAGCATCACACTAACAGGCAATGTGTGTATGTGCATGTGTGAGAGCACTGATATATGCAGTGATCCTTATTATTGTTGTTTTCCTGGGAATCGTTCCAGTTGTGAACCTTGGTATGAATTTCTGTGATCAAATACATAATAAACATACTACTACTAGCCTGATAGCCAAATATACCATTTGCTGGCTAAATACTGTGGCAAGAAAAAATTGAAAACACTGTGTGGTTAGCCAGTTGGGTAGCAATAGATTGGATGGTAAGATGCCATTGTTATTACTAACCTGTGCTCATTTGTTAGTGGAACATTGGCTATTCACTTTTCCAAGCAGTTGGAGAAGTAGTGCTATGTATGTTACTAAACATATGGAACCCATTGGCTAGGCTTGCTGTGCTCAATGTTGCATTATCATTTTTAGTGTTAAACACTGCAGAATTGGTATACTTGGCATCACTGGTAAGCGCACTGAGAATACTAGTGTGCCTACTGAACCTACAATTCCACTCTCAACCATCACCCCAAAACCACAAATACCAGGGCCCACCTATAGACCTAAAATTCTAGACCCCACTATACAAAATACCCAGGTGGTGGGCAGATGATAGGTTATGGGCAATGAACCATAGACAGTTTCTGGACCAAGTATGCTTACTGCTTAAATTATCACTGTTTCCAGGGCTGTTAATACTTCAGAAAACAGGTAGTGCCATGCCACCCAGACAAAAATTACATGCTAGATAAAAAATATAGTTATAATACAAATAGATATGAACAAAATCTCACAAAATGTCACTTTATAGTGGTGTGGTCTAATGACTCTAGTATTAAAGCAATCTTTAATAACAATTGGTAGAGACCATCCAAGGTTAGACAGAACACACTTAATGTTAAAGGGGTCTACAAAACAACCACTATAGGAATAGAGATAGATCCTACACACAATTGTGATTTAACTATAAATTCAACGTTTCCTAAATTATATACAAGTACTCTGATACACACAGGGTTAGAAGGTAAAGCAGATGGTAGCTGGTTAAACCTCACAACATTAACATGGGAAGAACAAGTATATGATTATGAGCATGAGCCTGAAGAGGACTAGGAAGAAGAAACCTATTCAGAGACACCCCAGATACCCACAACAACACCAAACCCATGTAAACCTGGTCCAAATATGAACTGGACCCAATGTACAAAATTTGCTGTACCTTTCTTACTTAAGGGTGGTATACCCCCTCTACCTAAACCGTAGGTGCCCCAGTATATGACCACCTATACTCAGAACCCAGAGGACATGGAATCAGACAAATTGGCTCTGTGTAGCAGGCTTCCTGAACCTACCCTTGTTTGGCAAGTTAAGCTATTACCAAAATTTAAGATGGGACATCAGAATAGAAGCACAACAATGGCCCACTTGGGAAGATTGGGTATCAGCCATGGCCTTGGGGATGGAATATTATAGACAACCAATAGTACTAACCAGCATCCTACCACAACCATGGCAGATGACATTACATGAAAAAACACCAACACCTTGTGCACCATGCCAAAGACAACACATGAATGCTTTTTGGTAGCTCAGGGATATTCATGGATGTCAGGATAGAAAGCAGAAAATGATACCAATAGAATGTCAGGCATTTTCTGGAAATGCTTCAGCAGAAACTGTTAGTCTACAGGATCAGAGGAAGAAAGACATAAAGTACTAACTGAGCACGGGAAATCAGGAGAAGTAGGACTCCACATACATGAGGCACATGTTATAAACACCCCACTCAAAGGAAATAAGGTGGCATTCTTACCATTATTTAGGGAGACGAGAGGTTATGAGTATACATCACTTGTGGCACTTTGGGATCAAGGAGCTTACATTACAGGAATAGTACAAATAAAGGGAGTATGGAAATATATAAAGAAACTGATACCCATTTTGGGGGGGACTACCATGGATAAAGAGAAATATATCCATGACAGGAAGAAACTTACCTAATACATTTGGACTCAAGAAGGAAAACAAAGCCATGAATCCAGCAGTAACATACTTTACATTATTATTACAATCAACATTACTATATGACCACATGTGATAAGAAAGAAAAATATAAAACAGTCAGGTACATTTGTAACACAGCAGTAAATGGCACATGAATCGATTTCTCTATACTATGGGAAAAAATTGGAAACATTACCACAGTTAATTTTCCAGAAAGGAACATATCCACAAAGTTTGGGGCAGCACCCTAGTCAGATACTCTACAGATGGACAACATAACAATCCCTAGTTTGAACTGCACAAGATTTAACAACATTAGGTATGAGAAACCTAGTTTAACAGCAACAAATATACCAGCGGGTTGGCTGCTATTATAACCTTAGCAGCCTGACACCCAAATACATCAAAGCACCAGAAAGGACTATACAATGGTGGAAAACTTGAGGAATCAAACAAAACAATGCAAGACCATATATCATTCAGGCTTAACATATTATCTTAGCTACATATTACCACACCCCCCAATATCAAGACTGGCAAATGTCAGATTGCACAGCACAAAAGTCAAAAGCAAGTCCTATGCTGACAGGTGCAGATGACTGGGATAAGATCTTATACTTACCCATGTCACTACAAGACTGCCACAAATCAGATCACTCACACAAGATTCCTCGCTTAGTAGACAGAGAAAGATTCAACATTACAACAGACTATACAGGTATTAATAAAGCCAGCATAAGATTCATGATGGCACATTACTCACCAGGATGGTTAAATCCACCACCTGAACTATCTTCAGTCAAAGAAGCCCCATTTGTAATACTGGACACAACCTTACCAGGAGAAGTGATATTGACTCTTAGAATCAGGAAGATCCAGATTTCCATCTCATTACAAGCCTTTAACCCCCCTAAGTTATATTGTGGAGAAATAGGCACCATATCATATCAATACAGCAGCTGAAATAAGTTCGACAAGAAGACCCCTTCAGGCACTGACTGTAGAAGCTTTCATGGCTGGAGCATTATTAGGAGGCATGATGGGAGGAGGAGTAGCAGAAGCAGTAATCACACCATCAAGGCAGAAATCTATAATATTCAGAAAATTAACAAGAAACCATCCCAGGCACTTCATGCATTATCAAGAAGCCTAGATTCACTCCACATCATGATAGACACCATGAATAAAGAAATGCAAGTATTTAGGGAACAATGTAAACAAGAATATAATAGAACAAGGAACCTTATAACTCAGAACCATAACTTAATTATATGCCAAATGTATAAAAGTAATCTCGCAGAAATAGAGAGACAATTAGATATACTTTTTACAACAGGACTAGGAAGAAGGACCCCAGACTTCCAAATGTTATTAGATAACAATAAAGGATCGTATTATGCAGAAGGCATATGCAAAATACACCTAAAGCAGGTATTCCTGGACAATACATATCCTGGATATCACACTAAAGCCATACCACAGAAACTAGGCAATGAGTTTATAATACCGGTCCATCAATTTCTGTGGTCATCAGTTAGCACTATGAATAACTCTCTCTATATATACCACTTGAAGACACCATTAAATTAGGAGCAAACACATATATCTACCCACACCTTCAAGACACAAAGATGCAGCACATATCATTCACAATGTTGAGATTAACAAACAATACAAGACATGGGGAACTATAACTTTATACTGTGCACTTCCACACCAAAATAGCCACCTGGAGATAACTAAATGAATCATTCATGAACACTTACACAGCGTATTTTAATTTAACAGGCAGATGTTATCTGATAATGAACTGCTCACAGGCCACAATGGATAATACAACAATCATGACTATGTTGACCCTAAATTTGACTCCAGTGGTCTATTCAATTTTGAAATAGAACAAGATCAGTATAATAACTTCATACAAAAAATGAACAAGATCTAGAAATCATGACATACAATGAAAAACAATTAGCATCATTAGATGCCAAAATCAGGAAAGAAAGCATCACCCTGGGTAATACTCAGAATGAAATACATGACTTAGTTGGCCTATTGAAAGCCAACACCACAATCAATAAGAATTGGAACAAGAAGATAACTAAATGTGGCCTGTGGGATACCATCGGCAGACTTGCACGCCTAGACTTTGTATGCACTCTGGTGTACTCATGATGGCACTGGATTAAAGGAACATTTGGCCCCTCACATTTCTGATCACCTTCTTTATGCTATTAAAAGTATCTTTGGTATGTTTTAGAAGCAACTATGGAACAAATGCCAAAATGAATCACCTCACTCAGATGGTCAAGAGGCAACTACTACAGATGCAGATCTGACCTCAGCAGTATGGTGAGAGCTAAGATATTTTTCAGAAAAATATTCTTTGATAATGCATTATCATTTGGAATTTTGCTTGATAGATTAACTAGAAATAAGCAATTTGAACCAGGAAATTGCACATTTTGTTTAAGACTCTATGCTGTATCCTATTTTGATACTTACCTTGTTTTACCATTGTTGTTATCATAACCCTGCATCCTGGAACATGTACCCAGATCCCATCAGGGCAACCTAAAGCTTATTGAGCAGCCTCATGGCCTGACATATTAGCAAAGGGAGCCACTTCTAGTACCATCCATGGTACAACATGTTGGAGCATTCACCTGACTCCACATACAAAATGTTGGAGGGAGATTGGTATGGGAATGACCCTACACAATCACACAACTTGGAACTCCTACAGGCTTACTGTCTGAGAATGATATTGAAACCGATATTGAACGAGTGCATCTTCCAATGATATGAATACCGTACATGGAAAAATTACCACAAAAATAGATTACATACTGTATATGAACACCATTTTGTAAGCCTTGTGAGAGCCTTCGGGAATACCCAGACTGTAGGTCTGCTTTCCCCAAGGCTTCAGGGGATGAAATGTAAGGAACAAGATGTAAGGAAATGATACCACGGATGAATGTATCCATGCAAACCAAACCTAGAGTGTGTGTATGAGTATAAGATAAAGTTGAAGTAAGGTAAATGCCCTATGAAGTAATGTTTGAACACCTTAATTATGATTGGCTAAGAGTAGCTAAAAAACTGTCTGGCCATCAAGACTCACTCATCCCCTGTTCCTGGAGTCCCACAGAGTTGCCTTCATGTTGAGAGATGGAGCCCACTGAGCTGGACGCCTGCCACGGAAGGAGACGAGCCCGCAACCCAGAAAGAGCTCCAGCTGGACCCAACAGCAGAAGAACATGTCTCAAACCTTGCCTGATGCACTGCCATCGAGCCAGGCTACGACATTGAGCCAGACTGGAGGGTAGTGAAGTGTGTGTGTGTGTGTGTGTGTGTGTGTGTGTGTGTGTGTGTGTGAACGAATGAGATCCCACTTCGCTATTTGTTTATTGCTACTTATGAATAAATAAGTGTCATAATCTGACATCTGAGTTCGAGGCTCCCTTCTCGCCTCTGTCTCAATCCCAATTAGCGACATAAACTTACACTTCCACATTGTTGTTCAACACCAAAGGTAGTCAAGACTAAAACTCAAGCAGATCAGGAAGCAGGAGCTGATGCAGAGGCCATGGAGAGATGTTACTTATTGGCTTGCTTCCACTGGCTTGCTCAGCTTGCTTTCTTATAGAACCCAAGATTATCAGTCCAGGAATTGCACTGCCCACAAGGGGTCCTCTCCCCTTGATCACTAATTGAGAAAACAGGCCACAGCTGGATCTTATGGAGGCACTTCCCCAACTGAAGCTCCTTTCTCTGTTATAACTCCAGCCTGTGTCAACTTGACATACAAAACCAGGCAGTTCAACAGGAAGCATTTATTCTTTCTCCTGGTTTTAGAAATTTCAGTCTTTCCCAGCTGGTAGGCATATTCATCATAGCAGGAGGGATTCTTCATGTCATGGTACAGGAAGCAGAAGCAAGCATAAGGCTGCAACCACTGACCTGCTTTCAGTGAGCTATTCCCATTGGGCAGTGTCTTAGTCAGGGTTTCTATTCCTACACAAACATCATGACCAAGAAGCAAGTTGGGGAGGAAAGGGTTTATTCGGCTTACACTTCCATACTGCTGTTCATCACCAAAGGAAGTCAGGACTGGAACTCAAGCAGGTCAGAAAACAGGAGCTGATGCAGAGGCCATGGAGGGATGTTCTTTACTGGCTTGCCTCCCCTGGCTTGCTCAGCCTACTCTCTTATAGAACCCAAGACTACCAGCCCAGGGATGGTCCCACCCACAAGGGGCCTTGCCCCCTCGATCACTAATTGAGAAAATGCCTTACAGTTGTATCTCATGGAGGCATTTCCTCAACTGAAGCTCCTTTCTCTGTGGTAACTCCAGCTGTGTCAAGTTGACACAAAAATAGCCAGTACAGGCAGCATCCATCCACTAAATATTTCTTAGCTTGAAGTCCAAGCATTCAACCCAAAATCTGTAGGGAATATCTAGCATGGTACCATAACCAGAATCTTTACCATAATTTGCAACATAATTTGTGTTGGGGAGAGGGAGCAGGAGAAGCAGGACCAGTAGACAAGCACACAGACTAAACATACTCTTTTGTATTAAGGATTAGAAGTGGACTGAATTGGGAGTCCATTTTTCTTCCAAACACAAAGCTGTATTGAATTTCATAAATAAATTGGGGGGAGGCGGGAGAGGAATATTAAGGAGGCAAAAGTGTCCTTTTGTTTTGTTCTGTTTTGTTTTGTTTTTCAATTCATTGTCTCTTACATAAGAGTTAGTATTTTCCTTTTGTTTCACTTATTGTCTCCTACATGAGTTAATATTTTCTCCATTTATACAATGTTATACATTATTTGTAGATTCTCAGAGTCTAACTTTGGCTACTACTGTAAAACCATATCTTATTTTTAGTTGCAGTCTATCAGTATTACTTACAGTGTGCAGAGAGGATGACTGTTTTTCCTGTTGGTTTAGTACTTGATAGGGTTGTTAAAATTTTCTATCAATACCAGTTGATGTTACAACATGGAAGGGGAACATTTTACAAGGTACTACTCCTAGATAAAGAACTGCAGACATTCAAGGACAGCTGAGAAAGAAATAATCATTTTTCTCCAGGACAAGAGTATGTGTACACACACACACACACACAGCACTCATAAAAAAGAAAAATTGAATTTCATAGTGGTGGCACAGGAGAAATCTTAGGGGACAGAGGAAGGGTAAAAATAATTACTCAGTAAGAAATTATCTAACAAAAATTTTAATAAAATAATTTCTATCAATTTAACAGTGTGTTAATTTCTTAATTTTGTGTCTTTCTCATTTCTTTAAACAAGGTCCAATCAACTAGAGTTCTAGTTACCAAATATAGCCTGTTTTAGACTATTATAAATAAAGTTTTATTAAAACATCAATGAACACATTTGTTGACTTATCATATATAGCTGCTTTCGTCATTCAGGAGCAGAACTTAGCAACTGTGAAACAGACTGCAAGTGGCTCACAGAGACTAGAATGTTTATTGTTTGGCCCTTCATAGGCCAAATTCTCAAGCAGTGGTTTCAAGGAATAGTTTCCTCTTCTCATAGTTAACCAACGGGACATTAATTTTATAAAGCAATATAAACCCTAGAAGGCTTAACTGTCTATTCTACAATATATTCAGAATCATCCAAGGTGTATACAATCTGGGTTAATAAATCTTTTAAAAAAATTAATGTATATAGGCTATAAAATGTAGTGTCCAATCTTGGAATAGATATTAGGATTTGGGAGAGTCTGAGTTTGGACAGAGGTGACTTTCTGATACATAGTTACTAGGAAAGTTCATAGGTGAGATCTCACTAAAATGGAAAATTAATCACCCAGTGAAAATAATAGGTTTTGCTACTGTGTACAAGAATACTTTTGCCTTTAATTCAAAGCAACTAAATTGTGTTTCAAATTGCCTTGCTTGGGAAGAATGAGAGTAGTGCTAAAATTTCTGTTGTGAGAGACACTGCTTAAATAGCTGAAAACATACCTTTTGTTTCTCAATGTAGTCCAAGGCATAGGGCATGGAATTGCTTTTTATAGCCTTGAAAATCATAAAGGCTTTTAAAGTAAACAACTCAGTTTCACTTAGAGAGAGAACATAGAAAACTGACTGTGGGGTAAGGGCTTAGAAACTATTATTCAGCTTTCCATTGGAAGCTTGGAGGAAGCCATGGTGCAAACATTTTATTCCACATCTGGTATGTCCCACAGCCACTGCATTTCTGATCTTGCCCAGATCATGAATATCCAGACTCATATACCTGAGTTACATTGATAAGGAAGCAAGGTCCATGTCTAACCTAGTCCCAAGGAAATGTCTCTGAGGATATGTCAAAAAAAAAATATGGATCATTAGATTTTCAAGATCCTGAAGTATCTATTTGGAACAGACAGGTTCAGACAGAGAAGATCTTTTGCTTCTCTTTTAGTCATCAGAGCTGTCAAAGAAACAAAATGAGGAAACAAAAAACCATCAAATGCAATGTGATTGGTACTTTTGATAAGACTGTTAATGCTCCCCAACAGTCTTGACCCAACCCATGTTTTACCTGAAAATTCTTTGCAATCACTAAGAAAATCTGGGGACAGTTCAATCTATGTTCTGTGGATTACAAAATTCATGTGAACAATCCTGACTATTAGGATGACACCAACCATGCTTTGCCAGAATGTAGAATGCTCAACCATGTGAAGAAGTACAAAGAAAAATAGTGCAACAAAGTCTCATTTGACCAGAACATAAAATATGCCTGTTTTCTTTAGTTTAGCATTCCTCATGTTCCATACATATTGGAAACATTAATCATTCCTGACTGTGGCTGCACTTCAGGGCTGCACCCAGGCATCCTTTAAAAATCACATCTCTGGAACTCCAACTCTAAACTTATTGAACTGAAGGCCCAGGGATGTGGTCCTAGCATTCATCTAAGAAGCTTTTCAATAAGTTCTTATGGGTGAAGTCTTAGAGACTGCTCTAAAATATCCCTTACTTATTCTCATACTGTCCATTGTTCCTCCTCTCATAATGCTGCCTTTCAGGGGGAAAATATTATTCATATTTATCTATCTTTTCTACTCCATCTGATAACATCTTCCTTATTGACCCTTTCTATGTTTTCTGAAGTGTGAAGAATGTGGGCCAATTCAATAGCTAGATGGAGCAGCCCCAATAAGACAAGTCTTGGCTCTGACATCAAATGCAAGTTGAAGGCATCCTCAAATACCCCAGTTGGACAGCCTTCTCTCATAGCCTCTATGCTCATTATTATAGGCTGTTATTACAAGGAAGGAGTTGGCTATCGGTCAGGAAAGAGGAACATAAGAAGCCAGAAGAGGTCTGAGTATCATAGTTTAGCTTCCCCTCTGTGCAGTGTCAAGGTTTGCATTCTACCATCATGAACCTAGTATATGACCGTAAACAGAGAATGTTGCCAATCAGGTAAGCATTTCCTGTGCAGAAATTTGTCCTGGTCAATTACATTCCTGATCTGTGGCTAACTTTGACTCCAGCTCTCATCAGTTTCTTTGGAAGTAAGAACTTTTATGGCCTGGCTTTAAGTCCGGAGTGCCTAGTGGCTAAAGTCCCCAGGAAAAGCAAAGGTCCTCCCATCACACTGGGGAACAAGATCACTTCCAATAGCAGAGTACAAAGGGCTGCAGGGAGGGTTAATTCTTCAGGACAAAGGAGCAGCTCATCCAGCCTGAGGTCCCTCCTCTGTCTCAGCATTTCTAGGCAGTATGATTTCTTTGCAACAGGCCTGTTTTCTCAGTAACCATTGGCAGCACTTAGAAAACAATAGGCAGAGGCTGGCAGGAAGAGAATGGATATTAACAAAGCCAAGGATGCTTCCTGCAGGCATATGCAATTTAACCTTAACAGCCATCTTTAAAAGAAAGTAAAATGTTCTTTATGAATGGGATAAAAGAATAAAACCTCATAGAGATCACAAAGACAGTAAAGGAGTTAGAATTGGAAGCCAGGCCCCGCTAGCTCCAAAGCCCATACTCTTTTCTCTACATCAGACAAAAATCCAGGTTATTGTTTTCCTTTCTTCACTTTGAGTGTATGTCTCAGGGCAAAGGCTATTTACAGATTCCCAGTGGGAAGAGGAAAAGGAGGGGGTTGGGTCAGCAAGAAGGTCAACAAAAGACAGATATTTGGTGTATTTAATACCTACCCTGCTTATAATGAACTCCATTTTCTGGTCTGACCCCCAATATACTGAACTTGAAAGCCGGAGAGACCATTCACAAAGCTCTGTCTGCTCAGGACTTCATGTTTATGTGCCCTATTTACTAGAGAGAAGTTAGAGAAATAATGATTGCTGAAATTTACTAAATATGTTGTTAGCCACTATTATAACACACTGTGAAGCAGCCGTGCTTCTTGGCAATTTTACCCATGGGCAAACTTTTTGAAAGTATTGGAAGGTTGGTGAACAGTGAGGCTGGAGTCCAGGTGAGCCTGCCTGTCTCCCACACTTGTGTCTATTGCCCCATACTGCACACCTCGATATCTCATCAAGCAGAGATTATTAAGTCCACCAGAAGTAGCCTTCCTGCTTTCTGTCATTTAAAAGGAGATGCATGTTCCCAGGAATGTGCATTATTGGTCTACTTTATAAATGAGCTGCGTTAAAATTTTGAAGACAATGAAGCCATTTTTATTGTGTTACAAGATCTTTAAGATATTGATCTATTCTGGAGAAACACTCTCTCTCTCTCTCACACACACACACACACATGAGAGAGAGAGAGAGAGAGAGAGAGAGAGAGAGAGAGATCAAATATATGAATGCTAGAGTTAGGTATTGTCTTCAAAATTTTAAGGATTTCCTGAAACCCATTCCCCTTTTCATTCTAGCCAGGAGTCTCTCATCAGACCAAAGACTTTCAAAATGTTTCAAATGTTAATAAGCAACAATTTGTTAATATTATAATTTATCATATTGTAGTAACAATCAGGCTGGTAATATCTTACCCAAGATGCTTGAGATTTCATATTTATTTGTCTCTTTTTATAATTGAGAATACATAGGGAGGTCTTGGGATAGTATTCAAATTTAAATGTACATGTCCTTTGTTTTGATGTTACTCTATATGCATAGCTTGAAGGTATTGCACAATGTTTTATTGTGCTTAAGGTTTGACCTGTCACACTAGGCTCTTATGTGGGTAGTTCCTACTGGTGCTGTGGTAAATGTTTTCACGTTCTGTACCATTTCAGGATTTTAGCTTAAGGACACTCATCTCATATACTGCTTGCCACTTTTGTTGATTAATAAAGTCGTGTAAAGTATTTGGTGATGTAAAGACTGTAAATAGACTCATAACAGCACTATCTTCATACTAAATACTGCTTTTGGGAACCCAATGTGAGAAAACAAGAGGTTCTGCTTGCACTAGGAAGTGTATAGAGAATACTGTGCTTCAGTGTAAAACTAAACATGCTATGTGTACAGATGTATAGGATGTATGATTTGAGTTCTCTGGAGACTATGACTTTCTCATTGCCTTTGGTCTAGGTCACAGCAGGATAAATTGCAGATAAATAATGGCTAGCACAATAATTCTTGTCTACAGATATATTACAAGATCTGTCTGGTGATACAATGGTCTTTTTCTTTATTAAAAACTAGGCTCATCACTATTTGTAAATCCATTTTCACATTTCTCTATGCCATAATTTTATGCTGGAGCTGATTTTATGAATGAATATAAGAACTTTATAGCTTCCTTCATTAATTGGATTAAAAACAATATTTACATGTATTCATTTTTTCAGCAGTGTGAGAGTCATGATTTTATCTTATTTTTGAAAATTATCCATTAGTGGGCAGCTCTTGAGGATTGACCCTTGCTACACAGGGGAATGTCTTTCTTTCCTGATAGCATGTTGAATTATACCTACTGTTGCTTCTGCTGTAACACACTCTGGTCCTGCTGTGCTATTACGTACTATTTTACTGTTTACCTGTGCATAGGTAGATTTAAGGCTCCCTTGCTGTACTTTACTTTTTCTTCAAAGACATTAACATTTAGGATGCAGCACACTCTCATCTGGTGTTATTTGTTTATTTATTGGTTTCGATTCTTTATGCAAATGTGCCAAAGGGAAGGCTCATTTTTGTGATTACACCTTAGCATATGTTGCATCACAGTGCAGCTAGATTAGCATCTAGGTTGTAACAGTGAATAGATATATGCTAAGCATGGAGAGTAGAGATGGTCCTTGCAGCACATAGTCAACTATAGTCATGCTAAATTCAGTGAAGTTTTAAATGTTTTAATCAGTGCCATGTGCTCTGGTCGAGTCAGTTTGTCAGGCAGGGATGCCTAAAAGCTGCTCATGAGGCAAAAAGAGTTTCAAGGAAGCTCTCCTCCTGGAGTCTGGCGTTCTTTCTAACCCATACATTAATTTTCCAGAGCCGGGCATGGTGGTGCAAGCCTTTAATCCCAGCACTCGGGAGGCAGAGGCAGGCGAATTTCTGAGTTCGAGGCCAGCCTGGTCTACAAAGTGAGTTCCAGGACAGCCAGGGCTACACAGAGAAACCCTGTATCGAAAAACCAAAAAAAAAAAAAAAAAAAAAACAAAAAACAACAAAAAAACCCCATTAATTTTCCATTCCCGTGTTAGTCTAGTGTATGGACCCATGTGCTCTCTTTCAATATTATCCTATTATAAGTGCCTTTTAAGATTGAATTCTGACATAGCTAAAGCCTTCCGCCAGTGTTCCAACAGTCCTAGAACGTCCTTGAGCAAGACCATGGGCTTGAAATTCAGTAAGAATGTTGCTAATCAGAATAGCCTCTGGTATTACACTATCACTTAGAATAAAAGCCAAGTCGCACCCATATACAGGAATTTACAATGGTTTAGGAAGTAGATTGGGCTGTGGTTTTAGAGTATTGCATTATTCATGAGATGGTTAGCTAGAATGGAACTCCCTAGTTAGAACCATGACTTGGGTGTGAAAGCCCTTACCCTAGGAGAGTAAAGACCTCACACCTGGCTTCTAAGACTATAGCTGAGTTACACCCATACACACGTATTTACAATGGCCTAAGGGGAAGGTGGACTATACAATAGACTAAAATAGGAACTATGGCCAGGGCACGAAGCCCTTGACCCAGGCTTCTAAGATTAAGTGAATCTTAGGTGGAGCCTTTGTTGATCCTAGTTGTTAACTATGAATTCTATCCCAGGTGGTTCCTGTTAGACCTTCTGTGTTTGCATTCCTCTGTTTTATGTAAGAATCCAGTAACCCCTTTGTACCTTGCTGGTGTGTCACCCAACTTCCTTATTGTCTTCTGCATAAAAAGTCTGATGCTCAATTTGACATTACATTCAGATTCCACAAGACCTCTCCTGTGTGCATCTGTCTGTCAACTCATCCTACACTTTGCCCACCGGCAACTAGAGACCTGTTCCATGCAGACAAAGGGGCCCAGAAGTCTGTGGCAAATCAGTTGGTTCAAAATTGAGACATACTAAGAATGAAAATATCCATATTTCATGAAATAGAAATTCTACACTCCAGCAATTATACTAGAAATTAATTGAATAAAATATGTTTAAGGATATCATTCATAGAATGATAGAATTTCACAGGATTATTCATAAAACAGAAAATATAAAATGATATTAAGTTCATTGATTCATTTATTGAGTTAGGTTTTATAGTTTACAGTTTATGAAATCAATATCTCCTTGATATACTAAGTAGAAAATATTACTAAAAAGAACATGAAGAAGAGAGAGATGGCTTATGTCTTACAGAAGATCTGTTTAGTTTCCAGCATCCAAGTCAGGTGGCTAACAGCAACCTGTAATTCCAGTTCCAGGGACCTGACACTCTATCTGGTTGCTGTGGGCACTCTAATCATGAGCACACAGCACTGTCCAAACACACATATGTACATGTGAGCAAGAATAAATATTTAAAAATCAATGTGGAACATAAAGGTACTGAATAATTACAGGCATATGTATAAAACATGCCTGTAAAACTACATCTGTACACTGTGATACAAGTCTGACCCTGACACTCAGGAAGCAGTAGAATTATGAGTCCAAAGGTAACTTGAAATATTTGGGGAGGTCATGTGTCAAGGAAAGAACAACAACAAATCCCCAAATTGATATTGCAAATTGATATTACAAATTGATATTATAAATTGACTATATATATATGTATATATATACATATACATATAGTTAGTTAGTTAGAAAATAGGATATATAATGACAGGCTCATTTATAATTTTTCCTCTTTTCTACAATTATCATGGATTGCTTTTAACCTTAAAAAATCAAAATTTTTTGAAGAGGTAAAAAATAATTTTTGTTTTAATTTTTTTCATTGTAGGGATAAAGAAAGTGGTCTCAAGATAAAAAATATGTGTGCATGCCTGTTTAAGCATTAAGCATAGTACCAGAAATAAACAAATCTATATGATCATCTCTAAAGGTAGAACAGGTTTGGTTTACTGAAAAGTTGGGAGTTTTTTTTTGGTTTTTTTTTCTGATCCAGATTGTTATTTTTTTATGATACTCAAACTTAGCTGTCAAATTGGCTTTCGGTGAGACACTTGGATCGTAGGTATGTGTATTCCACAAATACACTAAAGCCATCACAGATTGCTAATGCAGCAAAAGTAAATCATGTGATCTCTTCAGCTAGATTCCAGCGAAGCTTCTTCCTCATTCCATCTAAATCAAATCCATTTTAAAATAAAGCATAGACTGATAAATTTAAGCACCTGCTCAGACTGGAAGAATATCTTTTAAAATATAAGATAATGGTTCAGTTCTCAAGCATCAAGGTATAGCTTTGAGATTACAAATTTGAATGAACAAAGAGAAAATTATTAAACAAAGGAGAAAATATATTGAAAGATAAAATGCTATGAAGATAACAATAACTCCTTGTCTTATATATTCCAAATGAAAACCAGTGATGGTTTCTTAAACTTAAATGGCTTGTGTTTAACAGACTTGTTTGAGTTTTATTTCCTGGCCATTTGAAAAGAATCATGCAAGTATCACATTTAAAGAGTTTGAGTGGTTTTGATAAATGTATTTTTTACAAACCCTAACCATGCAATGTGCCCCTCATCCAGGTGAGAAACATTCTGGCTATTGAAGGTCTGAGCAAACTAGAGCGAGGTCAACAAGGAACTGTGGCCACTGGACAGGGGCCTTAGATGTGGGCCTATGGAAGTGATCAGGGTATGTCAGCTAGTGGCAGAGGCAGGGGACAGATGGCGTAAAGCATGTGCAGGAGTCCCTGTCAGCCTGCAGGGGTGCTCCCCTGCTTACCACCCCTTTCTTTTCATATGCATACTGACTGCGTTTTCACATGCCTTTAAACTTCTATTCTGTCTTAGTTTCTTAACACAAGTTTATATTTTTGTATCTCTTTCTCACAGGCTCTTTCCTTCACAGTTATTTTTTCATTAGTCTTATTTTATTCTTTGGGGTTTAGGCTTCTCCTTTCCCTAAAATTCTTTAAAAATTCTTCTTTCTAATGTATTTGCAGAAAAATACTTAGCTTCATACAAAATTATAACGAGTCATTTTTTATTAAATTTTTAAAGTTTAACTTGGTGATATTATTGGAATTTTTAATGACTTGTGTTGAATTCTTTATAGGATGAAATTTCCTGTTGATTTTATATTTTACATTTAGTCATCATTAGTCACTTATGTAATGTTTATCACCCAGTTTATTTTTTATTTTTCCCTTTTCTACCCATACTCATACCTCTGTGTTCCTTTTAAAATCATTTTAAAAGCTCTGTGATGTTTGGCCAGAGAAGCGGTTATAATACAGACCTTAGTGCAGACCTTCCTCACCACAGACAGGAGCCCTGAGGCACTCAGTCCTAACCCTGTCTGGGCAGTTTCCTAGGAGGCCTCCCAAATGGGTTTCCTGCTCCACTTTGCTTGCCTCTTTAAAAACCTCAGCATGACACCCCTAACTTCATTAGCTATAATTTTATTTGTGTACCTGACTCTAATAGAATCCTTCACTTCCACTTCTTATACAATTAGATCTATACCTAAACAATACACAGTAAAAATATTTATTTTTGATATGTATGTTATTAGCTCTGGGACAAAGTGCCATGAGGCAGATGCAGTATATGTATGTATACAGGCCCCTCCAGCATGAGGACACTTCAGACAATAGCTATCTAGCAAGGCTTTTTCTCTGTAGAGGACCTGGTGTTTGTGCTATACACAGTGATCAGGAAGAAGGAACATGGATTATCTTGCAATTTGCTTTAATTTCTCTTCCAGTAAAAGAGAGCACCCTGTCTGCAGCTTCTGGAATGCCTCTCACATTCTGGGTTCTAATTATAATAATCAGGTTGTATGATGATTGACCTTCATTATGAATTCAGAACATTCTAGGAGATTCAACTCCAGACATGACCAACTGAGAAGTGAAGCCCTATGCTGAATATAGCCTGGGTTCTGGGATTTAATAAAGAGGGCGAAAGGAGAATGTGTGCAGAACACCAGCATCCAGGACTCTGCAGTCAGACACAATGCAAGTACCTTTTACATCTTTTAACATTCTTTCCTTACCCTGATGGACCATGTCCCCCCAATCAACCCTCCCTATCCGCTTTGCTTCTAGCAAAGTGTTTTTGATACAGCATCAAGAAAAAGAATTGATGCAGATGAAGTCTTTTTTTTTCCTCTTAAAAGTTTTAACTATGTGTTTACTTCCTGTGTGAATGCATGTGCGAGCTATGGAATGACAGTGGACATCAGAAGAAAATCTGCAGGAGTCAATTGTCCTCCTCTACCATGTGGGGCCCAGGGATAGAACTCGTGTCATTAGGACTGGTGGCAAGCACATTACTCACTGGACTGTCTCACCAGCCCATGACTTTTGTGTCAGTGACAGTAATAAAGTTACTTGAGGGTGAATGTGACAGTGTCCGCATTTGCATTTAGATATTTGGATTTGTCTAGTCATTTCCTCTGAAGAAGGCAGGCTCAGTTTCTTAGAACTGATCTTTGTTCTCTGGGAAGTTCACCCTGAGAAGATGCCCTTTACTTTTTAGCCTAAGTGTCATGAACATAGTAAAGAAATGCCTTTTAGACATGTAAAATAACTTGGACAGGAACTCCACTATACCCAAGGCTGCATGTGGTAACAAGAATCCAACGACATCATTCCCTGATGAAAAAGAGTCATAGTTAGTGTTAGATCCCTATGACACCCAGCAGACACTGGACAGTGTAAGTAGAGACCAAGAACAATGCTCTGCTCTGCATATCTGGGTAGATACCATCTTGATCTGCCCTGAGGCTGGAGAGTCTCCCCCAGTATCCTCACCCTTGAATCAGAGACTTTTCTTACAGACTGGGCCCTATCTTCAGCTAATATGTTGCACAGGTGAGCAGCCTTGGGGATCAAGGCTTAGGACCATAGGTAGAAATTTAGAGTGAAAACTTTGTGTGATGATGTTCAGCATAATAAAATGTAGCTTTGTTATACTAACTATGTTTACTGCCATCTTGCTTAGGAAGTGCTAAGGAAGTGCTAAGTAAACTCGAGTAGTCAGAGACCCTGAAACTGTAATTCTCATTCAGGATGAAAGGAGAAATAGAATGATCAGAAGACTCACTTTCATCTAAATGTCCTAAGGAATTCTCACACATTGAAGTTAGTTCTCTATTTTTGTAAGTTGGTCTGGTGATGTCTCATATTACTAGTATATAGCAATTTAAGAGTGAGGGTACATACCTTTAAATAGTAGAATAATTTTCTGTGTCATTTTTTTTAATGTAAGTGGCCTATAGCACCAATTTTCTTACAGGAATGGCAAATAAAACTAATTCTATTTTATCTTCTTTTTTGTTCCTCAAGATACTCTTTAAACTAGACAAAGGTATTGAATACAATAATACTTATTTCATTGCCATCCATATTTTCAAGATCTTCTTATGTATTATGAGTCTATAAATAGCATCATTTTCACAGTATCTTGTTATCAACTAACTTTTGCCTTGCAACATAGTACAAAGCCCTCAGTGATATACAACAAAAACAAATAGTCCTCATACAGCCACAGGATTCATCCTACCCAGGCTGAAGGGGCTGTCCCTGCTTCATGGCTGTTGGCTTTGCTCACTTAGATACCTGATGTAAGCTGCAGCTTGTGTGTCTGTGCAACATTTTGTTAAGGAGTCTCATCTGTGAGTCTCTTAACTGCTATAGGCTAGTCTTCCCAGGATCCTGATGTTTGTTGTAAAGAAGAAACCCTACGTACAGCTATTTCCAAGCGTTTACATCTTCTGCCTTCTTGGTGGTTTAGCAACTTCATGGTACAACTCAGAATTAAACTATGACAGGAGGTTCTACCTTCGGTGAAGGAACATTGAATTCTTGTATGGGGAGAAGCTGTGGCCCGGGGAGTGTAAAAGACTGCTGTCAACAATTCATTAATTATTCACAACATGGTACATGTTGCACTAACTTTTACTGTCAACGTGACACAACTTGGAATTATCTGGGAAGACGCTCTCATTTAAGGATTTGCCATAAGCATGTTTTCAGGGACTGTTTGAGTTGTTAATGGATGTAGCAGGCCCCCCCCGCCCCCCCGCTACTGCAGTAGACATCATTCCGCAGGCAAGTGCTCCTGAACCCATGCAAGAAAGCTACCTGAGCATAAGTCTGTCTGACAACCAGCAAGCATCCTCCTCCATGGTTCCTGCTGCTCTTCATTTACTATGGTGTGACTTTCTTTGTCACATGTGACAGTATATGGAATAGCAAGCCAGGATGCCTTCAAATTCCTACCTGGAGTTTATGTCTTGATGTCTCTTCATGGTAAACTGTGACCTAAAATCATAAGCCAAATAAATAAATGGTTCAGTTGCCCCTGGTCAGAAATAATAGCGTAGTCCTGTCTATTTAATCCAAATTGTTATCCTGTAAACTTGGAAGTGCTTTGAAGATGCTATTATAATAACTTTATTGGTAGATTTGTTGTTTTACAGTTGCTCTAACATGGAATATTCCAGTCAAATAATGCCCATATCAAAACATGACCATACCATAAGGAAGACACCACAAATTATAGTACAAGTACTGACAACAGGACAATGCAGGCAGAGATGCTGTTACTTTGTTATAAAAATAGAAACAACATTCTTGACAACTAAAGTTGTGGCAATTTGTAAGGTGCTGTGCAGAGGTAGTGCGGCTCCTGTTTGCTTACTGATTAACATAGCTACTCAACAAGAAAGAGAAAGTATACATTGTGTGCTTTTTTGAGAGTAGGCATTGTGCTCTCACCTCTCAATGCTGGCAAGTGAGGTATTGCTATTCTATTCCAAGTGAAACTGGTGTGATTTGTTTCAACTTGGAGGCATCATAAACCCAATTCACTCTTTCTTGGACATTCCCCTTGCTCTGTTAGCTGGCCACACACCACATTTGATTGTTAAGGCTTCTGTGATGTGTGCAGCAAATGAGAGGTGACTTCTTATCTATCAGCAGAAGCTGCCTGATAAACAGCGGGGCTGAATAATTTATAAGGTAGCAGGATGGGAAGTGGCATTTCACACTTTGCTCCATGCAAAATGTTGTATGAATTCCAAACAGGCTAAACAGTTCAGTGAGGCACAGAAGCCTAAAAGCATAAAAGAGGATGAAAAAGCAGGGTTCTACGATGCAGTAATTGTGATATTACTCAAGAATCCTGATACAGATATTGTTATCCATTGATTTGGTATGAAATCAAATTACAGTTACTCAAATCAATATTAATAATTACTATACATGTGGAAATAACATTAATGAGGAAAATGGGCTTATGTTTTTCTTCCATTCAATTTCTGTCCATTTATAGTAAATGAGTACTGAAAATTACATTTTTCATTTCAAACCAAAGAAGCAAATCTTCCTTTAAAGACAACTAAAATATATATTGCTATGCACCATATTGCAAAGCTGACATTTGTCCTTTAATCAGGAAATCTAATCAAATTGGGTCTGAAGTTGCAAATCATCAAGCCATTACCAGTTCTTTATTGCTAAAGGTTATGGAAAGATTAAACCAAAAACAGAAAGTCAAGCTCCTGAAAGCAAGGCTGACTTTTCATTTCATTTGATGATTAATATTTAGTAAGTTGATGCTTTGGAAAGCTAACAATATGTTATTAAAGTCCTTATTAAAGTCTTAAAAGTTATTTAATTGGCTTATACTATATCACTTTGAAGAAATCTAGGCCCATCATAAGACCTTTTAGCTATATTTATATCTAAAATTATAAGGAACATACAGGGTGTGGTGGCATGAATGAGAATGGCTACTACAGACTCACTGAAATACATGATGGCCAGTTGGTGGGACTGTTTGAGAAGAATCAGCAGATGTGACCTTCTTGGGGTGGGCTTTGTGTTTTTATACGCCCATATCCAGCTCAGGATTCTATGTCTGTCTCTGTCTCTCTCTGTCTCTGTTTCTCTGTCTCTCTCTGTCTCTGTTTCTGTCTCTCTCTGTCTCTCTCTGTGTCTCTGTCTCTCTCCCTCTGCCTCCAACTTGCAAATAAGACATAAGCTCCCAGCTACTGTTTCAGTACTATGCCTAGCTGACTGCTGCAATGCTTCCAGCCATGATGGCTGTGGGTTCACCTTCTGAAACTGTAACCAAGCTCCAAATTCAGTGTTTTCTTTTATGAGTTGTATTTTTCAGGGAGTCTCTTCACAGAAATGGAGTGATAACTAAGACACAGGAGATTGGAAACAAGAGAAGGCATTGCTTCTATATTTAAAGACCTATCACTGAGCCCAGTTTGGTAACTTCCAATTGAAGGACAATAATTTGAGCCATTAAAATGGTGTCTCTTTGATGTTAGCTACAGCTTGATAGGAATTTAGGTAGCAAAGACTGTATACGTAATCAGAAAGTTAGCTGCTTTTCTTCATCCTGCCTTGCTTTTTCCTGTTTGCTAGTTACAAATGATTGTACTGGCCAAGTCACCTTTCTGCTACCACCTAACATCCACAGCCAACATTTTGACTTTTTAAATAGTGGCATAGAAATCATTCTGACATTGTTACAGCATCTTAAACGCTCTTGCTTGGGTTCTCTTCATAAATAGTTCCTTGTCTTGTAAAGAGTACACTAAGACAAACTTTCTAATTCTTTACTCATTCTGGTAGTTTAAATAAGAATGATCTCCATAGGTTCATATATTTGATGGCTTATTCATCAGGAAGTAGCGCTACTTAAAAGGGATTAGGAAGTATGGCCTGTTGGAGTATGTGTGGTCTTATTGGAGGAAGTTTGTCACTACAGCTAGGCTTTGAGGTTTCAAAGGCCCCAGCCAGGCCCAGTGACTTTCTTTTCTTGCTGCCTAAAGATCCAGATGCACTTTCAGCTCTGCCATGATGATCATGGACTAGCCCTCTGAAACTAATCAAAGCCCAATTAAAGCCTTCTTTTTATAAGAGTTTCCATGGTCATGGTGTCTCTTTATAGCAATAGAACACTGACTAAGACACCCACGGAGCACTGCATAGAACACAGAACAAGAAACAGCAGAACAAGAACAGTACAGTTCAGAACAAGAACAGTAGAAACACAGAACAAGAAACAGCAGGTGGCATAAAGCAAGAACAGCCAACAGCAGACATCATTATGGTAGTCTCTTCTCTTCTCGAATGGATGCATGGACTTCATAAGCACAATAAAAGACCAAAAGTATCATTATTACAAATTTCAAGGGAGGTACAAACAATATTAACTTTTAAGAAATTTACACATGCATATACTACATTTTGATGAAATGTACCCCTCCATATTTTCCCATTTCCTCCTCTACTCTACCTTTTTATTTTCAACTTTATGTGCCCATTTAGAAGCTCACTGAGTTCACTTAACACTGCTCATATGCGCATAGATACAGGGCCATCCCCACCACATCCCTGTAGAACACCAAATGTGCATTTCCCAGTAGCCACCAATTGCTAATAGCTGAGAAGTCTGAGACTTCACGACTTCACGAGGCCAACCTTATTTGTGCCGAGATTAGCTTGATTTGTTGCAGGTCTTATACATGAAGATACAGCAGCATGAAGTCACTACATGAAGTCATCTGTGACAGGACCCTGTCATTTTCAGCAAATACTGTGTGCTAGCAGTTCATTGTTTTAAACCAAACATCAGACTTTTGTTTGATGGCAACACAAGCACATGACATTGTGTCACATTCTTTGAGATGTTATAGCGTTTCTTGTTCTACACAATCACCTTAGGAAACATGTTTGGGGGCCATGTTGCTTTCAAGGCCTCCCACCTCTGAATGACATAAGGCTACTAATATCCAACTCCACAGGATCTGCTTGTCTGGTGTTAGCACACTTGGCCTGGTGCTACATTTAGAGATTTTGGAGGGCAGATGAAGGTTATTACATGGAATCATTTGCTGTGCTGTGGTGACTGTGTTTATCTAATCCTATCTCATATGTCCAAACAAGCCACTTCTATGCACTGAGGGATGAGATTAAAAACTGATTCATCAATAAGGCATAATTTCTATCCCTGGGAAACTTGAACATGCTTTTAAAAATCTAAGTATTCTCTGGGTTAGGTATCCCCATATTATCCCCTTGGATAGTTCTTTGCATGCTTCATTTCTCCTAATTGTCTTACCAGGAATCCAGTTTTTTGCCTCTTACCCCATCTCTCATAGTGTCTTTAATTACAAGATTGATATAGTTTTTAATTTGGTCTAGCCACCATATTTTTCTGAGTTGGAAATCTTGTTTTCTATTTTTTTCCCTTGTTGTTAATCTGATTTTCAAAATAAATGTGGAAGAATATATGTTTCCCCATTGTCTTGGCTGCCCCCAACAGGGACACCAGAGTTGGTGTAAGGGCAATGTCTAGGCAGAATCTTACCATGGAAGGACTTAGTGAATCCTCCATCCTTGGTGCATATTCTGTAACTTGAACACAGTGATTGTTCTAAAAGACCCTCTCTCTACTTTAAGTTATTTTCACATATGAGAAACTGATCAGAACATTTTTTATTAAGGTTGGACTTGGATAATTTTAAATCGCCCATAGGGAAAAAGTTAGCAGTCACAGCTCTCAGCTACTCCTTCCAAACAAAATCTTCTTTAGGACAAAGAACATGTCTTGAAGCAAATGTGGCACGTTATTACACATCCAGCAGGTAATTAATTATAATATTGAAATGGCTGTGGAGGGCAGCCGGAGGCACTGATGATTTTGGGAACAGATTTTGCACATCTACCAAATGGCATAATAACTATTTTATGAAAATATTAGTCTTTAAGGAATCATCCCACTCATACTTTACTCTTTGTAATTAGGCTGAAAATTTCTGCAGTGATGAGATTTCTTTTAATTTTAAGTATCTAGAGATCACAAACCAGGTTACTTTATTTATGATGAAAAGTTCACAACTTTCCTCACATGAATATGTATGATGTGCTAGTTAATGCACTTGGCCGCTGTGGTCCGCAGCCTCAGACTATGATCCTAACCTTATGGATGTATCCTTAATGTCTTTGGGACAGAGGAAAATAATTCATTCAAAGTACCTGCTATTAACATCTGGTATTGTCAAGAAAATGGTGAGTGAGGGGTCTAAAGAGAGAACCTGCACTGACCTTGATCAGAGCAGACACTTTCTTGCCTTATGGAAGTGTAGGAAGATACCTAGAACAAAACCAAAGAGATCTGGATGTACCCGAAATAGTTGTTATTACTCTAGTTATAAAAGCAAGCAAACAAACAGAAGACAAAATTGTAAAAACAAGACCCATATGGTATAAGAAGATGGCACAGGTTTCAGAGTTAGGCAATTTAATCCTGGCAGCACTGAGAGAATATATCCTTCCTTGAAGTGGTGAAGACTTTTTGTGAAGACAAAGGTACATGGGGAGAAACAACTTCAACCCCTGGATCTCAAGCAACAACTTCATGTAGATGATAGAGGATGCCCTGAGTTTCCAGTTCACAGGCACTAAGGGAAGGGCAGGAACCTTTTGTACCGAATGTCCCCCTGAACATGTAGCTTCCTACAGAGAAGTCCAAACCTACTCGTGTCCTAGAGGCCAGAAAATGTACAATCATGGGTACAGAAAGATGTACTCTGGGACACACCGCATGAGCCTTGATGTAACCATGGTTACTCTCTCTATTTCAATGTTAAGCCCTATGTTGGCTAGTTACACATCAACTTGACACAAGCTAGAGTTGTTTTAGAGGAGGGATTATCAACTGAGAAAGTACTCCCAGCACATTGGCTTGTGGGCAATTCTGTGGTACATTTTTTTTTTGATTGATTGATTGATTGATTGATGATTGATGTCGGAGGGCCCAGCTCACTATGAGCAGTGCCATTCCTGAGATGATAGTCTTAGCTGCTGTAAGAAGGCAGGTTTAACTAGCCATTGGCAGTGAGCCAGTAAGCAGCTCTTCTTTACCACCTCTACATCAGTTTCCTGTCCCAACTTCCCTTGGAGATCACTGGAATCTGTGAGGTGAAATCAACCTTTTCTTTCTCCAGTTGGTTTTGGGGTTGAGATCTTTATTTTAGCAATAGAAACCTAACTAAACAGGCAGCTAAATTTACACTAAACTAGAAAAGAAAATTTAAACTATGAAAAACAAAACCATTCTCAGACTAAAATCTATGAGTGGATTTCTAACCACAAACAGATGGATGAAGCAGAGAACAGAATGTCGGTCTACTCTGTGTACTTGCCAAGAGCAGGTGAAGAGAAACCTTCACCCTGTCAGAGTGTATAAGTGGGAATACTATCAAGAAGACTGTCAAAGAATCTACACTCAAAACAGGGAAGAAGAAAGCAAGGCTCAGCATCCAGGAGATACCTTTTAAAGACTAACTACAGAGAATGAAGTATGGTAGGCATTACCTGTGTGACAACCTCAGCAAGCCATTTGACAAGGTGGGCTTTCTATATAAGATGGGAAAGATGACATTCAGCTGTGTCAGATGGAGAAAAACAACCAAGAAGTGGTGAAAAGTAAAATAGAAATAAGTAAACAAATCCAAAAGGAAACTAGATTAAAATGAAGTTTGAGATTTAAAAAGCACTAACAGACATTAAAAATCGACATCACTGTCTTTCTGCATCACATAAAGGCCCTTTCTGAGTGCAAGGAAAATTTATGAAACACAGAAACTTTCCAAGAGGCCTGGATCTGCATTTTTTTCATGGACACTAGGAATTTCAATAATAAATTGAAAGTAATGCCAGAGTCTGTGGCCAGAGTTCTACTGTGACTGTGTTAAAAACATACTTAAAAATGAATAATTTACTTAAACTTTAAACATATAGTCCATTCTAATGTTATGAATCAGCAAAGAATAAACCTTCTAAATAAATATTAATATACGTAGGATTATTTATGTATAACAGCAGAAAACTTGACTAAGTTCTTTTAATTTTCAGTGAAACAAATAGGTATTTTTTTATTGCCACTTATATGGTTAGACACAATATTGTATGGATGTCAGTCTGCAACAATATTATGTAATTCCAGCTAAATTTAGAATCTTTGGGTAGAAAAAGTACAAACATATTTTGAAAGCAAACTATAAGGGTGCTAAAGAGATGACTTATTGGTTTAGAACACTGACTATTCTTCCAGAGGTTCCAAATTCAATTCCCTGCAACCCCATGGTGGCTCACAGCCATCTGAATTGGGGTCCAATGCCCTTTACAGGTATATGTGAAGACAGCCCTCTTTTGATGTGTATAAAGAAAACGACAGTGTCCTCACATATATAAAATAAAAGAAATACATCTTAAATAATAAGAAGAAAAGAAAAATTAAATAAAACTTATAGATAAAAGAAAACAAGCAACAGTGACAAGAATGTTTGCTGCTACACTGATAAAAATGAATATTACACCTAACTATATATAGAATCAATACAGAACAGCAGAATAAACAAAAATAAGTCCAAACAGAAATTAATAGTTATGTAATCCAGTTGGTATTAAAATCAATAGGAGAAATATTGACATTTTAAACACTATTTACAGTTAACTGTTAGGAAAATAAAAGCTGTATTTATTCTTAAGTCGTATAACAAAATTAATGCTAAATTATAGTACTAAATCAATTCCATAAAATAATAAAAATAAACAATAAATATATAGTTATGCAGGTTTTGCTACATGAAATATTAAAGTCTTTGAATTATAAAACAACTAAGAAGAGAATAAAATGTTTAATTAATACATGAATATTATGGATGACAAAAGAGTTACTCAAAACAGAACGAAATATTGAATACCTTATTTAAAATGTGCCTAAAGACATCTGAAGTTAATTTACCAAAAATAATAGAAATCATCTATTATTTAGAGGAAAAGGTCCCTGTGATTCCAAAGAAATGTAATTACACAATGGCATTTTCAAGTTTTATATAAATATCAATAGCTATCTACAAATATATAAATATTAATAAATATCTAAAATACTGAGCCCTTTTGAAGACATAGAGAGAGCTTGTGAGGTACTCATTGAATTGTGGCATTTAAGTTTCAGGAAGGAATTTCATATTGTTATAATGGTTGGTGAGGTTTGACCCAGAAATTTAATTTTCAGTTTTCTCAAGGAAATGAATAGGAGTATTAATTTAAAATAATCTCATGATTATTTTTTTAAAATACAAACTAGAAACACTCATAATAAACAATTCATGATATTACTTAAGATTATACATATGTGAAAGCCATATTTTCAAAGACTTTAGTAGGTAAATTAATATGCTGAGAATGAAGCTGCTATGAATTTATCAAACAAAAGGTTCTTATGATGTCCTGAATATCTGTCCTAATGTTGGTGATTCTTCATATAGTATTTGTAGTAAAAAGCATACTGGAATCACATAACAAAAGTAATGAATGTTAATTTTCTCAGAAATATTACTCATGACTTTTAAGAAAACCTGGTGTACAATTTGCAGTTGCTGTTCCAGTCAGGGATTGAGCATAAACTGTGTCTTTATATGATGTGCACTTTAGCGTACATACTTGTTAGGGTTCACAACAGTCTTTAATAGAGAACACGTGTCCTGGAAATGCAAGCAGATCTAGACAGAAGCCCACAGGAGGGAATTTTGTGAAGACTTTCTCCACATTATCAGAAGAGGGAGCTTTTAGATTGCAAAACAATGAAAATTTAAATACTATTATTTGAATTGTAATATTAGTTCAAGTCCAAATATTCATTACTAATGGAAACTACACAGTTATAGAAAAAATCTTTATGGGAGCTTAAAAATTCCATTTTGTGTTTTGATTTAATAAAATATTAAATGTTCCTTTACTTTTAATTAAGAGAATGTTGCATATCACTTTAACCATTCTTAAATTTCTGCACTCTTGACCTTTTCAAATGTGGACAACAAACACAAAGGCTGAGGGAGATATTTGCCTGGGTGACTAACTCATCTTTGTAGGGAGTAGAGCCAGCAAATAGTAAGCAAGCAATTCAGACAATTATTTACTGAAACCTCAATGATTTATAACATGTTTTTTAATAAAGGCACAGGTCTCGAGTTCATTAATCAGAAGTCTCCATGAAAGATAATGCAATACATATAAACATGTAATATGTTAGTTAAGGTTTTTTTTGCTATAACTACATTTGGAGTTTAAAGCTAGTGTTGTACTGTGTGTAAGTTCTGTACAAACAAGACAGTACTCACAGGCTTTTTTATAGGAAACTAGCAACCAAAGTAAATTCTATTACCATAAAAACAGTGGTTGTCTACTATAGCCCAGAAGGCAGTCTAGAAAAACAATTGGGAGAATTCTTTTGAAGTTAGCACTGACCAAACACAAGCAATTCTTCTCCACCACTTTGAGGTTGCATGGGAAAATTTAAACTGGTTTATCCAGAAATCATGGTGATAGTCACAATCAGAAAACATGCTGTGACAAAACTGCAGGCGAAGGGTTAATTCTTCCTGTGTTTAGTTCTTTTAAAGCCCTTTAAGAATACGAAGGTTAATAAAGCCCATCGGGTATGGACCATATGTTTTCCACCCTGCAAGTGAAAACTAAAAGCAAACTGCTAATTTTAGTGAAAGCTGAAAAAAAAAATTAACACAAACAAGAAACTTGGGGGTTGTATGGCATTCTCATTCTGCATAGTGGATTGTTTTTCATCTGGCAGGAAGTACAGTCCCAAGCAGTGTTCATGGGCCCCTTGTTTGCTTGTTGCCTGTCTTGGATGATGTCTGATCTTCTGTATTAATGCATGCTGTTGACTTAGGTTATCCAGTAGCAAGGCTCAGTGAAGCTTCTTATAAGCTCTGGAAGACAGACATGCTCAGAAAGAGCCATCCGACCAGCATAGGGAAGTAAGGTTACAGGAGAGAAGAAATTTAAGGCTATTAGTCCAATGAACAGAAACAAAAAAGGATGCTTTATTTTTCCATTTTTTGTCTCCTTCCTGCCACAAATAACTTCTCTTTAGAAATTAAAATATTCTTAACAAGAATAAAGGCATGTAAACATGTGTCTTACATATAATAGACTCCAGAGACATTAATTTTTGTGTATTCATGTTTATCTTTTCCCTAAATACGCTCACACATTAAGTATTTGTGCTCCCTTAAGAGGTGATTTTAAGCATTTATTGAAAAGCACCAAATATTGACCTTCATGATAAACATTGAGTAAACTGTGCTAGATACAAAAACAAAGAGAAATTTGTAGAAGCTCAGATTTCTAGGAAGGTCAGTTATGTTCACTTGGTTTTAAAACCTGTAAAATTTTCATCATTTCCAGTGATGAAAATCTCAGATGCAAAAATGCAGGAAGTGTGTTGGCAATGCTGGGGTTACAGACTTGTTTATGAATGTGAGAACTATGCTATAGAAGGTAAGACACCTTAGACTAGCCTGTCAGTCAAATTCATTCTCTCCCCCATTACCTTTCTTTCTCCTTTTCTTTTTAAATCCAGTGGTAGAATTTTGAAGAACATTTAACAAATAATGGGAAGAACTCTGCTCTCTGAGTCAGGATAATTGATTTCAAGAGCAGGAAGCCTAGCATTAGGTGTATAAGGTCCTGAAATCCTTAGTGCTCACTGTAGTTGATTGATTTTGTAATGTCTATATCCTTTGAAGTTATTGCTACATGTTCCTGGATACATTCTCTATGCTCTACATAGCAGAGTCTATCAGCCAAAACCTTTGAAAGTGTCTTATGTGATTCTTCATTTACACATACACATACACATACACATACACATACACATACATACACACACACACACACACACACACACACACACACACACACACAGCCTTTCCTAAGACAAGTTCAAAGTTGGCCAAGGCTATATGATATAGCATGTTGCTTTGATAAGCCACATACAGAGCCATAACGCTACAGTTTGACAACTGTGGAAGTAGTAACCACTATTTGTAAATATAATCCGTTTTTTAACAAAGAACATATTTAAAAAGAGATATTCAATATCCAATTATTCTTACAAGAGAATTATCTCATTAATTTTAAGAAACTTTAGCTTTGTTTCTTTGTTTTTGTTTTTGTTTTTGTTTCTTTCAATAAAAGGGGAAAGGGCTGAGAGAGTATCTACACTGGTAATGGCAGTAGTCTTTGCTGGGTAAGATTCCCTGTATAACAGACAGAGTAATTTGCCACCAAAACCAGAGTTAGCTCTGCCTAATTCTTCAAAGTCCACAAAGCCACTTGAGCAAGGTATTTCATTTAATTAAATATACAAGTAAATTAGACCTATCCACTACACAAGACTTGCTGGAAATGTGGCAGAGCCTCACAGGAGTAGTGTTTGTTCACCTGGATTTGGACTGTCTTTATGCCAGAGTTTGCTCTTCCTTGGAAGACAGTCCAGAGCAGTGAAGGTGAAATCAGCCAGTTTTCATTATTCAGCATCAGCGGAAGCCCAGCCTAACTTATCTTTACCCATATCCCAGGGCATGCAACTTCAAAAGACTGAAATGCTTCATCAAGTCTTCAAATGAATTGATCTAGCTCTCTTTTCACCTTACAAATGACATCAAATACAGTTATGGCTTGTGTATTTTTCTCAGGCTTTAGTGCATTTTAAATCTGCACTGGAGTCCACCCACACATGGGTTCCTATTATCAGGCTAAGCAGCTGCCCATTTTGCTAATATTCAGGGACTTTGAAGAGGGTAGAGAAAGAGAAGGAGGGAGGGAAGGAGGGAGTAAAAGAGGGAAAGGAGAGAGGGAGAGGAAGGGAGGGAGTGTGGAAAGGAGGGAGGGAAGAAGAGTGAGAGAGGTGAGAGGGAAAGAGAGAGAGAGAGAAAGCAGGGATGTCCCTGGGAAGGCTTCAGTGAGCAGAGTGATTGTTGGCTTTGAATAAAACTCATTGGACCTTCAGTTCGCTTGCGGAGGCAGTAGGGAGCTTGCTGCCAGAGACCTTGCCAAGAGTCTGTTGCAAATACCACCTTAACAACTCCAAGTAGTTGAAATGGTCATTTGATGTTCAAGGGTAGAGAGCTGAGCATTCTTGCTGTTGATAACATGATCTAGGACTGTATCTCATAAGTTTGTACTTGACAGCACCTTGGAAACAATTGCCCACATCAAGGAGATGGGCTCAGAGACCTGTGCTGTCAGAATTAAATGAAACTGAGGATTGCCCATGAACTCAGGGTTGACAGAAGAGACTAAGACACTTGTGGGAAAGATCACATCTGGTGCTGCTTTCGAGTGCACTCACACATGAGCTCCAGCACACACACACACACACACACACACACACACGCGCGCGCACAAGCTGAAATGTGTGGCTTTAAATAGTTGAAATTTGGGCTGTAAGATGGCTTAGTGGGTGGGTGCCTGATGACTCGAGTTCCATTCCCTGAGATTCACATAGTACAAGGGGAAAACTCAGCTCCTGCAATTGCCCTCTGACCTCCACATTCATATGCTGGCAAGTGCATGCCTGTACAATTGAGCAAAATAAAAACATGTTGAATTGTCTTTTGATTCTGGGTCCCATGAGACTGAGGCACACTGATAGCAGGCTGTGACCTGAAATCTGCAAGAAAGCATATCTTGCCTTTTTTCTAGCTTCTGGTTATGGCTGCAAATTTGGGCTCATTGACTACACTCCAGTCCCATCTCTGGCACCGCAGTGATGTGGTATTTTTCTTGTCTCTATCTTCATATTCTATTCAGGGAAATTTGGATCAACTTAGGGTTCTTATTCTAATTAATCAAATAGTTGAGAAACAGACTCAGAATGGAGCTGAAGGATAATTTAGAGTTAAGAGAAAAACAGAGAAGTCTATAAATCTATGGTTTCAGCAGCTGCAAAGTAGGGGGAGATGGAAAAAACTAAGAAACTCATCCTTTGTGAGTTAGAGTCCACATAAGCTAACACGTTCTGCAATGGAAGGCCACAGCAAGCTCTATGGTAGAAGAGTTGGTAAGGTGGTTGGAGAATTTCAGAGAATCCAACGCAATAAAAGAAGGCAAGCTTAGACAGAGAAAACACTGAAGATTTTGAAAAGGAGAAAGGAAAAGTACACCTAAAAGCAGGCAGGCTGAGTAATGAATATTTGCCAACTCTTGCACATAGGGAGGGGCTTTGGGGAAGTGTAATGTATGATTGCACTGACACAATGATTAGTTCTTCCATCTCCTTAGCATGTGTGCAGGTGAAACTGCTTTCCTGGGATACAGACTCCTGGATAAATGATTGGTGGTCACGGCTTGATTTATACTTAAGGGAAAAGACAGGAGTATGTAATGTTCTAATTTTTAGAGCAGATCATAATGTCACATCTCCATCCAAGGCCAGAGGCATTCCTTTTCCTGTCTTCCTTCTTCTTTTTTTTTAACCAGGAGGGCTAAGGGATAGTTGTGGTAGTATCCCTTTTAGTGTTACCATGGAAACAAGTAGAGGTCCAAAGCTGACCACGAGGCAGGGGTTTATTCTCAATATCATCCAAGGTTTTTAATTCCTGTCTAGATAACAAAATTGTTTTTCTTTTGTGTATCTACTAGTGTTCATGTTTTCTTTTATTTAATGTCACTGGTGATTGGAGCTGTTTCCACTCTAATTAAGTATAATACCATCTTTCTAGTTACATATCAAAAGACTATTTACAGATCAAGTTTCATTTTAAATTTCTCAATGGACATAAGATGTGGGTGTGGGGTCTCTAACTTAGAACATCCTTTTATAGAATCTCCATTTCCCCACAGCTGCTTCACTGAAAATCAAAACCAATTTCCAGGATGGTTTTGCCAGATGGGAACTCATCTTGATTATGCTCTAAATATGAAGGCAGAGTATCCCATGCTACAGGTCATGTGTCACAAATGAATGTGGCTGATTCTTTCGGGCTACTGGGTATAATTTTCTGAACTATATTTTTAGAACACTAAATAGATTCCCCTGACATTTCCTGACGTGTCCAAACTCACCCCACACTGACACATGAGCCTTCACAAATCCTGCTACCTAAGTCAATTTCACAGACTGACAGTACCAGCCCATGCTCAATGCTCTCCAAGACTGTCATTCATTTTAGAAACATTTTAGATATTTCCTCAATGTTGACATAAACATACAGAAGCACAAGCTGTGCAGCACTAACCAGGCTTGCAGGGGAATGAGAAAGCGCTCCTGACTACTCTTACATGCCATGCTCATTCGGTATTATTATACATTACCCAGTGACAATAGTTTTATAACTATTATAAAATAGTTCTTCTTAGGTCTCAGACGCTTATAGCAAAATTAAAACTTTGTTATAAATAGAGATTTAGATATCAGCTTCCAACAAATGCATTCTGAGCTTTAAATGCTCCTTTCTATTATGGGACTATAAATGTAAAGGATACAAGTGTAATGAATTTTAAATGAGTAACTGAATTATAAATATGCATCACTAAGTTCCAAAAAGGACAAAAAAAAGCCCTTAATGCCAGAAATGAGAAGGTATGTCAATCCTGATGGACATGGTCATGAGGGCAAATGCATGCCATATGAATTAGGTCTCATAAAACCAAACATACTTGGCAGTAATTCTATTCTTTTTTTCTTTTCCTTGTTAATGACATATTTGTTTGTTATATTTGTTTTTCAGTCTCTCCTGGACCACAAAATAGACAAGCCAGAAAGCAATGCAAACTTGTACTTAGATTTTCCATTCCTGGTCATCTTGTGTGCCTCGTGATGTTCCTTATCTGCTTGGTTTTTATCAGCTTCTGTTTTCTTCGGTATTCTAGTTTGCTGTCTGACACTGTGGCAAGCACCTGAGCAAAAGCGTCTTCAGTGTTGAAAGGATCTCTTTGGCTTACACTCTTTATCATTTAGTGAAGTTGAACTTGAACAGAAACATAGAAGTACGAACTGAAGCAGAGGCCATGGAGGAATAGTGCTTATTGGTCAACTCAACCTGCTTCTAAGAATAACAGGCCCCCATCCACAGTAGCCTGGGCCTTCCCACATAAATGCTAAACTAAGAAAATGCACCACAGATGTGTCCATGGGCGGAGCTGATGGAATTAATTCTTCAGTTAAGAGTTAAGTCTTCCCAAAGCTCAGTTACAACTCTCAGGCAAAATCATTGTCATCGTCACTCTGGCAAAGAAGGTTTAAGTGAGAACAGGGGGATCTCATTTTTCCTAAGCAACTTGATAATGGTGGCCTCTTATTGTCTAGTCCCTGTGGTACGTTCATGGTGGTATCGTATCTTATCATTATAGTTGGTTCTCTTCATGTGTAGATTTATTCAACTAGTTCTACAAATGACTTTGATTGTATGTGCTTCACGATGCCTAGTTTATTTCATAATTGGAAAAAAAATAATTGTGTCACTTTTTACTTTCCTTCACTTTCTTTAAAAATATTTTACCTTTGCCACATCCTTCTCTTCACAGAACTTCTGCCAAATGTGTTTGAACCCTTCATTCGGAACTCCAGGTTCTTAACTGCCATTGTGTGTTTGAAGACAAAAAAAAAAAAAAAAAAACACCTGCCCTATACTCAAGAGGATTCTTGATCTGTTCTTTCTGAGTCCTTTCCAATGTTGCTTTTACTATGTGCGTGAAGCCCTATAACTCTTTCTGGTTTGTTTTTTCGCTTTTTGATGTTGCTTAGATACCAGAATAAGTGGTGATGCTAGTGTTAGCCTCAAAAAACCCAGTAAGGCTTATGGACAAGGACAGTGTATAGTGGAGACAGACAAAGCCTTGCAATGATTTCATAAGTCAATATTTCCGTAACTACATAGCTATTTAAAATGCATTTCCATTAAGCTATGTCTTGGCGGTGTCATCAGGAAGCATACTCCAGACTCTCAGACTCACTTCATAACAAAGAAATATTCTCTTCAATCATTCAAGGCCTCATTAAAGGTGAGAATCTGTGAATATATATAATACCCATTGAGGGATCCATTGCCTAATATCACTTAGAACATGTAATGAAGTTCAGAAGGAAGTTTTGATTGTGACAGGAAGAGTTACTTTAAAAAGTAACCTAGATGTATACTGTGAAAAGGAAATGTATAAACAACCATTTTTGCCTCTTTCATCCCTCTTGAATCATAGCTAGATTCTTGCCACCTACATTTTCCCTGTGTTTTCTCTCTCTCCCTTTCCCTAAAGTTATGTATGCATATGTCCTGAGACTACATATTACAGAGGAAGGCAGAAGTAAAGGAATGCTCCTTTGGGCATCCAAACCAAAGCTTCTGTGGAAATAGGGCTCCTTTGATGTCTCAGGAACATAGCCTACCTATGACTGAACCAATTGCTGTTCATGTCTAAGGCTTCTTTTGTAATTCCCAGGTATGTTCTGGAGCCTGTTTCAGGTTTAGACACTGACTGGGACAGAGGACTCATGCCCTGGTTCTCTCACTCAATTTCATCATGTAGCTCTAACGCCTTTCTATTGCTGGAAGAAATGAAAGAGGATTCCTTACTGTTAAAGAGTAAAACTTCATTAGAAGATTGGCAAGCCGAAGCTCCAGCCCCTGCAGTAGAATCTCCCTTGAGACCAGGCACTCCTCATGGCCGTTTCTCACTGTGGGTCCAGTTGGGAAAGTTGGGAAAGAATACCTTCTTCTACCTAGAGGACTTTCACACCCTACTTCTCAAATAGTGTAATGGTTTTGCACTTGCGAGGGAGGACAGAACCCCTCTGGGATACTTGTCTCTCTTTGAACATCTTCACTGATATTCTTTTAGTATGTCAGAAATTCCTATCTCAACTCCTTCCCCTCTTTCACAAACTCCTTTTATGCATTAAGACCTCCTAGGAAAGGTGTCAGAAAAAGAGCACAAGTTTTTGTGTATGCTACAGGCAATATTGCTTCTCTGAAGGAGCATTATACATATAACATAAGCTGTTCAATAAAACTGATTAGTGGGGGAAATGGGGTGGGAAAGCTCATTTAAACCAAATAAAGAACAAGGAGATAGCTTATTATGTAAAGTACTTGCCACAAAAGGGCTGGAGTTCAGATCCCCAGCACCCAAGTGTAGGGCAGGTAGGTGAGGTGGCTAGCCTGTAAGCCCAACACTAAAGAGTTAAACAGAGGATGCTGGAAAGTAAACTGGCTAATTAGACTAATCAAGAGCAATCAAGAAAGATGCCCAATGCCAAACTTGAACTTTGACAAATATGTGGACATGCATGTACTTCCACACACATGTGCCACATATGTATACACATTCACTGTATATACATACACCAAGAAACTACAGAAAATCATGTGTTTAAGTGAGTGTGCGTATTCTTACTTCATGCTATATAAGCAAAATCTGTGTTTCTCTTTGTCTGTGTTCATGTACATGTGCCGGTGTGTACCTACATGTGAGTGTTCATGTGCATGTGTGCTCATGTGCATATATTTGTACACATTGTGTTTTTATAAATCTCATTTCATATACTGTTATCTATCAATAATGATATACCAATCATTTAATCTTTGGTGACATGTTTTTGTACATTCAGTTTAGTTCATGTCCTTAAAGACACCACAAATCATTCTCCTATCAGTATATACTACCACAGCAGTATATAGAACATGAGAGAAGCTGAGTTATGTACTGTGGGATTTCTTACAAATTTTCCATATTTCCCACTTGGTTGCACATAAGCCAAGTAAAGAAGAAGCATCAATTATGAGAACAAAGACTTATAATTTAGCAGTTCTTCCTTCCTGTGTTTCCTCTGCCCCGCAATTGGCCATCCCTGGATGGTGCAATCTGTGAAGTGCATGACATGACTTCCATTGACATTTTGACTTAACCTAAGGAAAAAAATGTTAGCAATTTGTCAACAGAGTTAGCCCCTGAGAGCTCTGCTTTTACAGACCGAAGCTCTGATTGGCACCTGAACTTTAGAAGGTTTATTCAATGCTACAGAACTCTGGCATTTTCAGGTTACTCTTCAATTCAGAAGTTTTGTATATGTTTTATCCAGTGATCCACTGCTCACCTCTGCTTAGCCCCCTAATCCCCTTACTCCTGAGGTCAGCACCTCATAGAGAGTTGCTATAATCAGGGGCCCTAGTGCAATACCACGAAGCCTGGTGCTGGCTGGCTGGCTGAGACAACACCTATGTTCCAGCTCCACTGGTGATGGTATCTTTTATCTGGACCTCCCTCTGCCTACCTTACCCTTTCCCATGTCTACAATTACATCTATTTTGTACTCCTTAGAAGACTGGGCTTTCAGTGATGAGTTCTTTAAAACACATCAAGTACTACTGTTCATTCTTTTCCACTGTTCATCCCTCCTGGCTATAAGGAGTATCTGGGTTTCATGATGTGATTGCAAATTCTCCTCCTGAGATGAGAATAAATGACACTAATTTGTCATTTATGCCAGCATTGCTTTGTAAATGCTTTGATACCTGTGAACCGGCATTCCTTACAAGTATTTCAAGAATGATGTCACATTGGTGTAAGTGTGGTTTGTTTCTGTGGGATGAAGGTGGAGAGAAATGGACAAGTAGCAAGCAGCAGAAGAGAAGTAACCAGAAACTAGACCTTGTTGCATGCTTTCTGTACTAATTTGATGCTTTAGGTGGAAAACTCATCATAAGTAGCAGTATCTGTGGACTTAGAAGGGACTTCGCTTACTTGACTTCAGAGGGTGACAGACAAGGACAGGTATTAGAAACTGATGAGAACACTACTATTTACAGTCAGTAAGGCAATACTAGAAAATGGGGTAATATGTGTGCTGATTACAGACCTGCTCTAGCAATGGTTCTAAAGCTTTGTTCTCACTTTCTCCTTTGTGCCTAGCTGAAAGACAAGGAGTTCTAGCTGGTGGATCAAGGATTGATACCTGGTGGAAGTAAAGAAAAGTTAATGACCGGTATATCAGGTTTGATTACAAGTGCTTAAATTCTTCTATATTTCTCAACACGAATTTGGAATAGATAAGAGTTCAAATAGTTGAATGCCTTTCTGCAGTGGCAAACACCAAAACACTGTAGCTTTTTAAAGTAAGTGAATATTTTGATTGAAAGCAAGATATTTTAGCCCCTGACAGTGACTTCTTACATAAATGATAAATATTAGAATCTCTACAATGGTAGAAAAAAGATCATAAAAAAATCTGGAGTAAACTTTTGTGTGAGAACACTGGGATAGATGCACGTGTCGTAAGCGGTGGCTCTCATGTATTTTTGACTGAAGAGGAGTCCTCTTGTAAAGGCATCCAGAGATTATAAGGGATCAGACGATGAAGGTTAGACTTGTTCAAGTATAAAAATACATTCATCCTCTATGGCATCATGTTATTGGCAATAACTGAGCAAGGAGATGTGGCTGTTCAAGTGTTGGAGAACAATAATGTGGAGGTAGACATGGTGAGAGAAGAGAAACTCCACACCTGAGACCTGTCTTTAATATCTTAGGCCATGTGATAATGATAGGCTGATCCTACATGTCTCATACAAGAGACCTTACAAGAAGCTCTCAGGCTACTGTATGCTACTGAGCCAGTAAGCACACTTGGAAGAGATGAAGAATGTAGAGAATAACTTCTAAAGTGCCTAGAATTGTATGATCTGATTCAAGGCAGAGGCATAAGACCATATTCCTGTTTGTCTGTCTTGGAATAGTGAGTTAGACCCAGGCTAGAAGAACACCAGCAGTAAGAATGGGATCTATGACTTTTGAATGCAATCATACTTAAATCATTGAAAAAATAAACTAAAATAGTTACTTTCTGTTACAGACATAGGGAAGGCAACGCTTTCCCAGAAATTAGCCTGGATGCTACAACTCCACCTAATTATTTGGATGAAGCTAAGGACGACATACGTGAAGGAGCAGGGAATGAGGAGAAAGGAAGCATAAGAATTCTAGAGTTAGCATAATGAGTTGATCTTAGCCCTCTCTTCTCCAGCAGGGGCTGGGGGAGGACAAAGAAGATTAAAAATCAGGGCAGAAAGTGATGTAATTGCACTAATTATATCTAACCTTCAGAACTGCTGGCCTTGGCTGGGGGCCAAAGATAGTAGAGTCTTATGCCCTCTCCCCAATCATCACACTTGTCCCTCAGCAATAATTAAGGGAATCCACCACTTTATGTGAACTAAGGAGCAAAACAAAGAAGGAGTAACAAACTACTGATTTGTTTTCCATACAGTCTTGGAATGGAAGAAATATAGTCACATCTACACTATGAAGACAGTTTTTTTTTTTTATATATTTTTATTACATATTTTCCTCAATTACATTTCCAATACTATCCCAAAAGTCCCCCATAGCGCCCCCCACTTCCCTACCCACCCATTCCCATTCTTTTGGCCCTGGCATTCCCCTATATTGGGGCATATAAAGTTTGCAAGTCCAATGGGCCTCTCTTTCCATTGATGGCCGACTAGGCCATCTTTCGATACATATGCAGCTAGAGACAAGAGCTCCAGGGTTCTGGTTAGTACATCATGTTGTTCCAACAATAGGGTTGCAGATCCCTTTAGCTCCTTGGGTACTTTCTCTAGCTTCTCCATTGGGAGCCCTGTGATACATCCAATAGCTGACTGTGAACATCCACTCCTGTGTTTGCTAGGCCCCGGCATCGTCTCACAAGAGACAGCTATATTTGGGTCCTTTCAGCAAGATCTTGCTAGTGTATGCAATGGTGTCAGCGTTTAGAAGCTGATTATGGGACAGATCCCTGGATACAGCAGTCTCTAAATGGTCCATCCTTTCATCACAGCTACGAACTTTGTCTCTGTAACTCCTTCCCTGGGTGTTTTGTTCCCAATTCTAAGAAGGTGCACAGTGTCCACACTTTGGTCTTCATTCTTCTTGAGTTTCATGCGTTTATCAAATTGTATCTTATATCTTGGGTATCCTAAGTTTTGGGCTAATATCCACTTATCAATGAATACATATTGTGTGAGTTCTTTTGTGATTGTGTTACTTCACTCAAGATGATGCCCTCCAGGTCCATCCATTTGGCTAGGAATTTCATAAATTCATTCTTTTTAATAGCTGAGTAGTACTCCATTGTGTAAATGTACCATAATTTCTGTATCCATTCCTCTGTTGAGGGACATCTGGGTTCTTTCCAGCTTCTGGCTATTATAAATAGGGCTGCTATGAACATAGTGGAGCATGTGTCCTTTTTACCGGTTGGGACATCTTCTGGATATATGCCCAGGAGAGGTATTGCTGGATCCTCCGGTAGTACTATGTCCAATTTTCTGAGGAACCGCCAGACTGATTTCCAGAGTGGTTGTACAAGCTTGCAATCCCACCAACAATGGAGGAGTGTTCCTCTTTCTCCACATCCTCGCCAGCATCTGCTGTCACCTGAATTTTTGATCTTAGCCATTCTGACTGGTGTGAGGTGGAATCTCAGGGTTGTTTTGATTTGCATTTCCCTGATGATTAAGGTTGTTGAACATTTTTTCAGGTGCTTCTCTGCCATTCGGTATTCCTCAGGTGAGAATTCTTTGTTCAGTTCTGAGCCCCATTTTTTAATGGGGTTATTTGACTTTCTGGAGTCCACCTTCTTGAGTTCTTTATATATATTGGATATTAGTCCCTTATCTGATTTAGGATAGGTGAAGATCCTTTCCCAATCTGTTGGTGGTTTTTTTGTCTTATTGATGGTGTCTTTAGCCTTGCAGAAGCTTTGTAGTTTCATGAGGTCCCACTTGTCAATTCTCGATCTTACAGCACAAGCCATTACTGTTCTATTCAGGAATTTTTCCCCTGTGCCCATATCTTCAAGGCTTTTCCCCACTTTCTCCTCTATAAGTTTCAGTGTCTCTGGTTTTATGTGAAGTTCCTTGATCCACTTAGACTTGACCTTAGTACAAGGAGATAGGAATGGATCGATTCGCATTCTTCTACATGTTAACAACCAGTTGTGCCAGCACCATTTGTTGAAAATGCTGTCTTTCTTCCACTGGATGTTTTTAGCTCCCTTGTCGAAGATCAAGCGACCATAGGTGTGTGGGTTCATTTCTGGGTCTTCAATTCTATTCCATTGGAAGACAGTTTCTAGTAGACAATGTCCCTCAAAAAATAGTCACAAAGACATATACAAATAACCCAAATAAGTAATTTTTTGAAAAGTTTTTCGATGGATAATGGGACTTGGGAAAAAAGAGAAAGAAGTATAACAGTATCTGTTAGCTTTTTTTTTTCCATTCAGACGTTTATTAAATGTTTCGTGATATCCTTCTCCAATTATGTAAAGATAAAATTCTGCCAAAAAGCTATGTAGACATTACAACTTTCCCCTTCTCTGGACCCCAGTTTGAAAATTTACAATTTTGGTTGGATGACAATATGAATAAATGTGTAGAATAGTATTAAAAATGAGTAGAATGTGAGAAAAATATATTAAGAGAATAAACTTAGGAAGTGGGTTAATAAGCTCTTACTAAACAGGACAATATCAAGTTGTTTCTTTAGACAGATATGCAAGAGGAACTCAAGATGGCCTCCTTAGTGGAAGGATAGTACAGCTTGGCACCCTAGGAACTGATGGCCATGCAAGGCAACACAAGAGGTGAGAGAGCCACAGGGAGGAAAGGCCTCGGAGCCAGATGGTCACGCCAGCTTTGACTGGAGGCATGAATCTATTTTGTAGTAAAAATGATGGTTGTACTTGGAACAAGCAAATGTCGCATGTGAAAACTGAACAATGAGAATGATGAGATAAAGTTATCCTTACTTACCTAGGCCCTGTGATGGTTATTAGCATTCTTACTCAACTATTGTAATCATCCCTTCCTGGCTTAACACCTCATTATGCATAACAATTCTAGTACCACATGACAAATGCCAATACCTGTTTGTGGTTGCTCTCTGTGTGTGTGTGTCCTTCTTCTCTACTAGTAGTGGCAGGATGTGGCCATTGCCTTAGTTCTGGTCTTTAAGTAGGGAGTGAAGTGCTGAGTAACACTTTCTGGCTCCAGTATTCCTGATCACTCCTGACTCAGCTTCTCTTGGAAATTAGAAAGGTGTATACTGGGAATGGATGGTCAAAACTTCTGGATGTCTTACATTCCTAAGAGATCTTCTGGTCCCAAAGAGAATCTCCCTCAAAAAGAAATAAAGTTTTATTATTTATAACCACACACTATGGGAATTGTATGTTTTAGTGACAAAGTATCCTCTCCTTGGGGTGGAGGAGTGTTGTTAAAAATTGTTAAGAAATTACATAGTATACTTGAGAAACCAACATGCTATGAGCTAAGACCTTAGCTGACATTACATATAAGGCTGGGGTTTGTACCTGTCAATAAAAAGACAATGATGAAATGGCTTGGATAGTTTAACTATATTGTACTACAACTAGAAGCACATGGAATAAGGTGAAAGATTATCAAATATACATAAGTATTTGAAGATGGAAGGGTGCTCTATTAAAAAAAATGATGACAAAAATTTCCCGTCATCCTGGAGCTGAGACATTTTTCTTAGGAGTGATTCAGCCTTACATGGGCACTTATATTATATCTACATATTAGATTCCTTATTTCAGGAGTGCTTACTTGAAAAAGATCCCTGCTGCCAAGTATGAAATGTAGATTCAAATAAACAACCACAAGAAAAGTCTGGTTTGTTGGTTGGACAGAAACACTAACCATTCATTCTTGTTATACTTAGAGAACATTAGGAAAAAGTGCAGCAGCTATTACCTGTGGCACAACATTTTGCAGTGGATGGACACTCTGCTAATGACCTCACAGCATGAAGTCTGGCTTCTAAAGCACTTCTTGGTTTCCTGTGCAGGGTAACTAGTGTGTTTCTCCACATCCTGATTAGTGTATTAGGATCTCTGCATGGTGCTTTTTGAGAGTAGACTATGACTCTGTTTTGTTAAATGCTGTGGTGTGCCTGGCTAGCAATTCAGATCAAATGAGTACTAAGTAAATCTATCTGAGGAAACAGTATACAGAACAAGCCAAAGTCTTCCAATTATCTACCTCATTTGAGTCCTTTTGCATATTGTAGGATAGTGTTCTAATTATGCTGTAATGTGATTTTCAATTTTCTGTCTTAAGAATGAATAGCCAAGCTTATACCTACCCCTCTTTCAAAACCAGTTTTCAATAAGATTTTGCTTATGACAGGGAGTTTTCATGATGAGGTAAATTCTTTGGCAGAAAGCTGTTGGTACTACTCATCCCTGTGTGCACAGATCTTAGCATAATACGAGGCACACAGTAGGTTCTAAACTAACATTTTATGAGGAGTGGGGAATGGCAGAGTTCCATAAACAGCTCAGAGATATAGATTAGATAGGTAGATAGGTAGATAGATAGATAGATGCATAGATGGATGGGTGGATGGGTGTGCACACACACACACACACACACACACACACAGAGAGAGAGAGAGAGAGAGAGAGAGAGAGAGAGAGAGAGAGAGAGAGAGAGAGAGAGAGAGAGAAGCGCTACTGGAAAGCCTCTGTTTTCTGCTGTTTTCCATGTTACTTCTTTCTTCCTTCAGTGTTTCCTTTATGGAAAGTAAAAAATAGAATTTGAGTGATATCAAACAATACAAAGGAATCAAAGTTAGAGGTTAGGAAAACACACAGTGAGTAAAGTACTTGCTGTACAAGGATGAAGGCCTGAGACTGAATCCACAACCACATGTGACAATCTAGAAAGACAGTTCACACCTCTAACTCCTGAACTGGATTATGGAGAAAGGTGGGGTCTAGGGGCTCTCTGGGCAGACAGTCTAGTCAAAAGGGCAATCTCCATTATCAGAGAGCAACTCTATCTCAAAAATAGCAAGTGTCCATGTGAGGGAACTCATCCCTACATATGTGTACACCATACATTCACACACACACACACACACACACACTCGGGGGAGGAAGGCAGGACAGGTCAGTAGAGAGACTTGAAAGTAAAGCAGAGGTGTTTATACCTTCAAACATCTTACTGTCAGTATCCCCTAGATGAAGGAAGCCTTGTTGTAAGGATGGCTCAGCACTGTGGCATCTTTCTCCCTCCTCTTTCAAAGGAGTCTGGGCTAAACCTGTGTGCATAATGTTCTCAGAACTCCTGCAGGAAAGTGTTGCGGAGGCAATATGCTTCAGTGCCACGTTTCCTGAGGATTATGAGAAGGAGGATTTTTTTTTAATACTTTGTAATAGTAAAATTTAATTAAACTAAATGTACCTCAGGGAAGAATAATGTATGCAAACTTATCACAGAATCAAGCACCATGGTGAGAAAACGGGAGTGCTTAATGTGGATGAATTCCAAAATATTTGGCTTAAGCAGCAAAACCGGCCTATTTTGTATTTCCACTTCATGTGTTGTGTGGGTCTTTTAACAGTTGGCTGTTTAATAATAGTAACCTTCAAGCTCCTTTCTGCAGTCAGCACGCATGTGACAGTCCTTCCTTCTCAGTAAACAGCCTGAGATACAATCAGTCTGCTGCAGACGCTCCTTATCTATTACTGTGGCCTGATCATCTGGGAAAACCTGGGAAACTGATGCAAAGTCTCATGCAACTATTCCGAACTACAGATTGAAAATGTTAGCTTGCAAAAAGGGCTTGTCATAGCCAATTGGCAGGAAGATACCATGATTTAAGAAAGTTTGTTTTCCATCTTCTGAGATCTTCTTCAATTTCTTTCTTCAGAGACTTGATGTTCTTGTCATACAGATCTTTCACTTCCTTAGTTAGAGTCACACAAGTGTTTTATATTATTTGTGACTATTGTGAAGGGTGTTGCTTCCCTAATTTTTTTCTCAGCCTGTTTATTTATCCTTTGCGTAGAGAAAGGCTACTGATTTGTTTCAGTTAATTTTATATCCAGCGCAGAAGCTGTTTATCAGGTTTAGGAGTTCTCTGGTAAAATTTTTAGAATTTTAGGGTCACATATATACTATCATATCATCTGCAAATAGTGATATTTAGACTTCTTCCTTTCCAATTTGGATCGTCTTGATATCCTTTTGTTGTTGAATTGCTCTGGCTAGGACTTCAAGTACTATATTGAATAGGTAGGGAGAAAGTGGGCAGCCTTGTCTAGTTCCTGATTTTAGTGGGGTTGCTTCCAGCTTTTCTAATTTACTTTGATGTTGGATACTGGTCTGCTGTATATTGCTTTTATTATGTTTAGGTATAGACCTTGAATTTCTGATCTTTCCATGACTCAGAAGATGGAAAGGTCTCCAATGCTCATGGATTGGCCGGATCAATATAGTAAAAATGGCTATCCTGCCAAAAGGAATCTACAGATTCAATGCAATCCACATCAAAATTCCAACTCAATTCTTCACTGAGTTAAAAAGGGCAATTTGCAAATTCATCTGGAATAACAAAAAACCTAGGATAGCAAAAAACTATCTTCTCCTTTTCTATCCTAGGATGTCTTTGTCTAGAACCCTGAAAGTGCCTCTTAAAAAAGTAACCATGGAGGAAGGTATAACACTATCTTTCAGGTTTGTGGAATCTAGGGGCTGACCTTGTTCAGATTTGAAAAAGCACCTTCTCTCATGAAGATATCAAAAGACCTGCTTTTGTTTTGGATAAAGCCAAATGGTGCCAAATGGTAAACATAGACGTCTAGAGACTGGAAAGATGGCTTAAGCTCTGTTCTCTCAGATTCCCAGCCCCCATGTCAGACGCTCCCAAGCACATATATACAATCCCCAGGTGATCTGACACCTAGAGAATCCACGAGCATCCACAGTCACATGCACACACTCACATACAGACATATCTATTACACATACACATCAAACACACTCACATAATTAAAAATAATAAAAACTTAAAGAAAACTAGTTTCAAGCATCTCACCCCCAACTCCAAGGTAATAAATTTCGTCTCCCCTTTCAGTGAAGTCTAAATTTTGGCCTTTCTATACACGGAAGTTTTAAATAAAGCCTTTCCTATCTACAAATTGAGTCTAGGTCTGAGTCTGGTGGAGTGTGTGTGTTGTTTGTATGTGTCTGTGTGTGCATATAGTTTGTGTGTGTATGTGTATATGGTATGCATAGTGTATGTAAGGGCTACATGTATGTGTTATATGTATGGTACGTCTGTGTATGCATGTACATAGTGTGAATGTGTGTTTATGTGGCATATGTGAACCTTAATGTGTTTGTATATTGTATGTGTGTATATAATGTATATTATATTTATGTGTACATGTATGCAGTTTTTATGTATGTGTAGGTATGTGTATGTGTCTACAGTGTGTGTGTATGTGTGTGTGTGCTGTGTATATTGTGTGCATGTAGTATGTATATGTGTATTTGTGCATATGCTCTGTATGTGTGTGTGTATATGTGTGTGTATGTGTGTGTATGTGGATTGTGTGTATGTAGTGTGTGTGTGTTGGTGTGTGTATATGTGGTATGTGTGTGTATTAGTATGTATATATGTCTGTTGGTATATGTAGTTGTATTTGTTCTAGAGAATTAGTTTTCTGAAAAGAATTTATTAACAAAAGTGCATCTATCTCAGTGTAAAATAGTTTATAAAATACAATATGAATATGAAATAAATAACTTTCACCAAAGAACTGACTGTGGGGACTCCTTTAAAAGGTTTTCTCTTTTAGGATGACAAGTGCTTTCAGTGTGAAATTATGGTTTGCTCACAATACTTCAAGAAAATAATAGTGAAAGTGAGACTGGGCTAGAAACTGAATCTCAGAGAGGGGTGGAAGAAGAAAGAGGAAGATAAAGGGAAATTAGGCTAAATAAATAAAAATCCTTACATAGATATATAAAACAATGAAACAATAAAATATTCTAAAAGAATTTAATAGTTGCATAAGTATAATCCCACAGTACCCTTTAGGACATCTATTTTACATGACTTAATGACTTGTGTTAGCAAGACATCAGGGCACATGTGACTACAGATGAGTGTACTTTATATGTCAATTGCATTTCTTATTCTTGTATTCCCATCTCAGGTGGAGATGAGTCCTGGGGTGGTGACCAAGCCCCTATGAGGTAGTAGCTTAAACCACACCCACCTGTCTCCCATATATAAACAGGCTAAAATAAGATCCAGAGAGCTGCATTTGCATAACAATGAATCTACGTCTTTTCACTGCCCAATTTATTTCCTGTCATAATTCCCTCCAGTCTCCAGCTCACCTGACTTTAATACATTAAGCTTCTAAAAAGGAACATTGCAGTGCTCCCAGGCTTGGTTACAAAATGCCTCCTCTGATCCTTCTCAGAAACACTGCACTATAGAAAAGAGAGCACTCCTCATCAAGCCCTGATTGTTCTCTCCTGGGAGTCCCGTGACAGGTAAATTACCTGTCCCTGAAGCCCTCCAGGAGAGGAGTAATTAGACTGTCTTTATAAATGCCCCTACCTCAGCAAGCCCTTTACAGAGTGATCTTACCTGAGTTTGTGATATTCATGGGTGTGGTGTACTGTTATCCCTGCTCTCAGGAAAGTAAAGGTGGAAGCAGGGAGTCAGTACCACACATCTTCTAGATGCCACAAGAAATAGAGTGGGCAAAACTGTGTTTCCAAGTTCATTCACGTTGATTATTTTAGAAAAGGAATTTTCTGTGTTTTGTGTCACTTATGTCATTTACCTCCAAAGCAGGGTAGCTGCAATGGCCACCTGTTGTAAACTTCTTAATCTGTGTCTTTGACTCTCAGGCATGTAACCCTGATGGTGAACATCTTAGGTGCCAAGGTGGCACTGTCTTAACTTTTCGAGGGAGACAGCAGAAACAGTAGTATTTTCAGGAAGATGTACAAGCCTTAGCTTCACTGTTAGAAAAAAAAATGAAACCTATATTTAGGTAGAGACATGCCATTGCAAATTCATTGTATGCATGGCCAAGGGACCACTCCTCAAGCAGGTATGATCAATATAGGGAGGCAGGCTCACCTTAAGTCATTCTAAAAAACCAGAAGGAATAAACATCTTTTTAATGAATACAGTGTTTTTCTTTCCCCTAAGTCCCACCCATACTGAAGCCTCTCACAGGGCAGCAGATAAGCAGCTTTGCAGTCAGTCTGCTCTTCTGAATTATCCCTGCTTTGTCTCAATCACACTTTAGGCTTCCTTACTCTTTCTCTTAAAGTGCCCCTCTCAATATGCAGCCACCAGCTCCCAAGTGACTGACCTCCCTGCAGTTTTAACTCAAGCAAGATGTCTTCTTCTCCTTTTGCTTCTCCATCCTATTGAGTTCCCATTGAGACTATTCTTAAATTCTTTTATTCATGAATACCCCCCAAAGGACCTCAATTTTTCTGAGATCATCTAGTGACCAGAAAAAGATACCCACAAAGTTCCTGTAAGCTACTGGTTTTCTACTTGGGAGAGATATTGAACTTCTAATACTCCTGAAGCATTCAGTGAGTGGGGTAGATAATTTGGGTGTCATTACAGAGCAACTCAAGCCAGTAGATGAGCCATGCTCTGTGCTTCTTTCCTTCTTCATTTTCCTGTCCAAATTCAGTGAGGTGACACTCATAGCCAAGTTCTTTATAATCTTATAGCACGTAGCAAATGTTAGTATCGTTAGCTCCAGGTACATCCATGGTTATGGCTGGGCTGCCTCTTTTCTTTGACCTTCCCCATGTAAGCAATGCAATTACCCTAAAACTTCACTTCCTACAGATAGCAATGATGCCATCCATATTATGGAGATTTCATAATAAGGCAGAGTACAAATCAGAGTCTTGCATTTGTCATACTGAATACATTATACAGAAGTCATTACCGTGTGTGAACAGTCTATTCTGCTTCAGGGGGTGGCTCTTGTATTTATTTGGCATAAATAGAGCAGCCTCAGGAGAACTTAGCATAACCTCTTCTAATGCTGCTGTTTCACACATGAAGTGATGTATGACTTCGTGATTTTCACATCCAAAGTCAGGTGGGCTGTATTTCTACAACTTTTGGAAAAGAAATACCACATTCATGCAGATATGCACTCAGTCAGTGGAGGTTAACAATGCTCTTCACCACTGGAACCAGCTTCTAATCTCTGTTGTGGAGTAGCCTATGCTATTTTTCCAAAGAACTGCCTGCCACAAAGTGTTAATTCATAATTTCTTTTAGTGTATCTAACTTAAGAAAATATATCCATGATATATAGGGTTTTTGTTTCAGCAGCAAAGCTTTCAAAATCAATCAAGATATTAGGACGAAACTGCAGAGCCCTCTATGTGTTTGCAATGGGATGGATCCACATGATAACATCATATATGGACTTCATAGTGCACCTACTTTCTATATGCTATTTATATTTAATAGGATGCCACACAGCCTCTTCGTACCCAGAGAGCTGTGAAAAATATTTAAGCCTATGACAACCTTCCTCTCTGTTTCTTCTCTTCCTCCTCCCTCCATTAGAATGCTCCTCTTTTTTCTTTCCTTTCTGACAATATTAATGGAGTCCTATGGTCCCAGAAAACAGTGCATGCCAAGAAACATCTTCACACCTTGTGCTCAAGACATATTTACTCCCTTTCTGCACAGGGCTCAGATGAAATTTGCAGATTCCTCTGGGTTAAGTATGATAAAGTGAGGCACAAGCCATGCCCCCATACCCATGATTTGTCTCTCTGGCTCCCCTTTTCCCCACAGGTTCTGAAACTTATATCTACCCTCAGTCACTGACATACAATACAACCCTTTGTTACTGGACCCTCCTGAGAATCAGGTGCCCTTAAAGGAAAACCATTCTCTGCACAGATTTTAGCACTAACAGATTAGACTCTGAAATTATCTCTCCTACTGTAACAGTTTCCTGATGCTGACACAGGCATTCTCTCTGTTAAATATCCCCTTTCATACAGCAGGGACCACCCTCTTCCTATTGCAGTTGTCTTTTGTACACCTGTGTTCATGTTCATGCGCATGCATGTTCATGTGTGCACACATGTATATAGATGCCAAATGTCAATCTTGGGTGTTGTTCATAAGATACTATCCTAGTAGTATTTGAAACAAGACTGTTCATTGGCCTAGAACTCCCTGACTAGTGTAGACTGGCATGTCAGTCAGTATCAGGAAGCACCCCCCCCCTCTCCCCCTCAGAACTACGAATATAGGCACATGCCATTTTATTATGTGGTGTTGGGAATCAACCTTGGGTCCTCAGGTTTATGTAGCAAATACTTCACCAACTGAGCTTCTCCTGAGCCCTAAAATAGTCTTTTCTAACAAAGTGTTTTGATCCACATCCATATTTGTTTCTATTTGGTATTTTTTTTTTAAGATTTATTTATTATATGTAAGTACACTGTAGCTGTCTTCAGACACTCCAGAAGAGGGCACCAGATCTCGTTACGGATGGTTGTGAGCCACCATGTGGTTGCTGGGATTTGAACTCTGGACCTTTGGAAGAGCAGTTGGGTGCTCTTACCCACTGAGCCATCTCACCAGCTTGGTATTTTTTAAAACATCTACTATTAATTGCCATCTATAAACACAACCTATGATTTTTTCATTGCACATTTGAGATTTATAATCTATGCAACACTGACTGATTTTTTTAAACTATTTGTGCCTTATATAATAAAGTATAAAGTAGAACTCCTGTCAAAGATGCATATGTGGGAATTCAAAATGAATACATGCAGGTAAAAACTTTAAAACACATAGCATTAACTAGTCTAGAAATATATGCTTTGAAAACTAAAATTCCACTATACTTTGAATTTTTGTAATATTAGCAGATTAGTAGATCAGTAAACGTTTTTACATAAAAATGCAACTATGTGAAATTGTAGATGTTAGCTTATTTCACTGTAATAATCAGTATCTGTTTTTTTTAATCCACCTTATAACATAATATGATAAAGTTCAAATGTATACAGTGCAATTTATTTAAATTTATTTTAAAATACATGAAAATTGACTATGGCTCTGGTGACTATCTGAATGTCTTTGTTGATATAATTAAATTTCATGTAAATTAGTAGCTTGAATAGTATTTATTATTTGGTTGCTAGGCTATTGTTTTTATAAACACACTTAACTCACTAATTGATTTCTGGGGCAAAATTTGGTGACAGTCTGGAAAAAAATAAACCAATCACATCCCCTGATCTTTAAGAAGATATAATTTGACTGGGGTGCCTTTTTTTATCAGGCAATTAATGGGTAAGTGACAAATTGTCTCTCCTCTTCTTTATACACACATATAGCTATTATGTATAATAACCCTAATTGAGTGCAGAAAAGATACAGCATCTGTCAGTAGAGTTTCTGATGGAGCAGGAATTTTTTTCCAGTGAGTCTTCACTGAATCTGAGAGAGACATAGAAGGTAAAACAGCTATTTGATTTGGGTAGAATTCATGGAATTTATATTAGAGTTCATGTTAGAGGTTGGTAAACATTTACAAATGCTTAAATAGAAAATCTGAGAATATTATGAAGTTTAAAAATAAAGGCTCAATTGTCTCACTAAACATATTTATTTCCTAATATATTGATTCATTGGATAAAATAATCATTATGTATAATGAATTACATATTGAATTTTGCTGGAATAAATATCATAGGGACAAAAACATTGAGATGATCTATATAGAGAGTGTTTACTAAAGAAGATATGGCAAAGTGTGAGAAGCTGTGCATATACAAGCTGTAGTTATAGGCTTTCTGCCTTATTGATACAATCTTTATTAACAATAATCTCTCAGGGTTTGCTTTGATTGTAAATTTCTAGGACTTGATTTTGCATGGTGAAGAAATATGAGGGTAGGTTCCAGTGGCTTTTCTCCAAAGCTCTTTCTCCTCAATGTCTCCTTGCAGTGGTGAAATGAGTTTCTTAAGAGGTTTGGGTGTGGAGAGACAGGAGGGTGAGATAGCTTCCCTTGTGCATCATGGAAGAGTTGCATACATAGAATATATATTCTGAACTGATGACTCAAAGAGAAAACTGTTCTGTCTTGTATTTAAACTCCATGAAACTAAGACAGTCTTGGACAGGAAGAGTTCTTAGTAGGCCAAGTGGAGAAATAGAAGTTAGGTCATTCCACAGTACTCACTGCTGTCACAGACTATATTGCAGGACCCATCTGGAATGGGCATCTTATAAGCTAATGCCAGATAAGCCAAGGAAGAGAAGTGTTTATAACTACGCTTACTCAGAATTATTGGGAGAGGAAGACAATATTTCTGAACTTTATGACTAGCTTTGGGCATTTCTTCTTCCAGACAGAAGAGAGATTCTGAGTTCTGTGCCTTGTGTTGGGGAAGAAAGGAGTAAGAATAAGTCAGAGACCAAAAGCTCTACTTCATAATCTTTCCATTGTGTTCAGTAAAATAGGGTCATACTTTGGGGCATCATGTTCTGAGCACCACACCAGTGGACTTACAGTTGGGGTCTTGTATTCTGAGCCCCATAATTGTAGGCTACACACTTGGGGCATTGTGTCCTGAGCCCCACAATCAAAAGTTAAGAAAATGAAAATTTGAATTTCTGTCGCTGAAAGACTGACATCCTCTTAAACCGTTCTCTTTCCAGGGCTTTTTCCTCTTATTATAATCTCAGGACACTCACACAGTCTGCCAGAGAGATACTAAAAGTGACAGTGACAGAGACATAGCCTGTGTGTGTGAAAATAGCTTAGGTTTGGGAGAAAGAACAGCCACCACACCGCACCATAGACAGGACAATAGCCTTTGGATTCAAGTATTCTTATTGCTCCCCTATCATTTTTTGAGAAGGTATACTTAATTATTATTCTTTAAAAATAGATTCATGGGCACCAGGAGGGCCACCTTCAACAAGGAGTCCAGCAGAGTGAATAATGAAAGCTTAGCTGTTAAGGACCTGGCCTGATGCAGAACATAATTGGCAGAGGATCGAGGCACCTGTGATGTCCTGTTTCACTGAAGAGATTCTTCCCATCCTTTCTACCTAAGGTGGCTTTTGTGTGTGTGTGTGGGGGTGTTAAATAGATTCTAAGATTTGAATGATAGTTAAATGTAGAGAAACAATCTGTTTGAGTGACATGCCAAATCTTCTACTAACTGAGGAGTAGATTTTGATTAATGATCAAGTGCCTCGGTGTGATGTGCACAGCAGGAGGAATTAAATGTGCACTTTAACTAGGGTGTGCTTTTAAGTCTCTGTAAAGTTTGGCAAGCAATTCTAGCCTAATGTGTTAGGTGGTGATGTTGGTGCTCATCCTATCTTAGTATTAGATATCTTTTCATATTTGATACCTGATGGGCAGGTGAGCCTCTCAGAGTCAGTCTATGCACGATTTTGCTTTGTGTTGTGGTACACAGGAAAGTTTTTGTTTTTATTTTAAATTTTAAAATAATTTAAATTTAGCAAAAGTGACATATATGGCTGTTTTGCCCGCATTTATGACTGTGTATTATGTGTGTCTGCCTGGACATTACTGAGAGTCATAAAGGGCATTAGATCTCCCAGAACCAGAGATAGAGAAGATTGGAAGCCACCTGGATATCTCCTGGGAATGAAATGCAGGTGCTCAGCTTAGCCATCTCTCTAGCTCCCAAGTTAAAGACTCATTGTGCCTCCTCTATTCACATTCTATAGATCAAGGCCTAAATGATAGCAATTTAGTTATCACATCCTATTTTCAGCAGAATTGTTTGTACTTTAGCTCAGAATATCCATCTACTTAATTTTAACTGGTTTTGCCAGTTGCCAGTTAAACCAGATTGCAGGAGAAAATGAACATCATCAACACACTTAAATATTTCTATGCTTGATACAAAACAAACTGCAGATGATTTTAGACAGTAGAAAAATCTGTCCCTGGAACTTCCTTTTGAATTCCTAGGAGTCTGTCATCTTCAAGGTTACTTAGAGTCTTACAAAGCTCAAAACTTGCTAAACTTAAATCCTTAGGGAAAAATGTTCTTAAAGAATATGGTAACACGATTAACATCTTTTCAGGCAATATTTCTTTCTTCCCTCCACAGTTTAAAATGTCCATCCCATATTCATGGTGAACATGGAGATAACTTTGAGTAGTTGTTTGATAATTTTAAGCAAGATAAGTTTGCTGGTTCCTCTTTCTTTTTCTTCCTCAGACACTGCACAGCTTTCTGTCTCTTTTCAGCTGGATCTCAGCTTTTGCTGGGAGAGTCCCATGGCTTCCACTAGGGCTTCCTCAGTAATCTGACCACTATCTGGGACTCTTCAAGACTCACAAACTGCAAAATCCAGGCTACTCTACTCATGGATGACTTGTCTGTACTACTCTCAAAACAATCAGTCTTGACTGTCTGTCACTTTTCTTTTCTTTTTTTTTTTTTCTTTTTCTTTTTTCTTTTTTGAGACAGGGTTTCTCTGTGCAGTCCTGGCTGTCCTGGAACTCACTCTGTAGATCAGGCTGGCCTCAAACTCAGAAATCTGCCTGCCTCTGCCTCCCAAGTGCTGGGATTAAAGGTGTGTGCCACCACTCTGACTGTCACTCTTTATAGCTGCTGCTTTCTTCTTCTGCTTCTGCTTCCGCTTCCGCTTCTGCCACGTCTGCCACGTCTGCCACGTCTGCCACGTCTGCCACGTCTGCTTCTGCCACTTCTGCCTCTGCCTCTCCTGCTCCTGCTCCTGCTCCTCCTCCTCCTCCTGCTCCTGCTCCTGCTCCTGCCACTTCTGCTTCTGCTTCTGCCTCTGCCTCTGTCTCTCCTGCTCCTGCTCCTGCTCCTCCTCCTGCTCCTCCTCCTGCTCCTCCAACTGCACCTGCTTCTGCCACTTCTGCTTCTGCTTCTGCCTCTGCCTCTGTTTCTCCTTCTCCTGCTCCTCCTCCTGCTCCTCCAACTGTTCCTGCTCCTCCTCCTCCTGCTCCTCCTCCTCCTGCTCCTCCTCCTCCTCCTTCTTCTTCTTCTTCTTCTTCTTCTTCTTCTTCTTCTTCTTCTTCTTCTTCTTCTTCTTCTTCTTCTTCTTCTTTCTTCTCCTTCTTCTCCTTCTTCTCCTTCTTCTCCTTCTCCTCCTAGATGCTGTGGTCTCTCTCTGTCCCACTTTTCCTGGAATTCATCCTGTTTTTCTACTTTAGAATGCTGTTTTCTGTCTTTTTAAATATTTTTGAGATTTTCATACATAAGTACTGTATTTTTACCACTATTTTCCTCATTTCCTCTTGTGTTTCCCCAGTCTCTCTTATCCACAACTCCAAGTTTAGTATTATATATATCAATGATACACATATACACATACATATATATTTATATACACACATCATAAATCCTATTGAATCCAATCAGTGGGGTATGTGTGTTTAGGACTGACCACTTTAGACTGAGTAACCTATCAAGGAACTTGTTCCTAGAGAAAATGAATTCTATCGATCTCACCAGTCATTGATAGCAAGCTCTTTATCTTGAGTGGGACTTTGCAAAATCTTCCTTGCCTGTTGTGTCTTGTCTACCAGGGTTAGCAATATGAAGGACTTGTCCAGTGCGGTTTTTTTGTTTGTTTGTTTGTTTCTTCGTGTTATCTTAACATTGAAAGACCATGTAGATATACTGTCTTCCTGACAACCTTCTCAGATATACCTGTAGTTCTGTATGTGTGCTTATTGTAGCTGTTTTATCCCAGTGATAAAACAGTTAATTTGGCTTGCAGTTTCAAATGATGATCCATCCATAGTTTCTGGCCCCATGTGCCAGCGAGGAATTTTACATGTCAAAGGAGCTTCTTATCTTTGGCAGACAGGAAGAAGACTAGATGGGAGGAGACTTGGTGTTAGATATAACTTTCTTTTTTGTTTTTTTGTTTGTTTGTTTGTTTGTTTGTTTGTTTGTTTTTTGTGTTTTTTTTTTTCGAAACAGGGTTTCTTCTTATAGCTCTGGCTATCCTGGAACTCACTTTGTAGACCATGCAGGCCTCAAACTCAGAAATCCACCTGCCTCTGCCTCCCAAGTGCTGGGATTAAAGGTGTGCACCACCATGCCTGGCTAGGTATAACTTTCAAAGGCTTTCCTTCCTGGACCAATCTCCAGTAGGATCCTCTTACAGTTTCTAGTAGTTCCTAAAATGTTACCACCATCTGAGGAAACTACATATTCAAATTATATCCATAACCCCAGATGATCGTTGATATCATCCTCATCCAAAAATATTTAACTGATGTGCAGTATGGCAGCCCTTGGATCAGGACTTAGCTGGCCATACATATCTGATAGTTGAGTATCCAGCCTTTGGTCTTTAGCACTTCTAGTTTGATTTGTCCATACCCTTTCTGACATTTTGCTGACCTTTCCCTTACTAGTGCATCATTCCACTTTGATCCTGTAGTTCCTATGTGCATCTCCATTATGGCATCGAGGAAACGGTGCTTGATTCATATTGTGCCACTGTCATCGTGCTCTATTGGGTAGACCACCTGACATATGTACACACTCAGCAAACACTGTTGACAAACTGATTAATTTTAAGTAAATTGAGGCCAAAGGTGAGTATTAATCATCTCCCCAGTAACACATCAGAGTAATGTAATGACATCCATAAAATTCTCAAATATATTTATTGTATCAGATTGGAACTTTTACTCTCTAGTGAAACCTTATTAATCATTTGATGATAACAGCAATGGTGGTGACAACACTCACTAATCATGTAGCATTCATTGGGTATAAGACAGCATAGGCACCAACTTAATCACCACATCTACACTGAGAGGTGCTGCTTATTTACTTACCTAGTCTTTGCAAAAGAGGAAGGAAGCTGCGAGCATTTGTAACTTTACTCTGGTCCTGCACTTTGTCAGTGGCATGACTGGGCTTTGCTGCAGATATATATCTTCACTCCAGACACTTTCTTGCACAGAGCTAATGAAAGCACTGTGACCTAATGAACTAATGATAGACAGCCTCATTGGGTTTCTGTTGCCAACCACTTGTGCATTTCATCAACTACTGATGCTCTGACTTGTCCTAGGTCCCCTTTGGAACACTTTTAGTCAAGCTTACATATAACTGTTACAACATCATTTCTTCTAGGAACCTCTGTGTAAAGACCCATAGTGAAAATTCTGGAATTTTGCTTTCTTAAAAAAACATGCAGTCTGTATGTAGAAAAAAAAATGAAAATAGATCCATATTTGTCACCTTGCACAAAGCTCAAGTCCAAGTGGATCAAGGACCTCAACATAAAACTAAATACACTGAATCAAATAGAAGAGAAAGTGGGAAAGAGTCTTGAGCTCATTGGCACAGGGGAAAATTTCCTAAACAGAAATCCAATGGCTCATGCTCTAAAATCAAGAATTGACAAATGGGACCTCATGAAACTGGAAACCTTCTTTAAAACAACAGATGTAGTCAATAGGACAAATCAGTAACCTATAGATTGGGGAAAAAAAAAACTTCACTAACCCCATATCTGATAGAGGGCTAATATCCAAAATATATAAAGAGCTCAAGGAGCTAAACACCAACCCCCCCAAAAATCCTATCAAAAACTGGGGTATAGAATTAAGCAGAGAATTCACAACAGAGAAATCTTGAATGGCTGAGAAGAACTTGAAGAAGTGTTCAAAGTCCTTAGTGATCAGGGAAATGCAAATCAAAATGTCCCAGAGATTCTACGTTATACCAATCAGAATGGCTAAGGTCAAAACCTTAGGTAGCAGCACATGTTAGCAAGGATGTGAAGAAAGGAGAAAACTGCTGCATTGCTGGTGGGAATGCAAACTGGTACAACCACTCTGGAAATCATTCTGGAGATTCCTCAGAAAATTGGAAATAGATCTACCTTAAGACCCAGCTATACCAGTCTTGGGCATATACCCAAAAGAAGCCACACCATGCCACAAGGGCATGTGTTCCACTATGCTCACAGAAGCCTAGTTTGTGATAGCCAGAAGCTGAAAACAGCCCAGATGTCCCACAACAGAAGAATGGATGGTTCATTTACACAATGGAATACTACTCAGCTATTAAGAATGAGGGCATTCTGAATTTTGCAGGCATACTGGCTGGTTTTGTCTGTCAACTTAACAAAGGTTGGGGCTATCACAGAGAAAGGAGCTTCAGTTGAGGAAGTGTCTCCATGAGATACAGCTGTGGGGCATTTTCTCAGTTGGTGATCACGGGGTTGGGGGCCTATAGTTGATGGTGCCAACCCTGGGCTGGTAGTCTTGGGTTGTATAAGAGAGCAAGCAGAACAAGCCAGGGGAAGCCAGTAATAAACACCCCTCCATGGCCTCTGTGTTAGTGCTACCTCCTGTATCCTGACCTGCTTAAGTTCCAGTCCTGGCCTCCTTTGGTGATGAATAACAATGTAGAAATGTAAGCTGAATAAACCCTTTCCTTCCCAACTTGCTTCATGGTCATGATGTTTTGTCTAGGAATAGAAACCCTGACTAAGACAGGAGGCAAATGTGTGTAACTAGAAAATATCATTCTGAGTGAGGTAACTCAGACACAAAAGGACATACATAGTATGTACTCACTAAGAAGTGGATATTAGCCATAAATAAATAAATAAATAAATAAATAAATAAATAAATATCAAGTAGAGAATACCCAGGATACAGTCTGTAAAACTAAAAATTATTAACTAGCCTTTAAGAAAAAAATCATCGTAAGCCAATGCTATACGTATCTCTGCTATACAATAGTGAAGTAGGAATCAATTTGAATTGAATAAAATACTAAGTACACAAGAAAAAAATTTTTAGAGGTAAACAACTTATTCGGTTTCATACTCCCCTGCCTTAATATTTAAAGATCTTTTCCCTCTGTCCTTCTCTATTATAGCTGTAGTATGCTTTTTGTATTTCTGTCCTCTGTAATATATGCTTACTACTAGGTAGTGGATATGTGATTTGTGTCTAGCCATCTTTCTAATACTTCAAATCCATTATCTCATTGATTACAGTGTTGACTGGAAGATCTCATGTCCTGAGCTTGCAGATAAAACTCTGAATCTTGGAGACATATGTACCTTGTCAAGGCATATAGCCAGTAAGTGAAAGTTGACTCTGCAACATACAATCCCAATGTGCAAATTCTTGCTAATTTAGTATCTCAGGCCACATAGTAGTTTCACCTAATGTGAGCTTTTTTTAGTGGGTTACTAATTTGTTTTTAAATTTACGAATATGAATTGTGTCTATTCTGTAAAGATACGTGTTAAAAATGTGTCTATTTTAATCTTAAGAATTGGCCTTCAGGTCATGTTAAAATAATATAAGAATAATATACTAAAAATCCATAGAAGAAGAGAGAAAATCTGTGGAAATCAGCTCAAGAGTATGGTCTCTTAAATGCGCTGCCTATTAGAAGGGGTAGTTATAACATTTTCATAGTATGCCCATTCAAACTCGTTCAGTATTACAGATAGTGCTGGGGTGATGACTTGCAAGTGTGTAAAGTACTTGCAATACAAGCCTGGCTCAGTTTCCTGGAACTCATGTAAAAGTTGGACCCAGAAACACAAGTGTCTGTAATCCCATCATAGCACAACTCAGAGAAATGAAGTGGAGACAGAAGACTTGTAAGCTAGCTAGCCTGGAGTAAAAGAGAGAACCCATATCTAACAAATCAGGATGTGAAGACTGGCTCCTGAGGTTGTCCTGACTCCTCTGGCCAGCTCTCTATCAGTCCCTCTGTCTCTCTCCTTGAACCTGTCTCCTTTTCTGTCTCTGTTTTTGTGTCTCTGTATCTCTCTGCATCTCCCTGTCTCTCTGTCTTTGTATGTCTGTGTCTCTGTCTCTCTGTGTCTCTCTGTGTCTCTGTCTCTGTCTCTGTCTCTCTCTCTCTCACACACACACACACAAACACATACATTGCAAAACTTATGGATGAATTTTTCTTGCATATTGCTCTTCTTTCTGTATTTTATTCTCACATAGAATGTTAGGTATAGAGAACGAAGGATTTTGGTTTGGGTAAATTAACTAGTTTGGTCATGGGGAAGGGTGAGTTACACTTCACATGTCAAGCTGAGACAGAACTAGGTTACTCTTACAGGAATTATGCTTTTGTTTGCTTTGTTTTGGGCTTTTCCTTCTTTAAATTTGGTATCAATGTCATCCAATGTCATTGCATGAAGCTGATGTAAAGTGACAGTCTAAATCCAATAACGGTGTTTGCCTAATTGCTTATCAAATGGATGACGTGCGTCACTTACATTCAGTGTTACTTGGCTGTATAGATTTAAGTAGAGAAGGTGAGTCTCTGGAAGAATGAACAGCCACATTCCCGAGCTGCTTGTGCTGCACCGAAAGTGCCTAGCTATTCATCAGACTGACTGACTCATTTGACCTGCATGAGAAGAAAGGAAAAGAAAAGGGCATATATTCTTCACTTGTGACACTATCACCTGTCACCTGTCACCTCCAGGTCAAGATCCTGAACTATTCAGTAACACAAACTGAAAAGGAATGAGGGGACCTTTACTGACTGCAGAACGTGACTTTTATTTGAAACGTCACAACTGGTCTTAGATGAGAGTATTCACGATGACTGGCAGCTACACTCCATGATTTTCCTGGGGACATTGAAATGAAAATCTCAGTCAGCCATCATGTTGCAACTGAGACTTAGGACTGGGGGAGAAATAAGCTTATAATTTATTTTCTTTATGCTTACAGATAGTGCTTCACACTCCAGTCTGGACTTTCAGACTGAGACCTGCCTGTGAAGATAACAACCACACCTACTGTTAAAATTTACTGAATGTTCTTATGTGCCAGTTGGTAATCGCCACATTTAGCCCCAGAGCATCTCCTTTGCAATCAAATGTCTTCCCTTGAGACCCCAGGAGATTCTCACAACTGAGCAAGTATAGGAATTCTTGCCACATCAGGCTTTTTCTAGACTGCTGTACCAATGCCAAAGCCTGTCAGATTCTTTCATCAAATATTTTAAAAGTTACCTCTGAAATGAGAAGTGGGCAGCTTTCATACAGAATCCATTTATAAAGTACTGTTCAGTTGAGATGGTTCAGATGTTCCCCAAAACTCTTGTGAAAAACAGTATCCATTACAGATCGAATTTTCATTGCAAGACTTAGTGGACAAATTAAACAATACTTCTTCAGAAGAGTCCTTTTCTTCAAAATGTAATATTTGTTTTAAATCGGGGATGAAAGTCTTGTTTCTTTTGGTAAGGAAGAAATGGCTACAATGTAAATCACTTTCTCTGGTGTCTTTCAGGAGTTCTAGTACTAAAGAAAATTCTCACTGAAATAATGAAACTGCACAAGTTACTCCCTACTTCTTTGCTCTTTCCTTCTAAATGGGTCATTTACTAATTTTATTTTGGGGTGTATTTTGTGCCATTTACTGTTAGGAAGTGCATGAAAAATCAAAAAGCTCTGATGTAATTTTTAGATCGTTGCATCTCTATTGTGGCAAGTGCCTTGGGCACTAACAGTCATAGGGCTTCCCTACTCCCTCTCCTACCTCCTCCCCTGAAAAGATTCTGTGCACAGGATGCCATATGTCTCAAGTTGTGTCTGAAAATAAAACAATATGTAGTAAGTGTTGAAATTCATTTGATTGATCTTGTTTGGGGCTCATGAGTCTTCCATTGAGACTTATCTGTCTCTGAACTTGACCTAACTAGCTATGATGAGAGGAAACCTTGAAATTATCTAGTATATTATTATTTTACATTTGCCTTTTATAGTGAATTATTGTATATATAGAGATTCAACTTTAGAGATTTACTTAGTTCATAGAAATTATGACCTCTGTTTCTCTCATCTTCCTGCTATCTTTTCTGCCTAGACACATAGAAACCCTTCTAATTCTATAGAATTAGTGAAGGTTGGTAATAAGTTAAATTCTAATGGTTTGCTTTAGTTAGAAGTGGTTTATAAGTATAAACAGTATAAGACAAAGGAGTCTGGGGTACAGAATTTTGAGAAGACTGACCACAATGAATGCAGTAGTAATGTCTGCAGACAATTTTGAAGATTCTTTTGAGCATGATATGAGTACACATGATGGGAAACCCAGCGAGGAACATCATGGGTCCACAAAACATGGGCTACAAAGTAAGGTTCAGGCCAGCCTGAGTTATAAGATAGGGCCTTTCTCAAAAATTAAAACAAAAAGTAAACTAACCCATAAACAGCACATTCTTTTCTAATTTGTTTTTAGCCTGTATATTAAGGATGAAAGGCTGCCATGAGAACAGAACGGCCTGAATATTCTCTAACAGCTTCTGTATTCATGAATTCTGAGAGAATATAATTTTATTGTTATGATTTCCATTATTTGTTCAAGTCATTGTACACACTGTGTTGAGTGAATGCTTTCCAGTTTTATGTTGTGTTATTCTATTTGTTGTGTTCTCAGAGCACTAAAAGATAATTTTGTCTATTTTCTTTATTATAAAAATTCATTGTATTGATTTAGATTGTTTTTTTCAATAAGAGATTCATTTTTCTCCAATAATTTGTTTATGTATTCACTGTACAACATGATTGCAGCCACCCCTTTCCCTTCTCCTCTCAATCCCACCCGAACATCTTCCTTCTACCCACTTCCCTTCTCAGAGAATGGAGGGCCCCATGGGTGCTCAACCCACCTGGTACATCAAATCACAGCAGCACTAAGTGCATCCTCTCTCCGAGAAGCCAGACAAGACAGAGCAGCGAGGGGAAAGGGATCCAAAAGTAGGCAACAGAGTCTGAGTCAGAGATAAGTCCCATTCCAATTGTAGGGAACCCACATGTTGAACAAGTTGCACATCTGCTACATGTGTAAGAGGCCTAGATTCAGATCATGCACACTTTGTGGTTGGTAGTTCAGTCTTCTGTGAGCACTCAAGGACTCAGTTACTTTACTCTAGGTCTTCTTGTGGTATTTGTGATATGCATGACAAGTCCAGCTTCCACATTCCCCAACTACATTCCCAGTCCTGAGCTCTGCATTGTTTAGCTGTGGGTTTCTACATGTTTCCATCAGCTGCTAGATGAAATCTCTCAAAAGACTAGACTCCTATCCAGCATAAAAGAACATTATTCATAGTGGCAAGGATTGGCTCTCTCCCATGGGATATGTCTCTAGTTAGGATAGTCATTGGTTGGCCAATCTCTGCTTCATCATTATCCCTGTACTTCTTATGGGCATAGCAAATTTTGGTTCAAAGGTTTTGTAGGTGGGTTAGTGTCCCCCTCACTCCACTTGAAGTTCTGCCTGGCTATAGAAGGTTACTGGCTTTCGGTTTTCCAACTACCTCACTGCCTAAGTTTGGCTCCCCTGGATATTGTTTTGTATATTGACCTTGAATTCAGAGATCTGCATAGCTCTGTCTTCTGAAAGCTGAAATTAAAGGGGTGTACCACCAGGCCTGGACTTAAGCATTTCTTAACATAGAACTTTCTCTGTCCCAGGCTGCCCTTGAACTCAGTTATTTGCTTGGCTTTGCCTTCTCCAATTAAAGGTGGACCAACATGCCTGGGCCTAAACCTTTCATGGCAACTATTCCTCAAGATCCAGATCAAAAGATTGTGCTGTCTTAGCCTCAAGATCTGGACCACAAGTATGCCTTCCATGTTTGGACTGTAGTTCATTCCAGACTAGCTGTAGTCCAAACTTTTCCTCCTTCAACTGCAAACACAAATGATATGTTTAGCTTGGTGAGTTCTTGCCCTAAGGTCACCACTCTCTTAATCTCTTTATCTCCTTGAACATAGGATTCAGCCCCATTTCACTTACTGGTGCTTCTTGATTATTGCTTGAATCATACATTTTGTATTATTTCTTTTTAAGTTTGGTATGCTTGATCAGAATGTACTTTATGAGACTACGCCAGAAAACAAAATCTCTGCAGGGCTTTTTTGAGACTTCCTTTGTCAATGCAATTAATATAAGTCTATTTACCTTAGCATCAGGTAGACTCTTCAGACAAGAGCCAAAAGCAGCCACATTCTTCACCAAAATAGTATAAAACACTCTCTAAGTCATAACTTAATTTATTCTCCACTGAAACCTCTTGGGCCAGGTCTACACAATTCAATTGACAACAAAGTCAATTTTGTTTCTCAGCAACAAAGTCTTCCATATTCCTAGTAAGATATCCCATTAAGCCCCACTTAAAGGATTTTGCTGCTTTACAAATCCAATGTCCAAAAATCCACATTCTTTCAGACTAAAGCATGGTCAGGCTCATCACAACAATACCCCAGTTCCTGGGACCAACCTCTGTCTTAGGATTTTACTGTTGAGAACAGACACCATGTCCAAGGCAACTCTTATAAGGACAACCTTTTATTAGGGCTGGCTTACAGGTTCAGAGGTTCAGTCCATGATTGTCAAGGCAGGAATGGCAGTGTTCAGGCAGCCAGGAGGAGCCGAGAGATCTACATCTTCATCTGAAAGCTGCTAGGAGAAGAATGGCTTCCAAATGGTTGCCCACTCCCACAGTGACACACCTACTCCAACAAGGCTACACCTACTCCAACAAGGTCACTCCTCCTAATAATGTCACTCCCTGGGCCAAGAATTTTCAAATCACTACAGTCCCCTAGCATTTGGATCATAGAGGTTCAGAATTGAGACTTGAACTTGGCTTATTTTTCCTTTGATGAATATGAAATTCTTCCCCATCTCTTTTGATTAATTTTGGCTGACAGTCAGTTTGTTAGATATTAAGTCCAGCTGGCTTCTCGGTGTGTCTGCCTAGAAAACACTTGTTTTTCAGAGTCCTTTACTCTTAGGTAATGTTTATGTTTGTTCTGAAGTATATTTTTTTGTACAGTTTTTAAAATTAGGTATTTATTTCATTTACATTTCCAATGCTATCCCAAAAGTCCCCCCACACGCTCCCCCACCCACTTCCCAATCCACCCACTCCCATTTCTTGGCCCTGGCAGAATGATGGATCCTGGTTTTGCATCCATTCTGTTTGCCCGTGTGTTTTTATTAGGAAATCAAAACCATTGATGTTGGGAGATATTAATGACTAATGATTGTTAATTCCTGTTATTTTGATTTTAGTGGTAGTAGAGTGTATGTGCGCATGCATGTGCCCCTGCAGGCATGAGCTTCCCTTCTTTTGTTTTTGCTTTCTGTGAGTTTATATATTTCCTGTCTTTTCTTTGGTGTAGTTATCCTCTCTGGGTTGGAGTTTTCCTTCCAGTAGCTTCTGTAGTTCTGGATTTATTGATAGATATTGCTTGAATTTGGTTTTGTCATGGAATATCTTGGTTTCTCCATCTTTGGTAATTAAGAGTAGTCTGGTCTGGCATCTGTGGTCTTTTAAACACTGCAGACACCTGCACAGGCCCTTCTTGCTTTTAAATTCTCCTTTGGTAAGTCTGGTGTGATTCTGATAGGTCTGCTTTTATATAGTACTTAGTCTTTTTACCTTGCAGCTGTTAATATTCTTTCTTTGTTCTGTACATTGAGTGTTTTGATTATTATGTGGCAGTTGATTTTCTTTCTGGCCCAATCTATTTAGTGTTCTGTAAGCTTCTTGTACATTCTTAGCCACCTCTTTCTTTAGGTTAGGCATCTTTTCTTCTACACATTTGTTGAAAATATTTTCTGGGTCTTGGAGTTGAGGCTTTTCATTTTCTTCTGTTCCTATAATTCTTAGGTCCCCCCCTCCCCATGGTATCCCAGATTTCCAGGATGTTTTGTGTTAGAAAATTTTTATATTTAACATTTTCTTTGACTGATATATCAAGTTCTATCATATCTTCTAAAGCTGAGATTCTCTCTTTCTTCTCCTGTATTCTGTTGGTGATATTTATGTACATAGATCCAGTTCTCTTCCTCAGGTTTTCCATTTCCAGGATCCCCTAAGTCTGTGTCTTCTTTATTGCTTCTATTTCTACTTTCATGTCTTGAACATATTTATTCATTTCCTTTACCTGCTTGAATGTATTTCCCATATTTCTTTAAGGGATTTATATATCTCCTCTTTAAAATACCTCGACCATCTTCCTAAGCTTGGATTCTTGAGCTTCATCTGGGTTAGAATATCCAGGGCTTGCTGTGGTAAGATAGCTGGGTGGTGGTGCTGTATCTGGCTCCTTTTGAATTTGTCCTTACCCTTTTGCCATCTTGTTGTCCTGGCCTTTTGCTATCTGATTGTTCTTATTGCTTGCAGGCCTAGCAGTCTCTAATGGCAGCAGGCCTCTCAGTTCCAGATTTGAGCAGGCCTCTGGTAGTCCTGATTGAAATGGTCCACTGGTAGTCCCTGATGGCAGCAGACCTCTGGGAGTGCAGGAAGATTTTTGGGTCAGGCAATGGCTGGCACAAGGGACAGGGCAGAACTCACAGCTGTTGGACTTAGCTGAGGGGTTCTGACAGACCAAGTTAGTCTATTGCCATGCCCTTACTCCTCTTCGTTTTAAATCTTCATTCTGCATTCTGACACCATGTCCAACAAGTGGATAATTACTAACATACCTTTTTCCCAGTCAATCTACAATATAATATTATGTGATAATCACATCTTTAAAAGAATGCATAGGAAAATAAGGCATTTTTCAGTAAATATATTTTTAAATGTTTGAAGGACATTTTATAAATAAATATGTTCTTAAAAAATAAGATAAGTTAAAATAAAAGTTTGAAATATTTCTTGGACACACAGTCATGGGAATCACTGACTCTATTCTCAAGAATTTAGGCAAATTGTCATTTGTAGTTGTGCTGTACACCATTGATACTTGTGACCTTCTGTTTGAGAGGAAGGAAAATGGGAGGTGATGTTGCAGATGGATTATTGTTCACTGAGAGCTCCATGATGTGTTGTAGAGAGGGCTGTGTGCAAACCCTGTGGGACCGATGAGATAAGACTGTGAGACATCTCCCACAGCATGCCAGAAACTCTCTATTTTAGTGTGTAGACTACAACCAACCAAAGAAAGAGGTTGACCAAGCATCTAAGTTGTGAGTTTTACAACTCACAGTAAAATGCAGGTATAGTGTTGGGAAGAAAGAACAGCTTCACTTAGATTCTTGTTGGCTTGTGGGTACTGTGTGATGCCATTCAGAAATAATGCCAAAACAGGTAGGGATGATAACTTTGAAGATACAAATAATATGTTCTCTGACTGCCATGTACAACTTCAAGGGTTCTGTTTTAAACAATTTTAAGTGAATAATATTCATAACAAAATTCTGAGAGCAATATGCTGATATCTATTTTAAAAAATACTTAGCCATTCTTTACCATTTTAGATAGCAATTGGAACATTGACTTTTATGTACCATTCCACAAATGTAACTTGTACCTAGGAAGTATTCACTCCAACCTTACGTGACATCTGCTGAGAAATCTAAATTACACATTGGCAAAGACTATTCAGATAGGAAAAGCTAAATCTATGTAGAGAAACTGAGAGGAACCAAATTGGGCAGTTATAGGAGAGAGATGATAAATCATCCATTTATGTCACAGGAAAGTGCTGTCTTCTGTGCTGTTGATATGTCATATGGTTAACGTTTAAAATATAAAGCTAATAATTTATCTTTATTTATAGCATCTGTCTAGGAAGGGTTCAAACAGCACTTATGTAATAGTTTTGTCCAATATTTCAGTGGAACAAGGGATACTCTGTGATTGTAACTTACAGATCAGGAGTTGTCAGTGACTGCTCACAATGTACTAAAATTGTTGCAGCATCCCTTGTTAGGGATTTGATATACCAAGCCAGCAGGACCAGAAGATAAGGTCTCTGTAGTTGACTGAATCAAGGCAGGCAATGTCCTACCAGAATATAGCTTTAGAAATGTCATCATCAATAGATAGTGAAGATTGACAAGGTGGCTTACATTCTTGACTCTTTGGAAATGAAACATAAGAACTCATCTTTCTTAAGTTAAACACACAGACAATAAAAACAAACAAAAATAAACGTAGCCTGTGTTTTCCTAGACAGACTTGCTTCTATTGTTTTGTTCTCTATTTCCATATTTACTCTTTTTGCTTATTTTAAGTGTGACAAAGTGATAATTGTGATTTTTATTTTTTTTTTTTAATTTTTTTTTTCCAATTTATTTTTTTTAATTAGGTATTTTCTTCATTTACATTTCAAATGCTATCCCCAAAGTCCCCCAGACCCCCCTCCCACTCCCCTACCCACCCACTCCCACTTCTTGGTCCTGGCATTCCCCTGGTTCTTTTTTTTTAATATTTTTATTACATATTTTCCTCAATTACGTTTCCAATGCTATCCCAAAAGTCCCCCATAGCGCCCCCCCACTTCCCTATCCACCCATTCCCATTCTTTTGGCCCTGGCATATAAAGTTTGCAAGTCCAATGGGCCTCTCTTTCCATTGATGGCTGACCAGGCCATCTTTCGATACATATGCAGCTAGAGACAAGAGCTCCGGGGTTCTAGTTAGTACATCATGTTGTTCCAACAATAGGGTTGCAGATCCCTTTAGCTCCTTGGGTACTTACTCTAGCTTCTCCATTGGGAGCCCTGTGATACATCCAATAGCTGACTGTGAACATCCACTCCTGTGTTTGCTAGGCCCCAGCATCGTCTCACAAGAGACAGCTATATTTGGGTCCTTTCAGCAAAATCTTGCTAGTGTATGCAATGGTGTCAGCGTTTAGAAGTTGATTATGGGATGGATCCGTGGATACGGCAGTCTCTAAATGGTCCATCCTTTCATCACCGCTACGAACTTTGTCTCTGTAACTCCTTCCCTGGGTGTTTTGTTCCCAATTCTGAGAAGGTGCACAGTGTCCACACTTTGGTCTTCATTCTTCTTGAGTTTCATGCGTTTAGCAAATTGTATCTTATATCTTGGGTATCCTAAGTTTTGGGCTAATATCCACTTATCAGTGAATACATATTGTGTGAGTTCTTTTGTGATTGTGTTACTTCACTCAAGATGATGCCCTCCAGGTCCATCCATTTGGCTAGGAATTTCATAAATTCATTCTTTTTAATAGCTGAGTAGTACTCCATTGTGTAAATGTACCATAATTTCTGTATCCATTCCTCTGTTGAGGGACATCTGGGTTCTTTCCAGCTTCTGGCTATTATAAATAGGGCTGCTATGAACATAGTGGAACATATGTCCTTTTTACCGGTTGGGACATCTTCTGGATATATGCCCAGGAGAGGTATTGCTGGATCCTCCGGTAGTACTATGTCCAATTTTCTGAGGAACCGCCAGACTGATTTCCAGAGTGGTTGTACAAGCTTGCAATCCCACCAACAATGGAGGAGTGTTCCTCTTTCTCCACATCCTCGCCAGCAACTGCTGTCACCTGAATTTTTGATCTTAGCCATTCTGACTGGTGTGCGGTGGAATCTCAGGGTTGTTTTGATTTGCATTTCCCTGATGATTAAGGATGTTGAACATTTTTTCAGGTGTTTCTCTGCCATTCGGTATTCCTCAGGCGAGAATTCTTTGTTCAGTTCTGAGCCCCATTTTTTAATGGGGTTATTTGACTTTCTGGAGTCCACCTTCTTGAGTTCTTTATATATGTTGGATATTAGTCCCTTATCTGATTTAGGATAGGTGAAGATCCTTTCCCAATCTGTTGGTGGTTTTTTTGTCTTATTGATGGTGTCTTTAGCCTTGCAGAAGCTTTGTAGTTTCATGAGGTCCCACTTGTCAATTCTCGATCTTACAGCACAAGCCATTACTGTTCTATTCAGGAATTTTTCCCCTGTGCCCATATCTTCAAGGCTTTTCCCCACTTTCTCCTCTATAAGTTTCAGTGTCTCTGGTTTTATGTGAAGTTCCTTGATCCACTTAGACTTGAACTTAGTACAAGGAGATAGGAATGGATCGATTCGCATTCTTCTACATGTTAACAACCAGTTGTGCCAGCACCATTTGTTGAAAATGCTGTCTTTCTTCCACTGGATGTTTTTAGCTCCCTTGTCGAAGATCAAGTGACCATAGGTGTGTGGGTTCATTTCTGGGTCTTCAATTCTATTCCATTGGTCTATTTGTCTGTCACTATACCAGTACCATGCAGTTTTTATCACAATTGCTCTGTAGTAGAGCTTTAGGTCCGGCATGGTGATTCCACCAGAGGTTCTTTTATCCTTGAGAAGAGTTTTTGCTATCCTAGGTTTTTTGTTATTCCAGATGAATTTGCAGATTGCACTTTCTAATTCGTTGAAGAATTGATTTGGAATTTTGATGGGGATTGCATTGAATCTGTAGATTGCTTTTGGCAAGATAGCCATTTTTACAATGTTGATCCTGCCAATCCATGAGCATGGGAGATCTTTCCATCTTCTGAGATCTTCTATAATTTCTTTCTTCAGAGACTTGAAGTTTTTATTTTACAGATCTTTCACTTCCTTAGTTAGAGTCACGCCAAGATATTTTATATTATTTGTGACTATTGAGAAGGGTGTTGTTTCCCTAATTTCTTTCTCATCCTGTTTATTCTTTGTGTAGAGAAAGGCCATTGATTTGTTTGAGTTAATTTTATATCCAGCTACTTCACCGAAGCTGTTTATCAGGCTTAGGAGTTCTCTGGTGGAATTTTTAGGGTCACTTATATATACTATCATATCATCTGCAAAAAGTGATATTTTGACTTCATCTTTTCCAATTTGTATCCCTTTGATCTCCTTTTGTTGTCGAATTGCTCTGGCTAGGACTTCAAGTACAATGTTGAATAGGTATGGAGAAAGTGGACAGCCTTGTCTAGTCCCTGATTTTAGAGGTATTGCTTCAAGCTTCTCACCATTTACTTTGATGTTGGCTACTGGTTTGCTGTAGATTGCTTTTATCATGTTTAGGTATGGGCCTTCAATTCCTGATCTTTCCAAGACTTTTATCATGAATGGGTGTTGGATCTTGTCAAATGCTTTTTCCGCATCTAACGAGATGACCATGTGGTTTTTGTCTTTGAGTTTGTTTATATACTGGATTACGTTGATGGATTTCCGTATATTGAACCATCCCTGCATCCCTGGGATGAAACCTACTTGGTCAGGATGGATGATTGTTTTGATGTGTTCTTGGATTCGGTTAGCAAGAATTTTATTGAGGATTTTTGCATCAATATTCATAAGGGATATTGGTCTGAAGTTTTCTATCTTTGTTGGGTCTTTTTGTGGTTTAGGTATCAGAGTAATTGTGGCTTCATAGAATGAGTTGGGTAGAGTACCTTCTGTTTCTATTTTGTGGAATAGTTTGTGAAGAACTGGGATTAGATCTTCTTTGAAGGTCTGATAGAACTCTGCACTAAACCCATCTGGTCCTGGGCTTTTTTTGGTTGGGAGACTATTAATGACTGCTTCTATTTCTTTGGGGGATATAGGGCTGTTTAGATCATTAACCTGATCTTGATTCAACTTTGGTACCTGGTATCTGTCTAGGAACTTCTCCATTTCATCCAGGTTCTCCAGTTTTGTTGAGTATAGCCTTTGGTAGAAGGATCTGATGGTGTTTTGGATGTCTTCAGGATCTGTTGTTATGTCTCCTTTTTCATTTCTGATTTTGTTAATTAGGATGCTTTCCCTGTGCCCTCTAGTGAGTCTGGCTAAGGGTTTATCTATCTTGTTGATTTTCTCAAAGAACCAGCTCCTTGATTGGTTGATTCTTTGAATAGTTTTTCTTGTTTCCACTTGGTTGATTTCACCCCTGAGTTTGATTATTTCCTGCCGTCTACTCCTCTTGGGTGAATTTGCTTCCTTTTGTTCTAGTGCTTTTAGGTGTGTTGTCAAGCTGCTAATGTGTGCTCTTTCTAGTTTCCTTTTGGAGGCACTCAGAGCTATGAGTTTTCCTCTTAGAAATGCTTTCATTGCGTCCCATAAGTTTGGGTATGTTGTGGCTTCATTTTCATTGAACTCTAAAAAGTCCTTAATTTCTTTCTTTATTCCTTCCTTGACCAAGGTATCATTGAGAAGAGTGTTGTTCAGTTTCCACGTGAAGGTTGGCTTTCTATTATTTATTTTGTTATTGAAGATCAGCCTTAGTCCATGGTGATCTGATAGGATGCATGGGACAATTTCAATGTTTTTGTATCTGTTGAGTCCTGTTTTGTGCCCAATTACGTGGTCAATTTTGGAGAAGGTACCATGAGGTGCTGAGAAGAAGGTGTATCCTTTTGTTTTAGGGTAAAATGTTCTGTAGATATCTGCCAGATCCATTTGATCCATAACTTCTGTTAGTTTCACTGTGTCCCTGTTTAGTTTCTGTTTCCATGATCTGTCCATTGGTGAAAGTGGTGTGTTGAAGTCTCCCACTATTATTGTATGAGGTGCAATGTGTGCTTTGAGATTTACTAAAGTTTCTTTAATGAATGAGGCTGCCTTTGTATTTGGAGCATAGATATTCAGGATTGATAGTTCCTCTTGGAGGATTTTACCTTTGATGAGTATGAAGTGCCCCTCCCTGTCTTTTTTGATGACTTTGGGTTGGAAGTCAATCTTATCTGATATTAGAATGGCTACTCCAGCTTGTTTCTTCAGACCATTTGCTTGGAAAATTGTTTTCCAGCCTTTCATTCTGAGGTAGTGTCTATCTTTTTCTCTGAGATGAGTTTCTTGTAAGCAGCAAAATGTTGGGTCTTGTTTGTGTAGCCAGTTTGTTAGTCTATGTCTTTTTATCGGGGAGTTGAGTCCATTGATATTAAGAGATATTAAGGAAAAGTAATTGTTGTTTCCTGTTATTTTTGTTGTTAAAGTTGGCATTCTGTTCTTGTGGCTGTCTTCTTTTAGGTTTGTTGAGGGATTACCTTCTTGTTGTTTCTAGGGCGTGGTTCCTGTCCTTGTATTGGTTTTTTTCTGTTATTATCCTTTGAAGGGCTGGATTCGTGGAGAGATAATGTGTGAATTTGGCTTTGTCGTGGAATACTTTGGTTTCTCCATCTATGTTAATTGAGAGTTTGGCTGGGTATAGTAGCTTGGGCTGGAATTTGTGTTCTTTTAGTGTCTGTATAACATCTGTCCAGGATCTTCTAGCTTTCATATTCTCTGGTGAAAAATCTGGTGTAATTCTGATAGGCTTGCCTTTATATGTTACTTGGCCTTTTTCTCTTACTGCTTTTAGTATTCTATCTTTATTTAGTGCATTTGTTGTTCTGATTATTATGTGTCGGGAGGTATTTCTTTTCTGGTCCAGCCTATTTGGAGTTCTGTAGGCTTCTTGTATGTTCATGGGCATCTCTTTCTTTAGATTTGGGAAGTTTTCTTCTATAATTTTGTTGAAGATGTTTGCTGGTCCTTTGAGTTGAAAATCTTCATTCTCATCCACTCCTATTATCCGTAGGTTTGGTCTTCTCATTGTGTCCTGTATTTCCTGGATGTTTTGAGTTAGGATCTTTTTGCATTTTCCATTTTCCTTGATTGTTGTGCCCATGTTCTCTATGGAATCTTCTGCACCTGAGATTCTCTCTTCCATCTCTTGTATTCTGTTGCTGATGCTTGCATCTATGGTTCCAGATTTCTTTCCTAGGGTTTCTATCTGCAGTGTTGCCTCATTTTGGGTTTTCTTTATTGTGTCTACTTCCCTTTTTAGGTCTAGTATGGTTTTGTTCATTTCCATCATCTGATTGGATGTGTTTTCCTGTTTCTCTTTAAGGACTTCTACCAGTTTGGTTGTGTTTTCCTGTTTTTCTTTAAGGACTTGTAACTCTTTAGCCATGTTCTCCTGTAGTTCTTTAAAGTCCTTCTTGATGTCCTCTACCATCATCATGAGATATGCTTTTAAATCCAGGTCTAGTTTTTCAGGTGTGTTGGGGTGCCCTGGACTGGGCGAAGTGGGAGTGCTGGGTCCTGATGATGGTGAGTGGTCTTGGTTTCTGTTAGTAAGATTCTTACCTTTACCTCTCGCCATCTGGTAATCTCTGGAGTTGTTATAGTTGTCTCTGTTCAGAGGTTGTTCTTCTGGGGATTCTGAGTATCCTCTGTCAGCAGACCTGTACAGACTAAGTTCGGCGGAGTCCAGGAGCCAAGATGGCGCTCCCTGCAGGGCAGGTCACTGTTCTCCGGCTGGGAGGGTGTCGGATGTCTGCGGCCCCAAAAGGGTGCTGCCTCAGCGGTTCTGTGGCTCCCGCCTGTCCCAGAAGCTGTCTGCCTCTGTGGTCCTCACTCTGACCTGTACAGACTAAGTTCGGCGGAGTCCCAGAGCCAAGATGGCGCTCCCTGCAGGGCAGGTCACTGTCCTCCGACTGGGAGGGTGCCGGATGTCTGCGGCCCCTAAAGGGTGCTGCCTCAGCAGCTCTGTGGCTCCCGCCTGTCCCAGAAGCCGTCTGCCCCCGTGGTCCCCACTCTGACCTGTAGAGACTAAGCTCGGCGGAGTCCCGGAGCCAAGATGGCGTTCCCTGCAGGGCAGGTCACTGTCCTCCGACTGGGAGGGTGCCGGATGTCTGCGGCCCCAAAAGGGTGCTGCCTCAGCGGCTCTGTGGCTCCCGCCTGTCCCAGAAGCTGTCTGCCTCTGTGGTCCTCACTCTAACCTGTAGACTAAGTTCGGCGGAGTCCCGGAGCCAAGATGGCACTCTCTGCAGGGCAGGTCTCTGTCCTCCGGCTGGGAGGGTGCCGGAAGTCTGCGGCCCCAAAAGGGTGCTGCCTCAGCGGCTCTGTGGCTCCTGCCTGTCCCAGAAGCCGTCTGCCCCCGTGGTCCCCACTCTGACCTGTAGAGACTAAGCTCGGCGGAGTCCCGGAGCCAAGATGGCGCTCCCTGCAGGGCAGGTCACTGTCCTCCGACTGGGAGGGTGCCGGATGTCTGCGGCCCCAAAAGGGTGCTGCCTCAGCGGCTCTGTGGCTCCCGCCTGTCCCAGAAGCTGTCTGCCTCTGTGGTCCTCACTCTAACCTGTAGACTAAGTTCGGCGGAGTCCCGGAGCCAAGATGGTGCTCCCTGCAGGGCAGGTCACTGTCCTCCAACTGGGAGGGTGCCGGATGTCTGCGGCCCCTAAAGGGTGCTGCCTCAGCAGCTCTGTGGCTCCCGCCTGTCCCAGAAGCCGTCTGTCCCCGTGGTCCCCACTCTGACCTGTAGAGACTAAGCTCGGCGGAGTCCCGGAGCCAAGATCAATTGTGATTTTTAAATAGTACATAAATTTATTTGCTCCATATGAATAATTGTTGTATTTATACAAATAAGAAAATGAAGGTCAGAACAGTGACCTATAATTTACTTGATGTTCAACAGACTTTTAATGCATTTAAACAAGAACATCATTTTAAATGGCCTCTCCAAAAGAAAGATAGGCAGTATTATTCTAAAGCATTTCTGTAAACAAAGCTATTAACAGTGGCTCTATTGTTAAATAGATTAATAGAGAATCAATTATTAACAGCTTAAGAATCACCTTACTCCCATGGTTCTTTGTATCTATATATAGTAATGATAGAATAGGCCTCATTGCATTAATCATTTGCATGTACTGAGCAATGAGCTGTTTGAGTCTCCATGCTGCATGTGCACTATTTCATGAATCTTCAGATAGTTTTTGCAGTATTATTATTCTACAATATAAAAGGGAAGAAAAGCAAAGCATACTCATGAATCTTAGCAAAATTACCATTCTTACTTTTCATGAAGTGGAATAGCAACAACTAGAATCTAGTGAAGCATGACTTTGTAGTACAAGTTTACCCACGGCTTCATGGTTTGGGTTTGCTTGTTTGTTTGTTTCTGTTTTTGTTTTGTTTTGTTTTGTTTTGTTTTGCCTTGTCTGAAACTTGGGCTTGAGACAGAGCAGAAATGGTTTTAGTTTCCATTGGTGTGCTCCATCCAGGAATAGGTGAGTAAAGCAGTGACTAGATGTTGTCCCTAGAGAGCCCTGGAAGATCTCTAGTCATTCAGAGGTAGTTCAGTCCCAGTGTGATATTACTCCCAAGACAAAGCCAGGAGGAATGAACAATTTGCCTGCATGGTACCAGTTCTGATAGAGAGAATGAAGGGATAGCATGGTTCCTTGAGATGCTCCAAGGACTGGAAGAGATTGGGACATTTCAGTCCTGCGTTTGGTGGTCCAGTAAGGAAAGCCTAATGTTAATGTGGGCCCCCTTTCCATATTTACATCCTCTTCTCCCTATATGAGTTACAACTCTAAGACCTGATTGATCCTGCAAAGGAAAGATGTTTGGAGGATTTCCAGCCATCTTCTAATGGTTTTAGTTGCTGCAGTTTTCTTCAAGTTGAAACACCCCTCCAGAAGGGAAAGATCGTGTATGACATTCGGTAGCTAAACAACTCCACATTTCAAGAAGCTCTTGAAACAAGATGCAAAAGAATCTTAACCAAGATCATGGAAATAGTACAAGTTCTAAAGAAAGGGACACACTCACCAGCAGAGTAACTTGGAGGAGGTTCTCTGACCTATGTAGCTGCCTGCTAGTCTTATGACAGCTTCAGAATTTCAGCATTTGAGTTGTCATCCATACTGGAGTGAATTTTCAGTGATGCAACTGATTTGTAGTTGTTTCTGTTCCAGTAGGAAAACTGTCACCTATACTTCTATGTGTAACCTGATAAACAAACTGGTTTGTCAAGTTGGGTTTTGATAGAGGTGTTACATTAGCTTGCCTTTGGTTCTCTATTTGGGGTGAGTGGATGCGTCTTCATCTCACTTCAAAATAAATCTCTCCGCATACCAATTGTGTGTTATTCTGTAGGACACAGAGGAATCTATTGACTGAGTTTTTTTCTTCTTAGGTGAATAATAAGCTGAATCCAGATCAGAGATGAACCAAGAAGAAGAAGATATTTGCATAGAGTCAGTGATTATAAATGAAGGTTGAACTGTAAGAACTAAGAGCCAAGTCATGTAGTACTCAACTTTCATAACCTCTGCTCTTAAGTGAATTCCTTTCACTTTAACACTTAAGTCAGACTAGTGCTTCTAATGTGAGACAGGTGACTCCTGATTAAATACAAACTTGAGGTGCCTTGTGGCTCTGCCTTCCCACCTTCATTTTCTGTCATAGATATATTTTCATTTGGAGAAAATGACTTGCTTTTCCTTCCTTCCTCCCTCTCTCCCTCCCTCCTTCCTCTCTTCCTTCCTCCCTTCCTCCTTCCTCCCCTTCCTCTCTCCCTTCCTGTTTTCCTTATTATCCTCCCTCCCCTCCTATAGTGAACGAGAAGGTAGTTACTCATACTTAATATAATAGAACTTATATTTTATAATGCTGAGGGTAACCATATGATGTTGATGTCTACACTCTAAATTCCTAACTGTAGTGCTAGGTCTGTCTCCCAAAGGCTGCTGACCTGTAGAAAATATCGTAGCTGAAGGTCAGTCTCTAACAGAAGTCTCTGATTCTAGGGTCAGGATCCTGGGGGAGACTCTCCAGCTGCAAAGCAGATAAGATGGTGTCTCTCCATATATGCAGAACAGAGTACTGTTGTTGGTCTCTGCGTATATACTGTCTGTGTCCATCATCAGGTTCTAGGACTGTTTCTGGTTTTCTTGAGTGAGTGGTATCAGTGGGTTCTGGTTATCAGGTACAGAATTTAGTGGCGATCCTGACAAAGCTATTTTTACACTTCTAAAGGCGTTTAATTTTACTATGCTTATTATGCTTCCTCTCCTCTTTTATCTTTCTTTCCTTTCTTTACTTCCTTACGTTAATTCATGGTCTTCTCTGTCTGCTTTAGGTTGGCTACTTGTTAAGCACCTTGGTACTCACTGGTCCCCATCTCCTAGAGTATAACCAGAGTTTTAAACAAGTATGCTTTGATATCTTAGACTCTGGCACATCTGGTGTACTTTCATGATCTCCCCTTCCCTCTTCATGTGCTCCCATCCTCCATATTGTTCATGGCAATGGCAGCTGTATCTTTTACTCATTCACACTGGACTAACTTTCTTACAGTTTCTGTACTGCCCTACTCTTATCTCTGGTATGATTACTACCCTTAATGCCTACCCTTTCATGATGTGACCATGGCCTCTGTGGTCACATGGCCCCTGTCCATCCTAAAATGCCAAGTAAAGGTATGTCTGTGTCAGCTTCTGCCAGCTGCTTTCCAGATCTCACAGAACTGCTCTAATGTTTGTGCTTCTTAACAGCTTCCCTTATTTTCTTTCTTTCTTTTTTTTCTTCCCTGATTTGTTTTTGCTGAGATAATCTGAAGTAGTCCATGCAGGGATCTAACTCAGTATGTAGCCATTAGTATGATGGTTTTCAACTCCAACTTGACCTGCCTGGTTTTTCTAAAGTGCTAATATTATACAAGTGACTCAGAAAGCTGTAAGTGAAGGACTTTAAATATGTTCTCATGTTTGTAAGATAATCTTCAAAATATGTGTGATTTCAGTTTCTTTCCAGACTTAAAACATCCATTGTTTCTTTTTCCTTCTGGGTGAAGTAGAACATCATAGTGTATAAAAAGCAGCCTGCTGGGCTGGTGAGATGGCTCAGTGGGTAAGAGCACCCGACTGCTCTTCCGAAGGTCCGGAGTTCAAATCCCAGCAACCACATGGTGGCTCACAACCATCCGTAATGAGATCTGACTCCCTCTTCTGGAGTGTCTGAAGACAGCTACAGTGTACTTACATATAATAAATAAATAAAAAAAAAAAAAAAAGCCGGGCGTGGTGGCGCACGCCTTTAATCCCAGCACTCGGGAGGCAGAGGCAGGCGGATTTCTGAGTTCGAGGCCAGCCTGGTCTACAAAGTGAGTTCCAGGACAGCCAGAGCTATACAGAGAAACCCTGTCTCGAAAAACCAAAAAAAAAAAAAAAAAAAAAAAAAGCAGCCTGCTTTGTAACTTTCCCTTCTCTAGAATGGAGTAGGAGGCTCATGAATTTATCAGAATTAAAAAGAACATCAAAAGACACAAGTTTCCCTCACCATATGTATAAAAACAATGAATAATTAGGGGAGAGAGGAACTTTGGGAGAAGCATGCAGTTTGAACAGGGTACTCAAGTGAAGCAGCCTTCTCAAATCATGCTATGGTGGGGCCTCTGGGCACTTTGGCTGGCTCTGCTTCATTTATGTCCAGGTAGGAAACTGTCCTGCAAGGAATGCTTTAGATAGAAAGCCCTGAGAATGTACTGGTTCGCCATGTGAATTTGAGAAGACCTTTCCTTTTATCTGTTGTCAGTTCCTGTACTGAGGTCAGGGGCCACTTAGGCATGTCTCCTCAGAAGACTTCACCTCACAGAAAACAGCATTTGCATGGATGGAATAACATTTTCCTATGCTATTCTTTAATTTTTATATTTTTGTAAAGAGAAAATGATATGAAGTTTTTAAGACAAGAAATACCATAGGTGGCAAACAACTTTGTAAACATTTTGATGTTAAGGAATATCGAAGCTGTGATGGTTCAAATATTCTTGGAAGAGGGAGTGGCACTACTAGGAGGTTTGGATTTCTTGGAGGAGTAGACTTTAAGACCCTTATCTTAACTTCCTGGAAGCCAGTCTTCTCCTGTTTGCCTTTGGAATAAGATGTAGAACTCTCAGCTCCTCCTACACCATGCCTCCCTGGAAGTTGCCTTGATGATAATGGACTGAGTTTCTGAACCTGTAAGTCAGACCCAATTAAATGTGTCCTTATAAGAGTTGCCTTGATCATAGTGTCTATTCACAGCACTAAAGCCCTGAGACACAAGCTTACTTCAATAGAAATATACAAGGCATCTCATGATAGTGTGAGACAAACATGTCAATTTGAGTCTCCTAGGCAAATATCACATTTTTGAGGCATGCATATATGAAAATGGGCAAACAAGAATAGCAGGAGGTCATGGAAATGTCTTCAGCAAGAGAGTGTCAACAGGGGGAAATTAAGCCTTTATTAGCACAAAAACAGCAGGCAAATGATTGTTACATAATTATATCCAGTTTTTCTTGAAGGATGGAAATTTGTTTGTCTACTACTGAGAAAATATATTTCTCTCTGTTTATCAAGCTGGAGTGATAAGTACATTTTGTTCCTACTGATGTTTTTGTCTAAAGAAATGCTAGGAAAATTCAGCAGCCCAGCATGGAGTCCGACGAGTTCTGCATACCTTTCATACAGTCCTGTTTTTCTTCTTCGAGTTCTTTCTTTGTGAAATGGTTACTCATACATTGTGTAAATTCATTTTAAGTGAGACTGTGTGGCTAAATAGAGTTTATCTTCATTTCATCAAAGCTGTCATCATGAATATGGTTGTCTGTCTGGGCTTTGCTACTTTCCAGAATGCATTATTCTTTACATTTATTATTATGGTTTTAATATCTTACTGAAGAGAAGATACACATTGAGGCCTTCACCTAAACTTTTGGACTAGTAAATAAAATAAAATTGTGAAAAAGAAAATGGACTATAAATTATTTAGCTCACGTTACTAAATTGGAATAAGATCATACTGGATTCAGCAAACTCTGAATCCAATGAGCAGTGTCTTTCTAAGAAATAGAGTGTAAATTTGGGGATCAATCACACTACCATTGTGACACAGAGAAGAGGGAAGCTGGACAGACACAGCCATAAGCTAAGGGACACATATCATAGCAGCCATGAGAAGATAGACAAAGCAAGAAAAGATCTTTCAATACAGCCCTAAGGGAAATATGACAGCCCTGTTAACATCTTGATTTTGGAAAAATTTCCCACAGAACTGTGAGAGAAAGACTCAACTGTTTTGTGGAATTCTGCTAAATGTACTAGGAAACTGGTATGGGCATCACATTTTAATTTTCAAGGCAAAATATGTGCATAGGGTAAAAATTATCAGAACATTATGATTCACTTTAGAAGTCTGGAGGTAAGCCACTTAAATACCACAAACCCAGGATTACAATTCTAAAGAAGAGTTTTTGAGCACCAAATTCTGTTTTAATCATCATACTAATGTCTGCCTTGAGATTCCACTCTCTCATCGACAGTCTTGGTTTTATACCTAGGTGTTGTTAGAAATCTTATATAGAAATCTATATAGATCTCTATAGAAACTAAAAATTCATTGTTTTGGAAAGAATATGTATCTTAATGGATATCTTTACTAAATATTTCCATGAGAGCACCATACAGCCTGTTAAATAGCTAGGGAATAATAGGAGCTATTCATTTTCTTTCTACCTACAGAATTTTTATATGATCCCTTAGAGGTTTCTTAATTCTAAAGTGGTTTTCTTTTTTTCTTTTTCCTGATTTGGATGGAAAATATCAGCTTCCTTTACTGAAATTCTTCCAATTGCTTCTCCAAATGTCAGTTGTATTGGACTTTCCTGAGGGGGAAAAATATTGCTGTCAGGGAAGCAGTTTGCAGATCAAGTAGATAACAGAAGCCAGGGTGCTATTATTAGCTGTGAGGCAGTGAGGCTTGCAGGTTACACAAGGGAGGGAAATGGCAACATTCAGGTAAGAGGAGAGAATAGAAAACGGATCAGGAAGAATAGCTGGGCTTTTCTCTCATCACTTTCCTACCAATAAACAAAGAGAACCACTTCAAAAGGAAGCTCTGGCCTGTCTGTCTGTCTGTCTGTCTACTACCACCTTTTCAATCCAAATTACCAAAGAATTATAATAGCCTTTTTAAAAAAGCATTTCAAGGTTGGTTATAAAATCTCCAGTTTGGGTCAGTGGGCACAAATGAGCAGCCAAAAGTCAAGCCACATGTTAGAGGAAAGTTATTTATATCTTGCCCTATGTGGCTGTGTCCCAGCTCAGAGAACTGCAGACAGCCCTTTCTCAAGTTGCCCTGTGTTGCTTCACAGTTCACAATAATCTGACTAATGGTTGCAATTTCTTCTCTAATTAGATTTTTGTCATGTGAAAATGCAGAGGTTCTTCATTTCTGCTTCACTTTCCCCTTCACCTTTCCCCACATTTGATTTTATTTTATTCACAAGTTGGTTTGGTGATTCTGTGGAAATTTTCTCAGCCTTGGCCACTGTATCCTTAGTGCTTCATCTCTGGCAGAAATTTTGTGATGCTTGTCAGCTTCCATTTTACCCTGTGTGTCTTCTTTCTATTTAAAGCTCAGCCATTAGTCATTTTTTTTTTTGTTTTTTGTTTTTTGTTTTGTTTTGTTTTGTTTTTTAAGATAATGTTGGTTATGAGCCTGGAACAACTTGAATAAACTTGCAATAAATGATCCTATCCAAATGCAGAGAGAATTCACCAGGCACTGGCAATAACCGGGGCTTTCAGCCAGCATCAGTAAAAGCTGTCACCTCCCGAGCAAAAGCACTGAGTAGTGCCACAGGCAACTCTTCATAATTGGCCTTCCGAAGAACTGGTGTCTTTTAGTGGAACTGCCCTTAACAGCTACCACACATTCTCTCCTGCATGCACTGTACCTACCAAAAATTAAATTTCCAAGTCAACATTCGGAAATCCTTTTTAGCAAATGATTCGAATTTTCAATCTCTTGACAATCAAGGAAGCAGATCTCCAATGAGGATTCCTTCCAAGCCTCTAAGCAAGGCTAACTCTAAGTTCCTGTAAATAACACAATTTGTTTGTTCTCATAATTTGAAACAAAATAGTGCTTGGTGAGGAATTGGAAACAATGTCATATTTGCAATCTTGCCTCATGAGAAGGCTCCTAGGGAAAGCCTGATGAAATTCTCAGGACAGAGATGTCAGCACTACTGGCTTTTGGTATACTGGTCCTTGGAACTTATACATATTAAGGGAGCTTGACACCTTCCTTGTTTGGCTGGAGAAATCAGCCAGTATTTTATATTTTTTATGTATCATATTGATCCTGGAAAATTTAAGAACCTTTTCTTAACTATAATTTGAGTATTTTTAATCCTGAAAACTCATTTAGAATAGGTGGAAATAAACTTGTTGTAAACTAAGTATCAAATAAATCAGTAATAAAAAATTAAGCAAACCATATTGCCAATGGACAGTCCCTCTCATATGGAACAAATATATGTGTGTGTGTGTGAATGTTTGTATGTATGTATCTATGCATATGTATATGAGTATATATGTGAGTATATATGGATTATGTACATGTATATGTATGTATGTATTTTTGTGTATGCATGTGTGCATGTCTGTACAAGTGTATATGTATCCATGTATGTGTGTATGTGTGAGTGTGCATCCCTGTGCCCATTCATACATGTTCTTGTTCATGTTCTTGACTTGAGTGTTGGTCCTCAAGTTTCCAACTTGTTTTCTTTGCTCATTGATGCATATTCCAATCTTCTTGAGCAGGCAGCTACCAGGGACTCTCATACCTCTGTGTCCCATCATGAAGCAGGAATCCAGGGATTACAGATACTATAACGCACTATTGTTTCTGCCTTTATGTAGATCTGTGAATCTGGACTCAAGTCCTCAAGCTTATGCAGCAAGAACTTTACACAGTCTACCATCTTCTTAGCTCTAGAGGATGCAATTTTAGCTTTTTAGAAGTAACTTTACTGCAAACCACTCTTTTAAGTATGCATAACATCATATCACTCTTTACTTTAGATGCTCCAGTATCTTCCATCATATTTAGAAAACAACTGAAGCTTATATACAATATAGCTTTTTTATTTATTCATTTTATATCTTACTCACTACCCTCCTACTGGTCACCCCTCCCATATTTCTCCCCAATTCCCCTCCTCTTCTCCACTGAGGAGGTAGGAGACTCTGGATATCCCCACACTCTGGAACTCCAAGTTTCTGCTAGGCAGGTGCTTCTGCTCACACTGAGGCCAGATTAGGCAGCCCAGCTAAAAGAACTTATCTCACATACAAGCACTAGGTTTTGAGATAGCCACCAGTACAGTTGATTAGGACCCACATGAAGACCAAGTTGACCAGCCCGTGTATGTTCTTTGGTTGGTGATTCAGACTCTGAGAGACCAGGTTAGTTGACTCTGTTGGTCTTCATGTGGAGTTCCTATCCCCTTCAGGGCCTGCAATCCTTCCTCCTATTCTTCAACAAGAGTCTCGAAGCTACATTTACGGCTTCTCTGTGGGTGTCTGTATTTGTCTGAGTCCACTACTGCTGGGTAGAGCCTCTCAGAGAACAACTAGCTCCTGTCTGCAAGCATAATAGAGTATCTTTAATAGTATTAGGATTTGGTGGTTACCAATGGGATGGGTCTCAATTTGGGCCAGTTATTGATTAGCTATTCCCTTAGACTGCTCTATTCCCTGTCCTGGCATTTTTCTAAACAGGATACATTTTCTGTTGAAAGTTTTGTGGCTGGGTTGGTGTCTCTATTGTTCCACTGGAGTTCTTGCCTGACTATAGGAGGTGGCAACATAAAGTTCCATATCCCCAATGTAGTAAGTCACAGCTAAGATCACCCCAGTGATTCTTGGGCACCTTCTTTATCCCATGTTCCTGACTCCACCTGGCCCTCTATCTCTTCACCCCTGTTAATTGCAAATTTCCATTAGACATATCTCCTGTCCTTCCCCACACATTATCCTAAGCCCTGTTTTCCCCTTCACATCTCCCCTCTCTTCCAGTTCCACTTCCCTCCCTTCATCTGCCTTTTATGTCAGTTTTATTCCACCTTCTAAGTGAAATTCAAGCTTCCTTGCTTAGGCCTTCCATCTTGTTCAGCTACTGCGGGTCTGTGGAGTGTAACATGGTACTTGTCTTTTATGGTTAATATCCACTTACAGGTGAGTACATACCATGCACTCACCTATCCTTTGGGGATAGGGTTTCCTCATTCAGGATGATATTTTCAAATTTCATTCATTTGCCTGAAAAATTCATGATATATTTAATTTTAATAGCTGAATGGTATTTCATTGTGTAAATGTACCTCATTTTCTTTCCACTCTTCAGATGAGGGACATCTAGACTGTTTCCAGTTTCTTGGTGTTATGAATAAAGTTTCTATGAACATAGTTGAGCAAGTGTCCTTATGGAATGTTGGAGCATCTTTTGGGTACATGCTCAGGAGTGGTATAACTGCTCTTGAGGTAGAATTTTCATAGATTTATGAGAAAACACAAAATTGTTTTCCAAAGTGATTGTATAAGTTTGCAGTCCCACCAGCAATGAAGAAGTGTTGCCCTTGCTCCACATGTACTATCTCTTTCAGTTTTTGATCTTAGCCATTTGATGACTGTAAAATGGAACCTCAGATATTTTGATTTGCATTGCCAGGATAGCTAAGGACTTTGAACATTTCTTTAAGTGTTCTTGGCCATTTGAGATTCCTCTGTTGAGAATTCTCTGTTTAGTTCTGTACCCCATTTTTTAATTGGGTTATTTTGGTTGTTGGTGTCTAACTTCTTGAGTTCTTTGTGAATCCTAGACTTCTGTCATGGGTAGGGTTGGTGAAAAACCTCTTGCAATGTGTAGGCTGCCAATTTGTCCTGTTGACAGAGTCCTTTGCCTTACAGAAGCTTTTCAGTGTCATGAGGTCCCATTTATCCTGAGTCATTGATGTTATGTTCAGGAACTTGTCATCTGCTCCTGTTCACCATGGGTATTATCCACTTTCTTTTCTATGAGGTTTTATGTATCCGGTTTTATATTGAGCCAGGGTCTAGCCTTAGTGGGGTCTTCTTTCTTGTCGGTTTTCCTTGAGGCAAGGGAGGGGAAGGAACATCAGTGGAGGATAAGACTTCGGTCTTACAAAATACAGGGTTGCTGCATAATAATTAAAGTCCACTTATCTAAGTCTAAGTTACTTTGCTACTGTAGCTGACCCTCCTTCTGTGTTCTGAGGCCAGAAATGGCCGTCTCTGCCATTAGCACCTTATCCTAAAATAGTAGTAGATTAAGTAAAGGATTAATTGCTAGAGCCTTTTCCCTTTTGTACAAATGCCTCTTGTTTGTCAGGTTAGAAAGAAGTTTGGAGCAATAAACTTTTATTAAACAAGGAGAAGAGTATAACGCTCAAAAAAGGAAAAGCTACTACATATGCAAATATGCATAAACATAAATTCATATATACATTCATACATGAGCATTTACATATTTCCATTCAAACCAGTTGGGTTCAGCTTGCATACATTCTCACAATCACATATTTAAACATACAAACCCATACTTACTTATGCATTTGGAGAAAGGGGCCCAGCACCAGTGCAGAAAGAACTCACTCATTCTGAAAGAAAGATGAGCTCCAATCTTTATTGCAGAGAGAAAGAAAAAGCTATTATCCTTTTAATGCTGAATGAATTAAACCTAAGTTTGTAAGAAGAAAGCTTTGTTCCTTTAATAAGACTAAGTCTGCCTTGTTATTAAGAAATACCTGTTTTGCTCCATGGTAAGGAGAAGCCTGCCTGCTCCTTCTGTTCTCTCTGCAGCTTCTTTATACCCCTTTCCCTCTGCATTCTGCATATTGCTTTCTTAAGTTTTTATGTTACCTTATAGTTCCTAAGTTTTTCAACTCTGAATTTTCTTTTTAATCTTCCTCATTCCTCCTGCTCTGGTGTCACAACAATGCTCTAACTCAATGCCTTTTTCCCCAATGCTATGCCTATACTTCTAAATTCTTTTGAGTTCAGTTCTGTCTCAAAAGTTCTCTTGTGTCCTGACTAAAATATTATCTTAAGTTCTATTCTAAAAAGTTCTGTTCATATCTGTCTAAAAGGTGTTCTATCTAAAAAGTTCTTCTTTCAGTTCTGACTCTTCTCTTTGTTCTCAGCATTTACACATCTTTTCAGAATCCATGATCACATTGTAAAAAGCTCATTCTAAGTTCACTTAAAATAAAATAACAAATTAAATAAGAAGTTTACAACAGTGAATGTTTACATGCATATCCATTAGGAATATTTATCTGGCTAAACATTAATCACTTGTCATAGTTTCATAGGTTCATCAAGAGTTAAAAAAACATAACTAAGTTACGAATGAAGTTTTGTATGCATAAACTCAGTCAGTATTGTATCTTCTGCCCCATCACCTATAATAAATCATTAGTTCCCTTTTGATTACATTTGGTTAATGATTTTACAACTTCTTAGAATGTGCTCTGAGTAGTAGAAAGCCTGGTTACTATCTAGAAGCAATCAACTGGTGACACATGGGGACAGAGTTATCATTGCAGTTTTGACTATCAGAAGATACTCACTATAAAAGAGCTTAATTAATGCTGATATAATTTTAGAAAGGCATCCCAATGAGGTGGAATCTACAGATCGAGAATAGTCCTCTGTGAAAGCAACCAAAGCAAGGGGTGGGGCAGTCAGTAGAGCCACAAAAAAACCCCTCAATTCTGTCAACAATATCACTAGACAGGGAAGGAGATTATCTCTTGAAGTTACAAGAAGGGATCAGGACATTGAATTTTAGCCTGACAAAACCTTTCATTGAAAAGTTAATCAAGCTTACCAGGCGTTTACCTGTGTGTGTGTATGTGTGTGTGTGTGTTGGGGAGGGGTGTATAAAACAAAACTTGAATTCTTTTAAGTGTAGCAAATTAGCAGGATCTCAGAGAAATAAAATAAATTATCAAAGGATATTTGGGTTTTGAGATTCAATACTCAGAAAAGATCAATTGGTTATACAAGATTTTTATTAGGATGTAGAGGAAGTGGAAGGTAAGCATTGTGCATGAAGTAGGCGTAAGTATTGAAACACAAATATGTTTTTAAAATGAGTCATGCTGGAAAATGTATTGAGTTTCATTTATTTAGAAGGTGGTTAAATTCTAAGTCCCCAAGTTACTCACAGGCCTTGTGACCCTGTACAAGTCATTTAAAGTTGAATATATCTTCTTCAAGAGGGCTATGAAGAAGTAAAGTGATACTATATATAAGATATGCTTTATAAATGGTATAGAAATCATAAGGTATGCATTGTTTAAACACAATAACTCAATTCTCTTGGACAAAGTGGGCTGTTCTGTTCATCCTGAAACTAGCTTGTCTTTTTAGAAGTATATTTTTTCTGCTTTTCTCTTTGCTTAGGGCCCAATAGTATGAAACAATGAGTTTTAGTATTATGTACACACTTAAGATGAGAATATGATCATTTCACAATGTAAGTGAGAAATTAGCCCAACATATATGATATATTTAAAATTTAATTTTATGATCTCACAAGCTTGATCTGATTCAATTTCCAAAGCTAAAGCAAGACACACACTGTAAAGTTCTAAGAAAGATGCTTTTCTAGTCATCCTTTTGTATGAATTGGCATCAGAAGTGTTTTGGGGACGATAGAACTGCAGCTGAAAATCTGGCCTGTATGTGTTAATAGGTAGAAATCTCTATGTCTCCCTGTATCCCTGGCTCCTTGTCTCTCTGTCTCTTTCTGTGTCTCTCTCTGTGTATCTCTCTCTGTGTCTCTGTCTCTGTCTCTCTCTCTCTCTGTGTGTGTGTGTGTGTGTGTGTGTATACTCAATATGTTCCTGGACAATTAGGATATATTGTAAGTAGAATTATAGACAGATTCAATTGAGTGAACCACATAGCATCTTGTTCCTATGTGGCCTCATGGATTCAGGCTGATCAAAGAACTGAGGGCCCAGTGCTTTGCAGATTATATTTTCAAGAGAATTATGAGCCACTAGCATGCACAAATACAAGAAAAATTCAAATTCAAAAAGGCAGTTATTCTTATCATATCTCAAAGATAATCCAATTCTTGGTGAGTCTAGAGAGCCTATGTATAACCAAGAGTGTCAGGTACATAGATCTTCATACAATTACAGTGATATCACATCCCAAGAGCAGTCCCGACTTATAAAAAAGCAGACATTATACACTGATTAACTCACTTATATCCATTCCATGTTGTATACAAAGCCAGGATCTTTTCCCATATAGAGTGATGACAACTGACCTCCTCAACGTCAGGAGAATGCATAGTCAAAGTCAGTAGAATCATGCTGTTGAATACCATAAAACTACTAGGCACCATGTAGTTCCTAAAGCAACCTACTTGCTTGACCATGGTTCAGCAATGGGGAAATTGAGGAATTTTGAGTGCTTGCAAAAACACTCTAAGCAAACAGACAAGGGGCTTGTGATCTCAGCTTCTTCAAAGCACAGACTTGCTCTTAGAAACTGTTTTCATGATCCTCCTAGGTGTAGCAGACAGGAGTGAATTTACTTCAGATTACTCATATTGCTTGCTATTTTGTCCAACTAAATGTTCAAAGTATTCATCATATGCCTCTATGGGAAAAATGTTCTTGCCACATGTTCTTGTTCTTGTAATTGTATACAGATTGAATCATGAGAACCTTATTTCTCTGTCCTTTCTCAAACCTCAAACTATACATTTTCTGAGGCTTTAAGTAAAGGTTCTATTGCACAAGCCCCATTTATTGCCTCCATTCACCCAGCTCCCACCACTACTAGAGCAGTGACATCTAATGAGCTTCATAACAAGAGTGCTAACTTTTCAAATGTTACAATAGAATCTATAGTTTACTACCATTTGTAGAAATAAAATCTTGTATACATATTTAAAGGTTTTATTTGTTTTTAAATTTCATGTTCATGAATATTAGCCTGCATGAATGTATGTGTACTGTATATATGTTTGATGTCCAAGGAGGCCCAGAATAGGTTTGGGATCCCCTGAAACTGGAGTGACAGATAATTGTGACTTTGCCTGACATGAGTGCTGGGAAATGAACCTAGGTGCTTTGTATGAGCAGTAAGTATTCTAAAGTTCTTCATGCCCAACATTGTATATTTTAAATAAACACTAAAGAAATATCCTAAGTAAAGCAGGTGCTCTGAGAAGGTCAAGCAGATAGAAAATGAAATTGATCAAGCATGATACAATGCCAGTGCTCTGAGACTTATTAGCCTAAGAGAGCACACTATTCAGTTTCTTATAGCATAAGCCCTTTATTGTGCAGTGATCTGTCCGTCTTTATTTTTTAAATCTATATTTTGTCTATTTTTTTTGCAGTACACAGTTAGACTTTTCAAAGCAGCAATAAGATTAGTAAAGCACCATGGTGACAGAAAGCTTCCAATGATATTTAACTTCACTGCTGGGATTTCATTATATAGTCATGAACAGATGACGTAGTATCTAAAAGATTTGATGGTATATATAGTGTTCTTAGTTCAAACATGAGAGAAATGGGAGAAAATTTTGAAAATACAGGCTGGTTTAGAAGATAAGACATATTTATTTCCTAGGAACAAATAGAAATGGTATGTACTTTGTTGATTGATAGCCTCCTCTTGATGCTTATACAAAGATGGGCCATTGCCAATGAAAGGACGTGGGTTTTCATTGTTTGTTTATTTGTACATTTGTTTGCTTTTGCCTAATAGACTGGCGCCATGAACATATGTGTATGTGTGTGTGTGAGTCAGAGGCGGGGGAGAGGGGGAGGGGGAGGGGGAGGGGAAGAGGGGGAGGGGGAGGGGAGGGGAGGGGAGGGGGAGGGGGAGGGGGAGGGGGAGGGGGAGGGGGAGGGAGAGGGAGAGGGAGAGGGAGAGGGAGAGGGAGAGGGAGAGGGAGAGGGAGAGGGAGAGAGAATGAATCTGAGTCAGTCTGACAGGAAAAAAAAAAGACACCTGGTCTTTTTTCTTATTTAATCTAGATTATACTTTGCTCAATCATTATATTTTTGAATACATGGTAGTTTACAAAAGTTGGATACTTATTTTTCTTCTCTCCTTAGTTAGCTTTTTTTGGGTATCAATCTTATGGATTTATACTTCCTTTGATAGACAGACTAATAGACTCAGAAAGTGTTTGTATCCCAACACCTAACATCTATGATTTATCTCCCTTGTACATCAAAAGTAAAGTAAACGTATGAAGAAGATGGAACTAAGGTTACTTATCAATTACAGTTTAGATAGGAGAATATTATGGATCAACTAGGTGGCTTATGGTAGTCCCCAAAGATCTAAAAGCTGGAAAAGGGAGGATGAGGTTAGAAACACACAAAGAGATGTGGTTAGGGGAATGGTCTCAGAGATACAGCTGCACTGGCTATAAAAATCCAGAAGTGGCCATACCTTAAGAAACAGAACAGAACAAAAAAGGACATAGACATGCATTTTCCTTAGGAACCCTGAGGGAAAGCATTCAAGATGGTGAATAGTCACTTTTGTCCAGAGAAGTTTTCATTAGTCATTAAGATACAGTAAAAATGTTCTCAGGCACTGTAGTATGATGCCTTATTATGACACATGGGGAAAGTTAATGGAGCTGTGCTATACAGCTGTGACTGGTCATAGTCCGCATGATGGCATGAAATTGAAACTGACTGCACTGACTAAGGGTATCTTTCCCATTATTTTGTAAAATCCACTTATTTTTGAAAGTCATTAATTTATATGCTTAAGATGTAGAATCTAGACTAAAGTATTCTAAAATTTTAGAGCAGTTATTAGTCATTCCAAAATGGAAATAAAATTAATGCTAAATATCCATAGTGTATATAGAAAGAAACGTTTTTTTTTTTTAATATTTTTATTACATATTTTCCTCAATTACATTTCCAATACTATCCCAAAAGTCCCCCATAGCGCCCCCCACTTCCCTACCCACCCATTCCCATTCTTTTGGCCCTGGCATTCCCCTATATTGGGGCATATAAAGTTTGCAAGTCCAATGGGCCTCTCTTTCCATTGATGGCCGACTAGGCCATCAGAAAGAAACGTTTTAAGCTATTCTTAGTAATTAGAGAAATTTTAAAAATATCTAATGTTGTGTTTTAAGTTAATATTCTAAAATTTTAGAGTTTCTTTTTTAAAAAAATATTTATTTATTTATTTATTTACACTCCATATTTTATTTCCCCCACACACACACCCTGCCCACCCTCTGACTGCTCCTCATCCCACACCTCCTCCCCACCCCACCCTGTCCCTACATGTATGCCCCCACCTCTAAACTCCCTGGAGACTCAGACTCAGCAGTCCTCTGCTGTATGTGTGTTGGGGGCCTCATATCAGCTGATATATGCTGCCTGTTTGGTAGTCCAGTGTTTGAGTGATCTCCGGGATCCAGATTAATTGAGACCGCTTTTCCTCTAACAGGATTGCTCTTCTCCTCAGCTTCTTTCAGCTTTCCCTAATTCAACAACAGGGTCAGCTGCTTCTGTCCACTGATTGGGTGCAAATATCTGCATCTGATTCTTTCAGCTCCTGGTTGGGTCTTCCGGAGTGTGGTCGTGTTAAATCCTTTTTTGTGAGTGCTCCTTAGCCTCAGTAGTAGTGTCAGACCTTGGAATCCTTGAGCCGGATCCCACTTTAGGCCTGTCGCTGGACCTTCTTTTCCTCAGGCTCCTCTCCATTCCCATCCCTGTAATTCTTTTAGACAGGGTCAGAGATATGACTGTGGGATGGCCCACCTCTCCCTCATTTGATGCCCTTTCTTCCTGCTGGAGGGGGACTCTATAAGTTCCCTCTCCCTACTCTCAAGCATTTCACCTCAGGTCCCTCCCTTTGAGTTCTCAGTCTCAGATCTCTGGTGCATTCTGGGGGTTCCCCCCAACCTCCTATCTCCGAGGTTGCCTGCTTCCATTCTTTCTGCTGGCCCTCAGGGCTTCAGTCCTTTTCCCTCATCCAATATCAGATCAGGTTCCCCTCTCCCCGACACACATTCTCTGCCTCGCCCCCCCCCCCGTCCACTTTTCCTCCCAGGTTCCTACCTCCCACCTCACTTGTGGTTGCTTTCTTCTCACTCCCAAGTGGGACTGAGGCATCCTTACTTGGGCACTTCAGCTTGTTGACCTTTTTGAGTTTCTTGGGATGGTATGCTAGCTTCCTTATCACTGAAGTGAGTTGATATACTATCATAGAAGTTATACATGGTGCCTATAATAAGCTTTTGGAAAGACAGCATTTGACAAGTTGGTCATTAACAGCACATACAATATAGCATTTCTAAAACTGGTACTATACACATCCCTAGAAATGGATCTAATTATAAACATTTTTTAATTTTCTTTACCCCTGTAATTAAATTCTGTAAGGCTGTAGTTTTTTAAATATGTAATGAGAGCTTATGTCTATATGAATTACATTTTATAGACAAAGGTTCTAACTACATATGAACTATCTTTAGTGACACAAAATTCACTCTAAGTTGAAAAGTGTACTATTCTTCAAAGAAAATAATTTACATTAGAGGGATACATTGAATCCTATGTACTCATAGTCAACCTGATGGGAGGCACCATTACATAAACAACATAACCAAAGAGCTGAGTTCACCATACAAATTTCCATGGGCAACAGAAGATTCAGATACCATCCCATTTCATAACATAGTGACTAATGGAAGCATTAAAGTACCGGAATTGTTTGCAGGCTAGAGCATAGAATTTAGTGGTTATGGAATCTATGTTTTCGCATGCTTTGTGGCAGCAGAGATCAATGCAAAGGATGAAACTCTCTGGCAGACCTGAATTGATTTTAATAGGTGCAAGTGTGTGTGTGTGTGTGCACACGCGCACGAGCGCACGCGTGCACATACACATTTTGTGTACATCTTGTATACATTGTAATTAACCAAAGCTACATTAGGAGTTAGTGGACCTTTGTTGAAAATTAAAGGGGGTAATTCTAGTTTAACTCCATACATTAGCAAGTCAAATCCATGATCTCTAGAATGTTGTTTCTAAAATAACAGAATCATTTTTAATGTACTGCTTCCACATCCTCTTACTTTGTCAGAAAGCACACATACAAATTTTACAATGGGAAGCTTTATTTCAATGTTAAAGGATCAATAATTATGAATACTCCTGGAGGTAACTTTTGTTCTTCTTAGAAAATGAAACTTAAAGACTTTAAACTAACTACTCTATGAAGGTTTATAAGAACTTGATGTTGTTAAGTTTTTGCCATGATTTAATTCCTAGAAACACACACATACTCATAACAATTAGTCATAGAATGAACATAAATGACTGTTTATTGTTAAAGGTGAATGAAGCATATAGCAAATGACTTTCTGTGAGTTTAAATATTGCATATATTTGCATACTGGTATACTCTCCACTCTGCTTTTAATGTGGTGGATTACCTGGGCTCAGAATGTACAGTGATGCTCAAGTGATGCACAGATTGTCTTGTAATTAACCTCACTTTGCTCTGTTCAGTATTCATTGGAAACATTCTGTCTTCCCAGATAAAAGTGTCTCAGACTTGATTGTTCTAAAATTGTTATTTCCATTCTTCCCACATTATATCTGGCTAAAAAGGAAATCAACAGTACATTAGGTATAAATGGATGAAGCAGAGGGTGGCTTAGGAAGTGGCCTGCCTCAGAGTCCAAAGTGATCCTAATTATCACGTGCTTTTTCCATCTTAGTAAAGGAACCATATCTCTGTATGAGGTCATCCTGCATCTTTCTCCAGTTGATAATGCTTTATAATCCCTACTTGGATTTTGGATTATGTAGTTTATCTCTGGTCTTCAATAACAAGTTGTTTTGCCTCTACTCTTGGTGACTATGATGGGTTGGTTTAATGTCAACTTGTTAGAACTTAGAATCACTTGAGTAGGGAGTCTCAACTGCAGAAGTGTCCTGCTTGCCTTGATCAGTATGGGAAGACACATCTGGACTGTGGACAGCACCTTCTGATGGCAGTACATATTGGAAGGACACTGTACAAAGAAGGCCATCTCCCCTTTGGCTTGCTTGGCCTCCCCTCTTTCCCTGTTGATAATTTGCTTTGTTGCTGCTCATTCCTGCACTGATACCAGAGCAAGTGTGTTCAAACTTTCACAATGGCCTAGGGACCAGTGACTCTCCTGGAGCCTTCTAGACTTCTAGCATCAGATCTGAAATGTTGAGGCACTCAGCCTTATGAACTATGACACTAAATATGTTGTCACCCTCAACTCTAGTAAGAGACAGCCATTGAGGAATTATGCCAACTGCTGTGGGACTCAGTGTCCAGGACTGAATGACTATCATGTTTCAGGTCTCAGGTATAATTTTATGACTTTGCTGTTGCCACTATTTTAAATCAGATTTAACACACACACACACACACACACACACACACACATACATCATTAGTTTTGTTCCTCTAGAGAGCCCTGATTAATACAGTGACTAGTTGTTATTTCCATAGTAACTAATATCTCATGTAGCCATCTCTGATGTGCCCACTTGGCTCAGCAGGGACTTTACTCTCTCATGATGTATGAAGGCCCATGCTCACTAGAATCCTCCAGGAGGCCTGGGATCTTCTAGCACATCCTAGGAGACCCATGATCAATCTTCCCAGGCATGTCCAGAAGAGTAAATGCTTCCTCCCTCTGCAGGATTTCTACTTAGTTCTAAAAGTTCCCTGGGAAGTCTCTACTATAATCCATTTCTTGAGAGTCAATGTTTTACTTCCTCTGTCTGTGCTTCATGCCCACCGTCTAGAACTGCATAGGCCGTAGACATTTCTTCCTGTGGCACAAAACTTTTCTTGCCTCAGACGTCTCTATGTCTCTTTACTGTAGCTAACACTGAGGCTAGAAGTGAAGGCTTAGATCTTAATATAAAAAAGGCCTTTTAAATTAGTTACACAATCTTCCCATATCCCTCCACTGAACTAGGCTTTTAACTGACTTTTCCATAAAGGAATGTGAGGATATCTAACGAAACTTCCAAAGTTGAGAAAAATTCTTTTTAGTACAGGTTGTCTCTAAAGAACAGAAAAGGCCATGTGGGTAGTGAAAAGTGTTACCCTCCTTATATATTCTTTTAGAAGGTGATCTCAAGTGTTTCTACATGCAGGAGGCACGTGCTTTGATTGACTTTCAAAACGCACAAAGAATAGAGACTGTTTTCACAGGTCCTTTGATCAGGGTGATTTGAACAGTAAATACTGGTCATACAGAAAGTCAAAATCCAGACTGTTTCCTGTGTTCCTGGAGCCTGCTTGCATGGCATTTGACCTCCTGGCTCATTGTGAAGGTCATGACGAAGGTTGTTAGCCCAGGAAACCTCAGGGTCTTGAGGAAGACACTAAACAGGAGACAGAAATAAGAGTGTGTCGTTCCGAGTACAAGCCTATAGGTAGTGAGTTTTAGGCAGCTGTGAATCTGAAAGGGTCCAAGTGTTTGGGAAATTAAAGGAACAGACAATGAACAGATAGACATCTCAGATAATAAAACAAATTAATCACACATACCTTCATGGCCACGAGAAGGGAGAACACCTGGGCTGAGTTTCATGTGAAATGTTTCCATCATTCCTTGGAGAGTGAAGAAATAACTCCTCAGAAAAGCAGACTACAGAAACAGCTGTAAAGAAGGAACACATGGAAGAAGAACTCACCTTGTACAGAAGCAATCTTTATAATAAATCTCTCAAACTTCTGGTGAAGCTGTCCCTGGTGGGCAGAATGGAGATTTGCATAAGTTTGCATGCTTGTGCCTTGTGTCAAGAAATATTCTGGATTTTTCCACATATTCTCAGGAGCCCTTGACTCAAAGCACCATGAGCTGCAACAGAGGATGCTGCTCTCACAAGCACTTTAGTACTTCATGCATTAAAATGCTATTCCTTTCTCGAAAGCTCCAGTTATGGAGATAAGTGTTAGCCACAGAATCTTTCTCTATTTCCATGAATCATGTGTGAACCACATGAGAAAATGTTCACCTGAGATTGAAGAACACAATCACAGAAGAAAAGAAAATTTGTCCTAGGGTCTCTTGTGAATGCTCTCAGATGGTCCTCAAATATGGACAAGCAAAGAATTAAGAGTACCTTTAAAGTATTGGTGTCTAGCTTTTGAAATTCATCTATAAGCTGAGAAATGTATAACAATGAATACTTGCTTATGAGTAACAACTTACTGTAAAGGGCAAGTTTCAGTGAGAAATTAATGATTTGTCCTTGGGAGGCCTTTATTTACTATTCAAAAAACCTTAGCACCTTTTGCTGCTATCAGGCAGATAGTTACAGAAAAATTGATTCTTCTCCCAGGATTTTGCAACAGCCCCAATAACCGATTAAGTGCTTCTGGCCCTACCTTTTTAGGTTTAGTGCCTGCTCTGCAGTGGTCAGCAACATCTTCCGTGCAGCAATTAGCAGTAATAAGTAGGAGTCGCACAATTGATGGTGTAATATGCCCAGACAGCGCGGAAGCAGCAGTTATGAAATGCTTCATTGAAGAGAGCTCTTGTACTCTGCACTTCCCTCCCATCAATTTTCTTGGTAGCAGAGCCTAATCAAGGTGCAATGCGGGTTGTGCAGAGACAGTGTGAGCTCAGGTGTAGAGCTTTCTGTCTTCTCCCTAAAGACTAACCTTTCTTGTTATAAATTCTTTCTTCCATCATCCAGACTGAAATTTCTCCTCAATTAACGCTTAGGAAGTTGGAATAAAAGGCACAGACTTCTGAGAGCTGCACAGATGGGCACAATATTTCTTTTCTATGTTATTCTGCTTTTATTTCAATTATTTCTTTCTATATTCTTTCTTAGGGTTTCCATCTCAGTTTATACACACCCACATGTGTGTAAACCACGTTCCTATATTATGTCTGCTTTTTTCATTAAAGTGCTGAGAATATTCATACCAACTACTTTGGGTTCAGATCTGATGATTCCAACACCATTCTCCTGATATGTAGTCAATCTCCTAAGAAAACTCTGATGTTTGCTTTTTAGTATGTCTTGAGATTATATTGTTGTTGAGACAGATATACTATATTGGGTGAATGGAGTTCATTATAGGTTGTGTAAGTCACACAGTTTTGTTAGTCTGACCAACACCTTAAAGGACCATTTAAAGGAAGAAAAAAATAGTTTGACTCCCAGTCTCAACCTTCATTTTGCTGGCTTCTTTCATTTAGCCTATGGCAGCAAGGCAGACCTTCACAGCAGAGAGGGCCTGGTAGAACAGGGCTACTTCTCTGTCAACTAGTGGCACCCACCCTCACTTCTTAAGCAAGTAACTTCTTGCCTTTGCTGCTAGGAGTTTCCCACTGTCCACATGTAGTGAATTATTCTTATTTTATTTATTTATTTATTTATTTATTTATTTATTAATTTATTAATTTATTTGGTTTTTCTAGGGTTTCTCTGTATAGCTCTGACTGTCCTAGAACTCAGTTTATAGACCAGGCTGGCCTTGTACTCAGAAATTTGCCTGCCTTTGCCTCCCAAATGCTGGATTAAAGGCGTGCTCCACCACGCCTGGCTTGAATTATTCTTATGTACTAAAAATATGGATGCTAAGGGTTTATTGGAAGCTTTATTCCATTGCTGCAGTGTCACCACATACATTCCTGAGGCCACATAGACACATTCTTAGTTATCATAGAAGCTAATTTTTCATTGGTTATTTTATTTGTTTACGTTTCTAATGTTATTTCCCTTTCTGTTTACCCCTTTGCAAACCCCTATTCCATCCCCCTCCCCTCTTCTTCTATGAGGGTGTTCCTTCACCCCCCCCACACACACACTCCTGCCTCACCGCCTTACTATTCCCCTAAACTGGGGCATTGAGCCTTCACAGGACCAAGGACCACCCATCCCGTTGATGCCAGACAAGGCCATCATCTGCTACACATGCAGCTGGAGCCATGGGTCCTTCCATGTGGACTCTAACTGGTGGTTTAGTCCTTGGGAGCTCTGGGGGGGGGGGGTCTGGTTGGTTGATACTGTTGTTCTTCCTATAGGGTTGCAAACCCCTTCAGCTCCTTCAGTCCTTCCCTAACTCCTCCATTTGAGTCCCCGTGCTCAATCCGATGGTTGGCTGCAAGCAACTTCAACTGTATTGGTTAAGCTTTAGCCGAGCCTCTCAGGAAACAGCTTTATCAGGCCCCTATCAGCAAACACCTCTTGGCATCAGCAATAGTGTCTGGATTTGGTGGTTGCATATGGGATGGATCCCCAGGTAGGGCAGTCTCTGGATGACCTTTCCTTCAATCTCTGCTCCACTCTTTGTTCGTTTAGAAAGGAACAATTCTGGGTTAATATTTTGAGATGGGTGGCTGGCTACGTCCCTCAATCAGGGACCGTGCCTAACCTCATGGGTATTCTGAGATTTTTTTTCCTAATATCCACTTACTACTGACTACAGGGACCGTGCCTAACCTGTCTTTACAGGTTCTCTGTCCGTTTTGTTGTGTATTTCAGATAATGTCATCACTGTTGGGTCCTGGGAGCCTCTTGATTTCCTGGCACCTGGGACTTTCTGGTGACTACCCCAAGTTTCCCATCCTCCACTGCTACACACCTTTGTTCAATTTCCTTATTATCTGCACATCTCCTCAGTCTTCTCCATACCTGATCCTGTCCCGTTTTCCTTTCCCCTCCTCTCTCCTTCTCAGGTTCCTCCCTCCCTGTACCCCCCAAGATTATTTTGTTTCTCCTTCTGAGTAGGACCAAAACATTCACACTTGGTCTTCCTTCATCTTGAGCTTCATATAGTCTGTGAGTTATATCATGGGTATTCTGAGATTTTTTTTCCTAATATCCACTTACTACTGACTACATATGGGACTGGGTTATTTCAAGCTCAAGTCCAAGTGGATCAAGAACCTCCACCTAAAACCAGATACTCTGAATTTAATAGAAGAAAGAGTGGGGAAGAGCCTCAAACACATTTGCACAGGGGAAATTTTCCTGAACAGAACACCAATGGCACAGGCTCTAAGATAAAATAGAGACAAATGGGACATCATAAAATTGAAAAGCTTCTGTAAGGCAAAGCGCACTGTCATCAGGACAAAAAGGCATACTACAAATTGGAAAAAGATCTTTAGCAATACAACATTCCATAGAGTGCTAATATCCAATATATATAAAGAACTCAAGAAGTTAGACTCCAGAGAACCAAATAGCCATATTAAGAATGGGGTACAGAGCTAAACAAAAACTTCTCAACTGAGGAATCTTGAATGGATGAGAAGCACCTGAAGAAATGTTCAATATCCTTAGTCATCAGGAAATGCAAATGCAAATGACCCTGAGATTCTACCTCACACCAGTCAGAATAGCTAAGATCAAAAACTCATATGACAGCAGATGCTGGTGAGGATGTGGAGAAGAGGAAAACTCCTCCATTGCTGGTGGGATTTCAGGTTGGTATAAGCACTCTGGGAATCAGTCTGGTGGTTCCTCAAAAAATTGTACACAGTACTACCTGAGGACCCAGCTATATCATTCCTGGGAATATACCCAGAAGATACTCCAACATATAACAAAGACACATGCTCAACTATATTCATAGCATACTTATTTATACTAACCAGAAGCTGTAAACAATGTAGATGTCCCTCAACAGAGCAATGGATACAGAAAATGTGGTATATCTACACAATGAAGTACTACTCAGCTATTGAAAACAATGATTTCATGAAATTTGCAGGCAAATGGATGGAACTAGAAAATATCAAAGAAGCTTCTTAATGAGTCTCCATACCTTCAAATTCACCCTGAAACGATATCCTCCACGCATTTCAAGCGAAGACTCTCAAGACCAATATTTCCCTAATACTAAGAGGCTTATTGAAGCATGGCCTGTAAAAAGATATAGAATTGCTAGCAGTAAACCTCATTGGCGATTGGATACATGTGCCAGAACTAACAGTTGATATAATTTTTATAAAGAATGAAAAGAGAAAAAAGAAAAGTGTCAATAGAACCTAATTGGCTGTAAAAAAAAAAAAAAAAGGAAAAAAAAAGTGTGGTAAGTGGTGTGCATTGAACAGTGCAAGGTATTCTGGGATAGCAAGAAAATCTGCTAGGAGGATGTGATGACTTGTGGTTAGTCAATGTTACTGTCTAGAAAAAAACATTTGAACATAAAAGTGTTGACTTATAGATGTTCAGTGTTAATGCTTCATTATAGACACAGAAATGTGCAACAGCTATTCATTGCTTTCAAGTCACAACTAGCAATTGATTTAACTTCCTTGTTATCCCCACCATCACCACTTCCTACATTTCATGAATAATTTAGTGCACCTCAGTATACTTTATCACACAGTAACTTAGACCTTCCTCTCTCAGGCTATACTCAGGATGAGACCAGGAAGCAGATGATGACTGATTCTCTTTCATAGTATAGTTTTTATGCTACTACAACGTGTTAATTTTAAGATGTCATTTTGTCTCCTTAGGAATTGCAGCTTACTCCCCCCATTTCTTCACCATATGACATGAAATATTTTTTTTTATCCTCTCTGCTACTGCCCTTACCATTATCTTACAATTGTTCCCCTTGACAGCACATTTGGGTACCTGACCATGCTGACATCTTTTTTTATAATTTTTAAAATTTTTTATTACATATTTTCCTCAAATACATTTCCAATGCTATCCCAAAAGTCCCCCATACTGCCCCCCACTTCCCTACCCACCCATTCCCATTCTTTTGGCCCTGGCATTCCCCTATATTGGGGCATATAAAGTTTGCAAGTCCAATGGGCCTCTCTTTCCAGTGATGGCCAACTAGGCCATCTTTCGATACATATGCAGCTAGAGAAAAGAGCTCCGGGGTACTGGTTAGTTCATCATGTTGTTCCCCCTATAGGGTTGCAGATCCCTTTAGCTCCTTGGGTACTTTGTCTAGCTTCTCCATTGGGAGCCCTGTGATACATCCAATAGCTGACTGTGAGCATCCACTCCTGTGTTAGCTAGGCCCCGGCATAGTCTCACAAGAGACAGCTATATTTGGGTCCTTTCAGCAAAATCTTGCTAGTGTATGCAATGGTGTCAGCGTTTAGAAGCTGATTATGGGATGGATCCCTGGATACGGCAGTCTCTAGATGGTCCATCCTTTCATCACAGCTCCAAACTTTGTCTCTGTAACTTCTTCCATGGGTGTTTTGTTCCCAATTCTAAGAAGGGGCATATTGTCCACATTTTGGTCTTCATTCTTCTTGAGTTTCATGCGTTTAGCAAATTGTATCTTATATCTTGGGTATCCTAAGTTTTGGGCTAATATCCACTTATCAGTGAATACATATTGTGTGAGTTCCTTTGTGATTGTGTTACCTCACTCAAGATGATGCCCTCCAGGTCCATCCATTTGGCTAGGAATTTCATAAATTCATTCTTTTTAATAGCTGAGTAGTACTCCATTGTGTAAATGTACCATAATTTCTGTATCCATTCCTCTGTTGAGGGACATCTGGGTTCTTTCCAGCTTCTGGCCATTATAAATAAGGCTACTATGAACATAGTGGAGCATGTCTCCTTCTTACCGGTTGGAACATCTTCTGGATATATGCCCAGGAGAGGTATTGCAGGATACTCCAGTAGTACTATGTCCTATTTTCTGAGGAACCGCCAGACTGATTTCCAGAGTGGTTGTACAAGCTTGCAATCCCACCAACAATGGAGGAGTGTTCCTCTTTCTCCACATCCTCGCCAGCATCTCCTGTCACCTGAATTTTTTATCTTAGCCATTCTGACTGGTGTGAGGTGGAATCTCAGGGTTGTTTTGATTTGCATTTCCCTGATGATTAGGGATGTGGAACATTTTTTCAAGGGCTTCTCTGCCATTCGGTATTCCTCAGGTGAGAATTCTTTGTTCAGTTCTGAGCCCCATTTTTTAATGGGGTTATTTGACTTTCTGGAGTCCACCTTCTTGAGTTCTTTATATATATTGGATATTAGTCCCTTATCTGATTTAGGATAGGTAAAGATCCTTTCCCAATCTGTTGGTGTTTTTTTGTATTATTGATGGTGTCTTTTGCCTTGCAGAAGCTTTGCAGTTTCATGAGGTCCCACTTGTCAATTCTCAATCTTACAGCACAAGCCATTGCTGTTCTATTCAAGAATTTTTCCCCTGTGCCCATATCTTCAAGGCTTTTCCCCACTTTCTCCTCTATAAGTTACAGTGTCTCTGGTTTTATGTGAAGTTCCTTGATCCACTTAGACTTGACCTTAGTACAAGGAGATAGGAATGGATCGATTCGCATTCTTCTACATGTTAACAACCAGTTGTGCCAGCACCATTTGTTGAAAATGCTGTCTTTCTTCCACTGGATGTTTTTAGCTCCCTTGTCGAAGATCAAGTGACCGTAGGTGTGTGGGTTCATTTCTGGGTCTTCAATTCTATTCCATTGGTCTATTTGTCTGTCACTATACCAGTACCATGCAGTTTTTATCACAATTGCTCTGTAGGAAAGCTTTAGGTCCGGCATGGTGATTCCACCAGAGGTTCTTTTATCCTTGAGAAGAGTTTTTGCTATCCTAGGTTTTTTGTTATTCCAGATGAATTTGCAGTTTGCACTTTCTAATTCGTTGAAGAATTGAGTTGGAATTTTGATGGGGATTGCATTGAATCTGTAGATTGCTTTTGGCAAGATAGCCATTTTTACAATGTTGATCCAGCCAATCCATGAGCATGGGAGATCTTTCCATCTTCTGAGATCTTCTATAATTTCTTTCTTCAGAGACTTGAAGTTTTTATTATACAGATCTTTCACTTCCTTAGTTAGAGTCACGCCAAGATATTATATTATTTGTGACTATTGAGAAGGGTGTTGTTTCCCTAATTTCTTTCTCAGCCTGTTTATTCTTTGTGTAGAGAAAGGCCATTGATTTGTTTGAGTTAATTTTATATCCAGCTACTTCACCGAAGCTGTTTATCAGGCTTAGGAGTTCTCTGGTGGAATTTTTAGGGTCACTTATATATACTATCATATCATCTGCAAAAAGTGATATTTTGACTTCATCTTTTCCAATTTGTATCCCTTTGATCTCCTTTTGTTGTCGAATTGCTCTGGCTAGGACTTCAAGTACAATGTTGAATAGGTATGGAGAAAGTGGACAGCCTTGTCTAGTCCCTGGTTTTAGAGGGATTGCTTCAAGCTTCTCACCATTTACTGTGATGTTGGCTACTGGTTTGCTGTAGATTGCTTTTATCATGTTTAGGTATGGGCCTTGAATTCCTGATCTTTCCAAGACTTTTATCATGAATGGGTGTTGGATCTTGTCAAATGCTTTTTCCGCATCTAACGAGATGACCATGTGGTTTTTGTCTTTGAGTTTGTTTATATACTGGATTACGTTGATGGATTTCCCTATATTGAACCTTCCCTGCATCCCTGGGATGAAACCTACTTGGTCAGGATGGATGATTGTTTTGATGTGTTCTTGGATTCGGTTAGCAAGAACTTTATTGAGAATTTTTGCATCAATATTCATAAGGGATATTGGTCTGAAGTTTTCTATCTTTGTTGGGTCTTTTTGTGGTTTAGGTATCAGAGTAATTGTGGCTTCATAGAATGAGTTGGGTAGAGTACCTTCTGTTTCTATTTTGTGGAATAGTTTGTGAAGAACTGGGATTAGATCTTCCTTGAAGGTCTGATAGAACTCTGCACTAAACCCATCTGGTCCTGGGCTTTTTTTGGTTGGGAGACTATTAATGACTGCTTCTATTTCTTTGGGGGTTATAGGGCTGTTTAGATCATTAACCTGATCTTGATTCAACTTTGGTACCTGGTATCTGTCTAGGAACTTCTCCATTTCATCCAGGTTCTCCAGTTTTGTTGAGTATAGCCTTTGGTAGAAGGATCTGATGATGTTTTGGATGTCTTCAGGATCTGTTGTTATGTCTCCTTTTTCATTTCTGATTTTGTTAATTAGAATGCTTACCCTGTTCTCTCTAGTGAGTCTGGCTAAGGGTTTATCTATCTTGTTGATTTTCTCAAAGAACCAGCTCCTTGATTGGTTGATTCTTTGAATGGTTCTTTGAGTTTCCACTTGGTTGATTTCGCCCCTGAGTTTGATTATTTCCTGCAGTCTACTCCTCTTGGGTGAATTTGCTTCCTTTTGTTCTAGTGCTTTTAGGTGTGTTGTCAAGCTGCTAATGTGTGCTCTCTCTATTTTCTTTTTGGAGGCACTCAGAGCTATGAGTTTTTCTCTTAGAAATGCTTTCATTGCATCCCATAAGTTTGGGTATGTTGTGGCTTCATTTTCAGTGAACTCTAAAAAGTCCTTAATTTCTTTCTTTATTCCTTCCTTGTCCAAGGTATCATTGAGAAGAGTGTTGTTCATTTTCCACGTGAATTTTGGCTTTCTATTATTTATTTTGTTATTGAAGATCAGCCTTAGTCCATGGTGATCTGATAGGATGCATGGGACAATTTCAAAATTTTTGTATCTGCTGAGGCCTGTTTTGTGACCAATTATGTGGTCAATTTTGGAGAAGGTACCATGAGGTGCTGAGAAGAAGGTATATCCTTTTGTTTTAGAATAGAATGTTCTGTAGATATCTGCCAGATCCATTTGATTCATAACTTCTGTTAGTTTCACTGTGTCCCTGTTTAGTTTCTGTTTCCATGATTTGTCCATTGGTGAAAGTGGTGTGTTGAAGTCTCCCACTATTATTGTATGCGGTGCAATGTGTGCTTTGAGATTTACTAAAATTTCTTTAATGAATGTGGCTGCCTTTGTATTTGGATCATAGATATTCAGGATTGATAGTTCCTCTTGGAGGATTTTACCTTTGATGAGTATGAAGTGCCCCTCCCTGTCTTTTTTGATGACTTTGGGTTGGAAGTCAATCTTATCAGATATTAGAATGGCTACTCCAGCTTGTTTCTTCATACCATTTTCTTGGAAAATTGTTTTCCAGCCTTTTATTCTGAGGTAGTGTCTATCTTTTTCTCTGAGATGAGTTTCCTGTAAGCAGCAAAATGTTGGGTCTTGTTTGTGTAGCCAGTTTGTTAGTCTATGTATTTTTATCGGGGAGTTGAGTCCATTGATATTAAGAGATATTAGGGAGAAGTAATTGTTGTTTCCTGTTATTTTTGTTTTTAAAGTTGGCATTCTGTTCTTGTGGCTGTCTTCTTTTAGGTTTGTTGAGGGATTACCTTCTTGTTGTTTCTAGGGCGTGGTTCCCGTCCTTGTATTGGTTTTTTTCTGTTATTATCCTTTGAAGGGCTGGATTCGTGGAGAGATAATGTGTGAATTTGGTTTTGTCGTGGAATACTTTGGTTTCTCCATCTATGTTAATTGAGAGTTTGGCTGGATATAGTTGCCTGGGCTGGAATTTGTGTTCTTTTAGTGTCTGTATAACATCTGTCCAGGATCTTCTGGCTTTCATAGTCTCTGGTGAAAAATCTGGTGTAATTCTGATAGGTTTGCTTTATTTGTTACTTGGCCTTTTTCTCTTACTGCTTTTAGTATTCTATCTTTATTTAGTGCATTTGTTCTTCTGATTATTATGTGTCGGGAGGTATTTCTTTTCTGGTCCAGTCTATTTGGAGTTCTGTAGGCTTCTTGTATGTTCATGGGCATCTCTTCCTTTAGATTTGGGAAGTTTTCTTCTATAATTTTGTTGAAGATGTTTGCTGGTCCTTTGAGTTGAAAATCTTCATTTTCATCAACTCCTATTATCCGTAGTTTTGGTCTTGTTATTGTGTCCTGTATTTCTTGGATGTTTTGAGTTAGGATCTTTTTGCGTTTTACATTTTCCTTGATTGTTGTGCCGATGTTCTCTATGGAATCTTCTGCACCTGAGATTCTCTCTTCCATCACTTGTATTCTGTTGCTGATGCTCGTATCTATGGTTCCAGATTTCTTTCCTAGGTTTTCTATCTCCAGTGTTGCCTCATTTTGGGTTTTCTTTATTGTGTCTACTTCCCTTTTTAGGTCTAGTATGGTTTTGTTCATTTCCATCATCTGTTTGGATGTGTTTTCCTGTTTTTCTTTAAGGACTTCTACCTGTTTGATTGTGTTATCCTGTTTTTCTTTAAGGACTTGTAACTCTTTAGCCATGTTCTCCTGTAATTCTTTAAGTGAGTTATTAAAGTCCTTCTTGATGTCCTGTACCATCATCATGAGATATGCTTTTAGACCCGTGTCTAGCTTTTCCGGTGTGTTGGGGTGCCCTGGACTGGGAGAAGTGGGAGTGCTGGGTTCTGATGATGGTGAGTGGTCTTGGTTTCTGTTAGTAAAATTCTTACATTTACCTTTTGCCATCTGGTAATCTCTGGGGTTAGTTGTTATCGTTGTCACTGTTTAAAGATTGGAGCAGACTCTGTGTTCCACTCACCAGAAGTTTCAAAATCCTGTGGCGGGTGTCATGGGTAGCTGGTGGGTGTCAGCCGACCCTGTGCCCTAGCTACCCCAGTGCTGGTCTGACCGGAAGAGGCTTGTGGCCCTACTCAGGCCGGATTTCTGCCTCCCCAACCAAAGCAGTCTCAGGTCCCACGTGATTGGATTGGAGCAGAAGCTGTGTTCCACTCACCAGAAGTCTCAAAATCCTGTGGCGGGTGTTGTGGGTAGCTGGTGGGTGTCAGCTGACCCTGCGCTCTAGCTACCCAGGTGCTGGTCAGACGGGAAGAGGCCTACTATGTGCCTAATCCACCCTCCACCTCCTGCTTCTTTTTCATATTTCCTTCATCTTTGATTCTTTTAAGGGCTCTCTTTTTCTTTTGGGACTCAGAATAGATAGTTCCCTCTCCTGCTTCTTTGTCTGCTTTGTTCCCATCTCTACTTTAAGAATCAATTAACACTGCTCCTCCAGATCCAATCCCCAATCTCATTCCAGCTGATAGCAGAATGCCTACTGAGGCCTGTCTTTCCCTATTCCACACCTCCAGTGGATGAAAAAGATCTCCTCTTAGCTCCCCTCCTCTCACTCATTGTTTATCCAGGCTCTGAAACCCATCAGGCACTCTCTGAGAACCTGACACTGACATAGGTAGGCTAACTGTAGATCTTCCCCTCTCTTTCCATTCTTCCAAGTCTAATAATCCCTAAGTCTAACCGCCACCTTTGTAGCAGAACACCTGACAGCCTCTTCTCACTCTTGCCATCATTCCCATAGGAGAAAGGAGATTATGGTGGAACACAAAGCTCTCTTTCCTCTTGTGGACTCAGCTCCTCTATCCTAGCCCATTCTCACTTTCAAGTGTCAGCTCTGAACTCCAAGAGCTACATGTTACCCAGAACCCACTAGGGCCAAACATATCAGGATCCCAGAAGAATTTCTTAGCAAGCAATGACAGTCATCACACCACTTTCTATGTACCAGAGAGGGGAACACAAACCAAGGACAAAAACACCTATCCAAGAAGACAAGACCAGATACCAACACCTAAAATTATGATTTTTTCCCAAACCCAAATGCCTAAAATTTTATGGCACAGCCACAAAAATGTAATCAATAACAGCCAGGACCAAAGGTCTCAACAAACGCCTAAAAACTCTACCATAGCAGGCCCTAAGTATTGCAACATAGCCAAATACAAGAAAGAGACCTTGAAGTAATCTTTATAAATATGGTAGAAGTCCTTAAAGAGGACACAAACAAATCTCTTTTTAAAAACCTATAAAAAACAAAAACAGTGAAAGGGAATGAATAAAACTATTCAAGACCTACAAATGAAAATAGAATAGATAGAGACATTTTAAATAGAGGGAAATCTGGAAATGAAACAATCAGGAAGTAGAACAGAAACCTCAGAAGCAAGCCTTAACAATAGAATACAAGAGATGGAATCTCAGGCATCAGAGACATGATAGAAGAAATGTAGTCCTCTGTCAAAGAAAATCTTAACTCTATAAATCTTTCAGCACAAAACATCCAGAAAGTCTGGGACACTATGAAAAAAATACAAATCTAAGAATAATAGGAATGGAGGAAAGGAAAGAAATTCAGATCAAAGCACAGCAAATAACTTCAACAAAGTCATAGAAGAAAATTTTCTTAACCTGACAAAGGAGATGACTATAAAGGTAGAGGAGGCATACAGTACACCAAAAAGACTGGACCAGAAAAGGAAGTCCCATCACTATATAATTAATTAAAACACTAAACATACAGAAAGAAAGAAAGAATATCAAAATCTGCAAGAAAAAAAAAAGACCAAGTAACATATAAAGGCAGGCCTATTAGAATTATATCTGACTTTTCAAAGGAGACTCTAAAAACCAGATGGGCCTGGAAAAAAATGCTTGATAAACATTAAGGGAACAAAGACATCATCCTATCATCCTATTCTGAGGATATATAGAGAAAATAAGACATTCCATGATAAAACTTCATTTAAAAAATATCCATGTGTAAATCAAGCCCTACACTTAAGGAGAGTTAATGACACACAAGAAAACAAAAGGAATAAATAATCTCTGATCAGCCAATCAAAAAGGGGAAAATATACCCAGAAGATGTTCCAACTGGTAATAAGGACACATGTTCCACTATGTTCATAGCAGCTTTATATATAATAGCCAGAAGCTGGAAAGAGCCCAGATGTCCCTCAACAGAGGAATGGATACAGAAAATGTGGTACATTTACACAATGCAGTACTACTCAGATATTAAAAAGAGTGAATTTATGAATTTCTTGGGCAAATGGAGGTATCCAGAGGATATCATCCTGAGTAAGGTAACCCAATCACAAAAAAGTCACTTGATATGCACTCACTGATAAGTGGATATTAGCCCAGAAACTTAGAATACCCAAGATACAATTTGCAAAACACAAGAAAATCAAGAAGGAAGACCAACGTGTGGATACTTCATTTCTCCTTGGAATAGGGAACAAAATACCCATTGAGAGGAGTTACAGAGACAAAGTTTGGGAGCTAAGACAAAAGGATGGACCACCCAGAGACTACCCCACCTGAGGATCCACCCCATAATCGGCCACCATACGCAGACCCTATTGCATATGCTAGCAAGATTTTGCTGAAAGGACCCTGATATAGCTGTCTCGTGTATGGCTATGTTAGTGCCTGGCAAATACAGAAGTGGATGCTCACAGTCATCTATTGGATGGAACACAGGGCCCCCAATGGAGGAGCTAGAGAGAGTACCCAAGGAGCTGAAGGGGTCTGCAACCCTATAGGTGGATAAACAATATGAAATAACCAGTATCCCTAGAGCTCGTGTCTCTAACTTCATAAGTAGCAGAAGATGGCCTAGTTGGCCATCATTGGGAAGAGAGGTCCCTTGGTCTTGCAAACTTTATATGCTCCAGTACAGGGGAATGCCAGGGTCAAGAAGTGGGAGTGGGTGGGTAGGGGAGCAGGGCAGGGGGAAGATATAGGGGACTTTCGGGATAGCATTTGAAATGTAAATGAAGAAAATATCTAATAAAAAATTGAAAAAATAAAATACAACTTAAAAAAGGGGGAAATACATAGACACACAGCACCACTACCAATAATAATAACAACAAAACAACAGCAAAAACAATAACAACAGCAATAAAATAACAGCAATCAACAAGCACTTCTTGTTGGTATCTCTTCTCATCCATGATCTCAATTTCCAAAGGAAATGCCACAAGCAAACAGAATAGCTATGAAAGCAGGCTCCAAAAAACACTCTTTAACTACAAGGATAGTCATCATCCCAGAATAAAAGGCTGGATAAAATATTTCAAGTTAATAGACCTAACAAGCAAGGTGGTACAGGCATTTTAATACCTAACAAAATAAACTTTAAACCTAAGCTAATTGGAAGTAACATGGAAAGATCCATCAAGAAGACATTAAAAAATTAACATCTATTTATCAAATATAGGACACCTAAGTTGGTAAAAGAAACACTATTAGAGTTTAAATCACATATTTTCTCTCATACACTGATAATGAGATATTTGAATACCCAGTTCTCACCAACAGACTAGTCATTTAGGTACAAATAGAGTAGAGAAATGCTAGAGCTAACTGACATTATAAAACAAGCGAATCCAACAGAGAGTTAAGAACATTTGATCCAATTACAAAAGAATATATCTTCTCAATAACTCAGAGAACTGTGTCCAAAATTGACCACATGCTCAGACAAAATGTAAGTCTTAACAGAGGCAAAAATTTAAAATATCATCCTTCATCCTATCTTATCACCACAGATTCAAGTTGGATATCAACAACAGACACAACAGAAAGCTTATAAAGTTAAGCAACCCAAATAACTCACTACTAAATGAAAAATGGATAAAGACAGAAATTAAGAAAGAAGTTAAGGATTGTGTAAAATTGAATGATAATGAATAAAGACAATATCCAAACTTCTGAAACACAATAAAGGCAGTTCCTATTGATATGCTCAAAGCACGAGGGCATATATAAAATAGAGAGATCTCATACTAGCAGCTTGTCTGAAATCTGTAGAATGAAAAGAAGTAATCACACCCAAAAGGAACAGATGGCAAGGCATAACCAAACTCAGAGATGAAATCAATAAAATAGAATTTGTAAAAATAGAATCAGTAAAACAAAGAGGTTTTTCTTGAGATAATCAGCAAAATTGAAAAACCTTGTCCAAACTAACTAAAAGATGGAGAGAAAATATTCAAATTAACAGAATCAGAAATGAAAAGGGGGACATAACAACAACCACTAAGGAAATCCAGATAATCATAAGTTCATATATTAAAAGCCAGTATTTCATCAAATTGGGAAATCTGAAAGAAAAAGTAAAATTTTCTGCTCATTTACCACTTCCAAAATTAAATGAAGATCAGATAAACATACCTTAGACAAAGCAGCAGCCTAGGGAATGGAAGTAAAAAGTTTATTAACTACATATTTGAATAATATCCAAAATATATAAAGAACTCAGAAAATGGGCACCCTGACAAAATATCACGCGATTTAAATGGGGTTGATATCTAAACAGAAATTTCAGAAGAAGAAACACACATTGCTGAAAAATGCTGAAAGAAGTGTTCAACATTCTTAGCCATCAGGACAATGAAAATCAAAACCACACCAAGATTTCATCTTATTCCTGTCAGAATGGCCAAGATCAATAATCCAAGCCATAACCAGTGTTGGCAAGTATATGGAATAAGGGGAATAATCCTCTAATGTGTTGGAAGTGCAAACTTGTACAGTCACTATGGAAATCAATGTGGTGGCTCCTTAGAAAGATGGGAATAAATCTATCTCAAGATTCAGTTGTACTTGTGGAAATATACTCAGAGAATATGCTTCATTCTATGACAGAGACACTTGTCCAACCATGTTTATTTCTATTTTATTTGTAATAGCTAAAACCTGGAAAGAAAGATAGAAGTCCTTTAACTGAAGAAAATGTGTGCTGTATTTACAAAATAGAGTACTACTTGGCAAAAGGAAGATGAGGAGGAGGAGGAAGGAATGAAGGAGGGAAGGAAAGAAGGAAAGAATCAAAGGAAGGTAGGAAGAAAGAAAGAAAGAAAGAAAGAAAGAAAGAAAGAAAGAAAGAAAGAAAGAAAGAAAGAAAGAAAGAAAGAAAGAAACAAAGAAAGAAAGAAAGGGGGAGGGAGGGAGGAAGGGATGGAGGGAGGAAGGAGGAAGGAAAGAGGGAAGAAAAGCAATCATGAAATCTTCAGGCAAGTGAATGGACATAGAAAAAAAATCATCTTGAGTAAGGTCTGGTATACCCAGAGAACCAAATATGAAATGTATTAGCTTATACGATAAGTCAATGACATTCGAGCTTTATAATCTCTGGAACCACAAGTTAGGTATAGAGTAAGGGACTTGGCAGTGGGGTGGTCAGGGGATTTGAATAAATAGATCCAGTTAGAAAAGAGAATCAAATAAAGAGGTAGAGGACAGGAGGATGAAGGAGGGCATACAAGAAAAAGAGTAAAATTAAGTCTTTGGTATATATACCCATTTGAAGGGTAGTATGGAAACTTAATAAATCCAGTAGCAGTTCCCATATGTATATGGTATATGATATATATTATGTATAATATCTGTATATACATTATTTGTATTAATATACACATATATACACACATAAATATGTATATACACATATATGTGAAAATGCATATATTATATACAAGGTAGCTTGTGATTGAGAACATCATGCTGTCTCACGAGGACATTTTCTCTAGTGCTTTTATTGAAGTTCTTTCCTACACAGTACATCACCTTGTCCTTTGAAACTGTCCCTATATTTGTATAAAGAGAAATCTTTCTGTGCATGCCAATGCTATACATGAATCATCGGGATAAGTGCCCACTTTCCTTTGTAAGCCAACCCTTTGAAGAAAAAGGAGTATGTCTTACTCATGGTTTTAGTATTGTTTCTCCTAAAGCATGTAAAATGTTCAGCAAATGCGGTTCGGCTGGTGAGGGTTGAGGAGTGGAACTAGAACCTAAAAAGCCTTGTCAGCATGCCAGGATTTTGGCATGAGTAAGATAGTAAGAAGAGAACAGGGCATTTAAGTATCTGAACAGAAATTTTGTCTCATTGCTCCTTCTCTCTCAGGAGGATGGTAGCTTTCTATTTTTATTTTTAGTGTATACATCATTTTCTTGACTTCTGTTCCATCTTGGGAGCATTTTCTTCTGTACCACTCAATGGGTGAATCTCTCTGTCTCTCTGTCTCTGTCTCTCTCTGTCTCTCTCTGTCTCTGTCTCTCTCTCTCTCTCTGTCTCTCTCTCTCTCTCTGTCTGTCTCTCCCTGTCTCTCTCTCTCTGTCTGTCTCTCTCTCTCTGTGTGATTTGTTTGTATGGGGGAGAGGGGTATCACAGGTATGCACATTGGTCTGATCTGTCTATAGTCTTTCTAAAGAATACCAGTCCTGATTGTTATTCCTATTATAGATTCTGCTATCTTTCTTCTAGCCTGGTTCTTCCCTTCTCCTCCTCATAGATCAATAGGTCTAAGGTCTGTACTCCAGACAACCTTGTAGAGTAACACTTCAAAAATAGTCTCCACTCTGTTTCAAGATGTGGATAATATGAAAAAGTAAAGGTGAAAAACAAACAAACAAACAAACAAACAAACAAAAACTCTAGAAAAAAAAAGAAAGAAAAATAGGACAATATTGTCAGTTTTCTCAGAGGATTGATTTAAACTTGAAAGTGTTACTTGTAGAAGATTGTCTATTATCCTATGGGGGGGGACAAATAGGAATTTATAAATAAAAAGAATAATCTCATTTTTCTTAAGAGGCAGTTAAAACAGATTTATTTTTTTAATTCAAATTGTATCAAAAATATAAAAATTATAAATTTACATATATAAAATAATGTAGTTGCAACTATTTCTTAGAATGAATGAAATATTCATAAAAGGTTACAGATTAAATTTAATTCTAAACCCATGTACAAATAATGTATTAAGTTGAAGGTGCTGCCTAAAACGAAATTACTTTTGTCTTCAGGATTCTTCTACATTTGCGGTTTGGAAATCACTCTGTTTGGTTCTGGATTGAACTTTGAGGAAAGTTCTTTCACATGTATGCTAAAGACTGAGATAAAGATATGGTTGGTACTTTTCACCAACCGTGAATCATCCTCGACTGAATGTTGACTTCCTCATGATTGTTTCTCAGAGACAAGAAGACAGGAGCACAGCTGCCCTAACAGTCAGTGGGTGTGGCCCAGTTGTATTCCAGATTCCAAAATGGTACTCTTAGCATTTTCCCCTAAAAACCACTCAAAAATATATTTTTAAAAAGCCAAAATTTATTTAAGTACATGAACTAGAATAATTAGAAAAGTATCAATGTCTACCCAGCCACCTGGATTCTTTCTCTATCTTCTCTGTGTCTCTTTGTCTCTGTGTCTCTTTCTCTCTCTCTCTGTCTGTCTCTCTGTGTGTCTCTCTGTCTCTGTCTCTGTCTCTGTCTCTCTTTCTGTCTAAGTCTGTCTGACTATGTCTCTCTATATATTTTCTGGCATTATTTTTAAGTGGTTTTTGCACCCATAATTCTGTTGTTTCCCACATAGAGCTGAGATTATAGGTGTGTACTACCATGTGTTATCTAGAAATTTTCCTTTTGTTTGACTTTTACACATTTTCATTTGTTGTGGATATGGCTGTTTTTCAGGCATGTAGGTAGGTGCATCATGTGTCTAGCTGGTGTCTCAAGAGGCAGAAGAAGATTTTAGATCCCTTAAAACTGGAGTTATATATAGTTATAGTGAGGTGTCATGTCTCTCCTCTTTAAGCAGCAAGAGCTTTGATGTGCTCAGCAATCTCTCCATTTACAACAACACATTTTCTTAAGCAACATATAAGTGCTCTAAAGCTATCCTTCTATTTCTAAGTCAAGGAAAATTGTTTTCTACCTCATTTTGTTAATATGAGTAACTATGTTTGTCAAATTTTCTGTACCTTGTATTTGTGTACCAGCAACAAACCCTAAACCCTATTTTTTTTTTTTTTTTTTTTTGGTTTTGGTGCTAGAGATGGGTTTTGTTTTGTTTGGTTTGGTGCGTATAAAATAAGCTATGAGTGTCCTCACACCAAGGCTTCACATGAAACTCTGATTTTTCACTTAGTTATTTTTTTATTTAATTGATCATGTGATGAGAACCTTGATAGAGAATGTCACAATGGGCCCTCTTCTTGTCAGAGAATCCATGCTGCCTGAACTTTGGGGAAACTTTGAGGCAAACTGAACTTTTCCCTGAGATGAATTAGGCTTTCCATTGTTCTTATTTTGGGGGGTGTGGTGGGGTGGGGGACGGGTAGTCTATCAACTTCAGTGAGCTTTCTGTGCTTTTGCTTTTCACATTGGTTTCTATAAAAATGACACCAAATATTTCACCATCTCCTCCATGTCTCTGGTGATTAATCATTGCAGGGAAGGAAATGGCAAGTCCAGGACAGATGGAGACTTGCAAACTGCTCTCACAGACTCTAGGATCAACCCACACAAAAGCACTTTCTAAATTTAAGGATCTCCTAAAAATAGCACAAAAGTGTTGTACTCTGGGTATTTTTAAACTGCTTTTTTTTTTTTTTTCATTCGAGGGGGGGAAAGGGCTGCTCTATATAGAGGTCATATTTTAAATATCTCAGGAGTAGAGTTTTCAGTTATTCAAGGATAAATATTTGCTCTTGTTTTGGAGAAAGAGGAGACTAAGTGAAGGTTACTTGTTTTTTTTTTTTTTCCATATTCATTTTCTTTCTTCTTTAATTTGAAAAGGGTCCTACTCTCTAACCCAGTGTATCCTCAAACTCACCACCCATCCACCTCTGCAGTACAAATGCTGGAATTACAGGTGGGAACTATTCTGGCTAGCAAAGATTTGAATTTTAACCAACCTTTCCAGACCGGACATTCCTGGTTTTGTCTTTAATCTATTAGTCATTTCCTTCCTAAAAATAGCATCCACACTTCTGGGATCAATTCAGGCCAAATTTTTCAGGGTTGCTTGAAAATACCTGTACCTGCACAGACATCTTGCTAGCCTGTGACTCACTATTAAACCTAGGAGGGCATATACTGGTGTGAATCTGTTAGGTCACCATTATACCTTTGAGCTTTAAAATAGGCGACAGGAGGGTTCCAGGAAGCTGTGGGAAAGTTGTTCACATCCCTACCGGATAACAGAGGAAACTGAGGGAAAATAAAATACTCCAAGTCCCTGGCTTCAGAAGAGGTAGGAAATATCCATGATTGTCCTAGAAAAGGGCACAGAAGAAGCTGTCCTAGTATGGTAGTTTGAATATGCTTGGCCCATGGAAAGTGACACTATTAAGATATGTAGCCTTAGGTAGGCCCTTCAGACAAAGATAAAAAGAGCCACATTCTTCACCAAAACATCACAAAAACAGTCTTTGGGCCACATACTTATATTTCATTTGAACAGAAGGAGATATGATTATGTGTCAAATTGACAAAAGATGGATTCTGATGACAATTTTCTGTTGTCAGCTTGACAGTGTCTGAAACTACAATCCTCCAGAACTTAAAACAATCTCATGAAAAAATAAAGAAAGGCTTAGGTCTAGGTGGGGTGGCACACACCTTTAATCCCAGCACTCAAGAGACAGAGGCATGCAGATGTTCCAGGATAGACAAGCTTAAGGAGTGAAGAAGTTGGAAAACAGAAAACTGGTCATGCTATAATAGAAAAAAAGTGTTCATGTTCCAGCCCTAGCAAGTAGCAGAACTCAACAACTCTGACCATGTAGCTCTAGCTAAAGAATCAAGAAATGAAGTGATTACTGGGACAATTCATTCTGTTTAGCTGGAGCTGAGAAAGCAATGGGTGATTAAGAAGAAACCAGCATCAGTGAGGTAAAGTCTTCTGGGACCACAGAGAAGCTGTGTTCCAGAGATAGACATTGTGCTGGCAGTCAGACTTGGTAATACAGTAGAATCACCCATGTGGTTCTTTGTGGGACTGTGAAAGACAGTCTGTATTTTGGTCAAGCTAGGTTTAAACCCCAGAGATCCAGCAGGTGTTCTTGCAAGGGACAGAAGGCCGTTTGCCATGCCCTGCCAACCCTGACACCAGGCTCCTGACATGAGGCCTCAGCTCCATAATTCTGTGGCCTTCAGTCATGTCGGGCAATGACCCAAGCCCCTGATATTCTGTCTGGACTCAACCCTCACAGTTACATGGCAACAGTCAAGTATGCTCCTCCCAACAGTTACCTGGCAACAGCCAGGTAGGCTTGGCCCACTAAAAGGGGCTGTTTGCCCCCTCTTCTCTCTCTTACTCTTACTCTTTTACTCTTACCTCTCTTTTTTGCCCTTTTGCTTCCCCTCTCTCTGCATTCTCTTCTCTCCTCTCTCCATGAGGCCATGGCTGTACCCCACTTCTCTACTCTCCCCCTCTCTCTGCCATTCCCTGACTCTACTTCCCTCTTAGCTCCCCTTCCTAGACACTTCTCCCTGAAAAAGGTATTTAACCTCAGGCACACCCTGAGAAATTGGGGTAAGGTTTCACTCATCACAGCTCTCAACCATGACAATAAAGGCCTTAAAACTATGGACTGCCTCTTCTAATTGGATCCACTATGTGGAGCCATGGAGCAGTTCTTCCTAAAGAGCCACACCTAATCTCATGCAGGAGGCCTCTCTGTATTCTCAGCCCCAGTCTCCACCAAGTCTTCTCCCTGAAGGAAGCAGCCAGAGCTCTCCTCCTCCTCTTTTCCCTTTGACCCCAGGCTAAACCTGCTGGTCTCAGCCTCTGTGCAGGCTGGGACCCCAGAGCCAACTATGGCAGTTGTCCGGGGACCTCAGACTGCACTTATCCACCCCCAGAACAGGGTCCTGTGGCTTCTCACAGCCTAACACCTGCCTGACAGTGGAGTGGGGAATAGGCAGTCAAAATCCCCACCTCCATGAGTGGCCCTGGCCCTGTGGTGGGCTGGACTCAGGACACCATTTTAACTCACAGTACTTGTTTTTGAAGGCATGAAGGGGTCGTGGAGTACAGCTAAGTGAAAGCCATTTGTAAAGGTGCAGCCTCAGTTGCAGTTGACAGTCCAGGACATAAAGGGGTCATTCTTGGCACCATTAAGAGATCCTATTAGAGGCTATTGGTGATGCTCAGTTGCAGTGGAATACCCTAGCATATTGAAGATGCTAGTACCATGAGATAACTACCAAGAACAGTAGCAACAATAAAATGGAGTCAAATAGAGCCTAAGTGCTACAGAGTATAGAGCTGAAGAAGTGACACAAATCCTTAGGAGGAGACTAGAAGATCATGTATAGATCCCAGATATTGGAACAAGAAGCTCTGAAGTTGAAGTTGATTTTAAACCCCAAGATTTCAAAGAGGTCATAGCCATGGGATGCCTACTGAGATAAGCTGCTACCAGGGAGTTGTACCAGTCCATGAGAAAGAAATGTGTCGCAGTCAAAAACCTGAAAGGACATTAGACAATGAGATAGAGGGTTTAAAATTTGTTGAGCTTGTTTTTGGTCTTGCCTTAACCCAGTATTTCCTTACTGTGACATTTTGGAATGGTAATGTATACCCTGTGATATTAGATGTATGTGATCTGGTTTTTTATCTTGATTTTTTTTAGGAGATTACAGTTAAGTCATTGTATATATGACTCTCAGAAGAGACTTTGAACTTTGGATTTTTAAACATCATTGAGACTGTGATAGACTATGGGGACTTTTGAAGTTAGAATAAATGTATTTTACATTATGCTCTGGCTAGGTATGGACACCATAGACTCATGTGTTTGAACAAGCCTATGGAGGCCAAGAAATGGAATGTGGTGTTTTGAATATGCTTGGCCTATGGGAAGTGGCACTATTAGGAGTTGTGGCCCTGTTGGAAGAAGTGCATCACTGAAGGTGGTTTTGAGGTTGTATGCTTGAAATCCACCCTGTGAACACAGTCTCCTTCTGGCTGTCTTGTGAGCAAGATGAAGAAAACTGAGCTCAGCACCATGCATGCCTGGATACTGCCATGTTTCCTATCATGATGTTAATGAACCAAACATGTGAACTTGTAAGCCAGCCTCAATTAAACATTGTCCTTTTAAGAGTTTCCTTGGTCATGATGTCTCTTCACAACAAAGAAACCCAAACTTAGATATCTAGTGCTCAGAGAAACAATTGCTAGCCTGAGTCTTGGTCTTGGATTCTCAGATAAAAGCCATGGCTTGAGAGAATGCGCACTTATAAATGAATTTAAATTAACATGTTTTTAAACGTGTCCAGAAGATCTGCTGTTTATCTAACATAGTATTACTGAATTTTAATAGAGATAGCTTTTACCAAATTTATTAACATGAGAGAGTGGATATCTTTTGGACACAATGTCTCTTAATCAGCAGATGAAGTAAATACTTTTGGACATAAATTTATTCATGTTTTTCAAATTAAATAATGATATGAGCAGACACTAGTTTGGAAGTTCAGAAGGATTGCTGACAAAAGTGATTTGTATCCTTATTCATAACTGCTATCAAGAATACATTTTGTGATGAATAGTTTCTTTCAGAATACTGTTAAAGTTTTGTCCTTATTGCAGTAAGTTTAGACCTACTGTTACATCTTTGTATGGCTTCTGAAGTCAACAGATTACCTTCATTTAAGAAGGCAGTTGAGTGCTCTCTAGTTTTCTAGAGGTCCAGTATGACTGTTCTCTGTGCCCGGTGCTCCGGTAATGTGAAGTGTATCATCACCAGCTCAGCTGCCTCATTGGGAAAGGGAAATGAGACATAAGAATCTGTTTAGTTCTAACCTTCAGTCATTTCAGTATGTGCTCTACCTTGTTTGTTGCCAATCTGAAAAACTGCTTACACTTTGGGTAGGTAGAATTAACAACCCTGTGTATGGTTTCAAGATTTTAAAAATCCTATCCAAGAAATTCACTGGCCTTTGGTTTCTAATAGCCACAGATCATCTCCAACCCTGACAAACCTATTTCTTGGCTGCCTTGGAGACTGTTACCTAAGAGAGATTTGCTGTAGTTGTAATAACTGCACCTCCAGAGGAAATAAAGCTCTCTGGCCACATTTCCAATCTCCCTTTTATGGAAGCACTAGAAATCATGATTTCATGGATCTATTCACGAATGACCTTACCCATCTAGCAATATTGGGCACTACCCAACCTGATGGATGAATACTCCAGGCCCTTAGCTTTTGCTTCCTGTAGTAATAAATGTTGCTTACTGTGCCCACTTGCCAGAGATAGAGGTACCATCAGGGCAGAAAGGTAAGTGGGATGTTACAGCATTGAGGATTTCTTAGCTCTTTTTCATAATAATGTGTTTTTGACTGCTAAGGGTAATCTTGACTCTTCTTTCATTTGGCCCTCTTCTCTCCCCCAACTCCCTACTCTGTATTTTAAACTGCTATATATTCATATAAGTCTTCAATTTTTCCCCTTTTCTGTGCACTGAAAATTTCTACTCATGCATAAAAGATGCTCTGAAATTTCCTGTCACAGCTGCATAAGTGCTTATTTATTTCTCACTCTTTAGAAGCCAGGCTCTGAGTTAGTGCGTTCAAGAGCCAAGCATTTATATGTTGTCTTATGCTTTAGTTCATTTTGTCTCAATTTTATCCTATTTATCAACAGATGAGTGGGAGTTTACCATATTACAGGAAGAATTTCCAGCCCTTTACTCTGGTGTCCTGAGTAAGGTAACCCAGTCATATGGTATGCACTCACTGATAAGTGTATAATAGCCCAAATTTTTGGAATAACGAAGATACAATTCATAGACCATATGAAGCTCAAGAAGAAGGAAGATCAAAGTGTGGATGCTTCAGTGCTTCTTAGTAGGGGGAACAAAATACTCACAGGAGGAAACATGGAGATAAAGTGTGGAGCAGAGACTGAAAGAAAGGCCATCCAGAGACTGTCTCACCTAAGGATCCATCCCATACACAGTTGCCAAAACTAGACACTATTTTGCATGTCAGAAAGTGCTTGCTGACAGAAGCCTGGCATGGCTCTCTCCTGAGAGGCTCTACCAGACTCTGACAAATATTGAGAAAGATGCTCACAGCCAATCACTGGACTGAGTGCAGGGTCCCCAGTGGATGGAGGAGTTGGAGAAGGGACTGAAGGAGCTGAGAGGGTTTGCAGCACCATGGGAGGAGCAACAATGTCAACTGGCAAGACCAGAAAGCTCCTGGGGACTTGACCACCAACCAAATAGTACACATGGGGAGAACCATGATTCTGACCACATATGTGGTAGAGGATGACTTTGTTGGATGTAAGTGGGAGGAGCGGCCCTTGGACCTGTGGGGGTTCCATGCTCCAGTGTAGCGGAATGCAGGGCAGGAAGGTAGGAGTGGGTGGGTGGGGGAGTACCCTCATAGAGGCAGGGGGAGGAGAGGTGGGATAGGGGGTTTCAGAGGGGAGACCAGGAAAGAGGATAACATTTAAAATGTAAATTAAAAAAATATCCAATAAAAGAAAAAGAAGAAATAGAAAATGGTATTTCATCTTAAAATATATATTTTGCCACTTGCAACATCAAAGAGAAAACTGTGGCTACAGATAAAATGTTGCAGTTTGATAAGTGGAATAAATTTTGATATTCTTCTGCTAACCATGGCAGCTACAGTTATATTTCAAAATTACCAAAGAAAGGATTTTGAAGGCTCCTAATACAAAGAAATGATAAACATCTGAGTTGAGAATGTATTGGTTAGTTTGATTTAATCATTTTATAATGTGTACATGTATAAAATATGTTATTTCCCATAAATATGTGTAATTACTAAATGCTAATTAAAAATAAAATAAAACAACATTCAAAACTATTAAACTTATATGACAGAACATGAAGGAATATCTCTTAGACCTAGAAAAAGAAAAAGAGTTTCCATTGGTGGTTAGTGCTAGATATGCTCTAAACAGATGAAGTAGATAAACTAAGGGAAAGGAGGAGAGCCATGAGAAATTGATTGTGTTATTTACATGAGGTAGTAGCATGAGGTAGTAGTTAATTTAGATAGTATCAAATCACTAACTTGAAGTTAAATGCAACTGAAAATGGAATACATTATAAATTTTTTTATTTTGATTTAGAATATCAACTTTAAGAGTTCCTATAGTAAAATCATCAATAATCTTTAGAGTTAAAAATATTCTTAATTAGTGAATTAATTTGTAAGTTTTCTAAACTGAATGAACATGGAGCAGATTAAAGTCTGAGTTTGGCGACCTGTGCTGGGAACAAACATCTGGATATAAAATGACCTTTGTATTCACAAACTCACTGATGCGCAAAAGGGGGCCTTCAATGAGTCCTTTTCCAGAGCTGTGTCACATGGTTCATTGGTGGTGACACTGGCGAGCCGTCTGTGCTCTAGGGAATAATATCTGCCCGTGCTCACACCAGCCACTCTCAGTGAGTCACACAGTTAAAGACATGAAGGAGAAGGAGGAAGAGTTTCAGGGAAGAGACATTTTGAGGTCTGAAGTTCTTTTTATTCCCCTGTGGTATAAGGGGAATAAAATAAAGGGTATTTCAAATGAGTTAAGTAGAGGTGTCACAACTTTAAAGCTTGTAAAATATTACATGTAAAATATTTGGGAACCAGAAAAACTTGCTTTGTTTCTTCATGAGAATGGATACTTTGGGCCTCTCTCCAGCTAATCAGTGTTATTTTCTTAAGTACAAATCTGAGAGCCAGCTTGGAAGTTTTATCTACAAAGTTTCTTGTGGATGGAAATCAAAATTCAATTACTGTTTCTCAACATAAGTGTGAAAATATATTGATATCTGCTGCCATTTAATCAAATGAGCTTTAGGCATCTTTTAGGAGTGAGGTACAAAGTTTTCATTAAAATGGTTGACAAATGCCAGTGAATGGTGATGCTGGCTCAAGCTGGCTTGTAGCTTACCTGAATGGAACACTATTTCTAGGCTTTATCCAATATAATTCTGTATGGCATTTCATATTGTAGCCCCAGACTAAGCCAATAACCAAAACTATCCAAGGTCTTATTGCCAGGAAATGCATATTGTCTGTATCACTTCTGGGCAATCAAAAAATATAGTCCCCCATTGCACATTGGATTTTAAGAATTATCCCATCCCATCACTAAGAATGCCTATGTTCTTGTTCCTTCCCCTTCTACTTATAGATCAGGACATGTTTACCTGGCTATGGTTTTAAGAACAGAATGTAATTTTTGGACATGTGTTTGAGAGAGACAGTACAAAGGTTCATTTCTCACATCTAACATTTAGCTTAAAGCTAAATCAGATTCCTTTGGAAATATTTGACCGTGTTTAAAATGCAATAACAATATGTAAAGAAGAATCTTTTACACTAAAATTTTGTCTGGTGCATTTGTGTATGAAAACGTCAGACCAGACTCCAGGTGAAGTATGTTTAACATTAAATATAACTTGTGATGATTTTGAGAAAGTTAAAGTCACTAAAGACTCTGGAAGCTGAAGTAAGGATACAAAGTCATAGAACTAATAACCCATCAACAGAGACCTAATATTGATCAGGCCTAGTATTTTTCTCAAAGACTGGCAGCTTATAACAAAGAATTCTCATTAATTAATTTATACCATATCATTTAGAGTGAGGCTTTTCAAAAGCCTATCATTGGGCTAAATGCAGCATCAATATAGACACCCCTGGGAGAAGATACACAAGAAAAGCAAGAGTCTTTGAGGCAAATAATTCCTTACCTGATGGTTAGACTCCCAAGACCAATGCTGCACTTTCTGGGGTGCAATGTTTTAATATTCCTTTATTGCTTAAGAATGCTTTAGCTCATTTGCTTCATATACTTTGGGAAGAATGCAACTACGACACTAGTTAATCATGATCTAGCCATAGTTCCTCTATCAGAAAAGAAGAGGAAATAAGCTTCCTTTGATAGGATTTTCCCTCAATGTGTTTAAAGAATGCAGCCAGGAAATTGCCTAGAGTGAGCAGAGTAAGTGTCGAGTGTAATGTAGATGCAATAATTCTCTATTTCAGTGCACCTGTCCACAGGTTAATATAGCTGTCATTTGTCACAAAAGGCTTTAGGGAGAGCAAATGAAAGAGTCTTCCCTTTAGCTAAAACCTACCTGGTTAGAAAGAAAATTTCTGGGGAGGGTATGGAATAACTAATACCCATTCTCCTTCTGCTGGAGAGTTGGATGATCTGTCTTGTCCTTGGGGTCTGGAGTCTTATTAGAGACACCTTTGCGGCTTTCCATTAACTGTCACACTTTGGAGAGCTCAGCAGAGACTTTCAGCCAACCTATGCTTGTCTCCATCTCTACTTCCCAAAAGGTAACTCATAAATTATGTTTTAATATTGAAGCCATTTGAAAAATATGTCTCCTGAGGCCCTTAGTGAGTGGCACTATTAGGAGGTGTGGGCTTGTTGAAGTAGGTGTGGCTTTGTTGGAGGAAGAGCTTTGCTCCAGGGAGAGCTTTGAGTTCTCAGGTACTCAAATCAGGCCTAGTGTGACTCTCTTGCTCTTCCTGCTGCCTGCCCTGTCAGGATGTAGAACCTTCAGCTTCTTCTCCAGCACCATGTCTCCATGCATGGTGCCATGATATTTTTTTGTTATGAGTTGCCATGGTCCTGGTTTCTCTTGACAGGACTAGAAACTAATTTTTGAGTGGTCTTTTTTTTTTTTTAAAGCAATAAATATTTTTCAATTTTTTCAGAGGTATTATACTTTGTGGGAAATGGTTTCATCATTAAAACAGTAACAGTAAATGAAGTTTTATTCAAGAAATATAGTTTGTGTTTCTGAATTAAAAACAAAATTTACAAGCAGGAGAAATGGTACTCATCTGTCATTTGAGTATTGAGGAGGTGAATGTAGGGGGATCAGGAGAATGAGGTTAACCTGGAGATCCATAGTGAGACTCTATCTTACAGAAAAGAAACAAACAGTAAAAGTTCCATAAAAACATGACAGTTTTTAATCTCTTTTTGTAATTTTTTGCCTTTGTTTTTTTTTCCACGAGATTTCTCCTAGAATCTAGACTCTACGAGACAAGTATAATGAGTGAGTTTACTGTTTATCCTTGTATCTATTGATCCATAAAATTAAAAATTTAAATAATAAGCCTACAGAATAAAATACCTGTGAAAAATATGGTGAAACTGCCAGTGTAAAATTATCTCTACAGGATTATTTGAATTTGATCGATTGAATAAAAGTTCCTCTGAGTCAGATATATATACAGATTATTTTTTTTTGAGCTTCTGGCTTTTTTTTTATTAGGTATTTTTTTTCAATTACATTTCTAATGCTATCCAAAAAGTCCCCAATCCACTCCCCCCCCCAGTCCCCCACCCACCCACCCCCACCCCTTGGCCCTGGCATTCCCCTGTACTGGGGCATATAAAGTTGGCAAGTCCAATGGGCCTCTCTTTCCAGTGATGGCCGATTAGGCCATCTTTCGATACATATGCAGCTAGAGACAAGAGCTCCGGGGTACTGGTTAGTTCATAATAATGTTCCACCTATGGGGTTGCAGTTCCCTTTAGCTCCTTGGGTACTTTCTCTAGCTCCTCCATTGGGGGCCCCGTGATCCATTCAATAGGTGACTGTGAGCATCCACTTCTGTGTTTGCTAGGCCCCGGCATTGTCTCACAAGAGACAGCTATATCTGGGTCCTTTCAGCAAAATCTTGCTAGTGTATGCAATGGTGTCAGCGTTTGGAAGCTGATTATGGGATGGATCCCTGGATATGGCAGTCTTTAGATGGGTAGTACTCCATTGTGTAAATGTACCACATTTTCTGTATCCATTCCTCTGTTGAGGGGCATCTGGGTTCTTTCCAGCTTCTGGCTATTATAAATAAGGCTGCTATGAACATAGTGGAGCATGTGTCCTTCTTACCGGTTGGGATATCTTCTGGATATATGCCCAGGAGAGGTATTGCGGGATCCTCTGGTAATACTATGTCCAATTTTCTGAGGAACCTCCAAACTGATTTCCAGAGTGGTTGTACCAGCTTGCAATCCCACCAACAATGAAGGAGTGTTCCTCTTTCTCCACATCCTCGCCAGCATCTGCTGTCACCTGAATTTTTGATCTTAGCCATTCTGACTGGTGTGAGGTGGAATCTCAGGGTTGTTTTGAGTTGCATTTCCCTGATGATTAAGGATGTTGAACATTTTTTCAGGTGCTTCTCTGCCATTCGGTATTCCTCAGGTGAGAATTCTTTGTTCAGTTCTGAGCCCCATTTTTTAATGGGGTTATTTGATTTTCTGGAGTCCACCTTCTTGAGTTCTTTATATATATTGGATATTAGTCCCCTATCTGATTTAGGATAGGTAAAGATCCTTTCCCAATCTGTTGGTGGTCTTTTTGTCTTATTGATGGTGTCTTTTGCCTTGCAGAAGCTTTGCAAATGGAGCTGTAAAGAAAGGATGGACCAACTAAAGACTGCCATATCCAGATTATTTTTAAATAGACATTGATTCAGAATGGCTTGTGCTGTAAGATCAAGAATCAACAAATGGAACCTCATAAAATTGCAAAGCTTCTGTAAGGCAAAGGACACTGTCAATAAGACAAAAAGGCAATCAACACATTGGGAAAATATCTTTACCAATCCTTCCATAGATAGAGGGCTAATATTCAATATATACAAAGAACTCAAGAAGTTAGAATCCAGAGAACCAAATAACCCTATTAAAAATGGGGTACGGAGCTAAACAAAGAATTTTCAACTGAGGAATATCAAATGGCCAAGAAGGACCTAAAGAAATGTTCAACATCCTGAGTCATCAAGGAAATGCAAATCAAAACAACCCTGAGATTCTACCTCACACCAGTCAGAATGACTAAAATCAAAAACTCAGGCGACAGCAGATGCTGGTAAGGATGTGGAAAAAGAGGAGCACTCTTCCATTGCTGGTGCAAGTGTAAGCTTCTACAACCCCTCTGGAAATCAGTTTGGTGGTTCCTCAGAAAACTGGACATAGTATTACCTGAGGATCCAGCTATACCACCCCTGAGAATATACCCAGAAGATGCTCCAACATGTTATAAGGAGACATGCTCCACTATGTTCATAGCAGCCTTATTTATAATAGCCAGGAGCTGGAAAGAGCACAAATATCCTTCAGCATAGGAGTGGATACAGAAAATGTGGTACATTTACACAATGGAGTACTACTAGGCTATTAAAAACAATGACTTCGTGAAATTCTTAGGCAAATGGATAGAACTAGAAAATATCATCCTGAGTGAGGTAACCCAATCTCAAAAGAAAACACATGGTATTCACTCATTGATAAGTGAATACTAGACCACAAACTCCAAATAACCGGGATACAATTCACAGACCACATGAAGCTCAATATGAAGGAAGACCAAAGTATGGGTGCTTCAGTCCTTCTTAGAAGGAGAACAAAATACTCATAGGAGCAAATATGGAGATAAAGTGTTGAGGAGAGACTGAAGGTAAGGCCACCCAGAGACTGTCCCACCTGAGGATTCATCCCCTATACAGTTACCAAACCCAGACACTATTGTGGATACCAAGAAGTGTATGTGGAATGGAGCCTGATACAGCTGTCTCCTGAGAGGTCCTGACAGAGCATTACAAATACAGAGGTGGATGTTAGCAGTCAACCATTGGACTGAGCACAGGGTCCCTAATAGAGGAATTAGAGAATGGACTGAAGGAGTTGAAGGGGTTTGCAACCCCATAGGGAGAACAACAATATCAATCAACCAGGCTCTCCCAGAACTCCCAGGAACTAAGTCATCAATAAAGAAGTACTGTGACTCCAGTTGCATATGTAGCAGAGGATGGCCTCATCATGCATCAATGGAAGGAGAGGTCCTTGGCCCTATGAAGGATTGATAGATGCCCCAGCATAGGGGAATCAAGGACAGGGAGGTGGGAATGTGTGGGTGGGTGGAGGAACACTCTCATAGAAGCAGGGGTTTGAGGATGTGATAGGGTGTTTCCAGGAGGGAGAGAAACCAGGAAAGGGGATAACATTGGAAAAGTAAATAAAGAAAATATCCAATAAGAAAAAATAAAATGTATTAGCAACTTAAAAAAAAAGAAAGAAAGAAATTGTAGCATAATCAAAATATCTGAGTCCATAAAAGCTTCTTTTTATTGTGCATCCACTATGTACTTAAAACAATATTGCACAGGACTTTGCACAGCAAGTTTTGGTTGTTTGAATTGTAAATGTCCTCCAAGGCTCATGTATTTGAACACTTGATTCCCTGTTGTTGGAAATATGCCATTTTGGACTAGCTTTGAGTGTTAGTATTTTTGTCCTTCCTCTTGCTCGCTAGCTCTGATTCTTGTATATGTATGCAATGTAATCAGCCAGCTTCCTTCTACTGCTGCCTTAGCACACATATTCCTAGCCATTATTAATTCTCCAGGAACTGTAAGACAAAAGAAAATTTTCTACAAGTTGATTTTGGTCATGTTGTGTCATCATATCAACATAGAAGTAACTAATTGTTATGTGGTAATCTCAGTTTTTTGTTGGCATAGCTATAGACTTGTCTTATGAAAATAATTTCTTGGAAAATTGGAGTAATGAAAATGGAATTTAAAAATCAAACCAAATCAAATGAAAGAAAAAACAACACATCACTGTTGACTTCCGAGAGGAGAATTTCTTGTGATACATTAGTGCTGATATGATTAGGCCACTAGCATTCAGTTATAATCTTACTGCTTATTTTTTTTTTTTTTTACTACAGGCATTTGCTTGTTTGCTAGTTATAAAATTAAAGACTGACACATTTTTTAAATCAAATCCTTTGTATAAAAACTTCCCAATATCATAAGTTGAGTTTGATGTTGTGATGTCAAGTACTAATTAAAAGATTTATACACTTTGAAGTGCGAATTTCCAGACAATATTACTTATTATCTTCATCTGCCTTTTCCTCAGATAAAGGGAGGAACAATGTAGCAGATAGTAGGGATACGTCATGTTTATAAAAGTCTATGTTCTCTGAGAATCGTTAAGGGCAGGGCAGGAAGGACACTTTTCGCATCTCAGAAATTTGTAGAAATTAGAAATTGCTATATGTCAGACAACATCTAGGGACACTTGGACAGAATGACTTTGATCTCCTTCATAATGAGAGACAAGGTACCTAGATGGCAGTGGGATTCCTGCCAGCTTGCTGTGACCTTTGAGTAGACACATGCTTGTGCAGAGCTTCTGAAGTGTAGGACAAGGTACAAAATGCTGGGGACAGGAATGGAATCAAGCTGTGTTATATCATAGGTCATCAAGTGGGAAAGGCTTGTCTCTGTCTCTTTCATGTGGTGTATTTATGTATGTATGTATGCATACATGTATGCATGTATGTATGTATGTATGTAGTTATGTGTATGTCTCCATCTCATCTATTTTTTTGATTCTCTGTGTAACTATATTCATATATGTGTTTCAGTGAGTTTCAATCTATGAGTTTTCAAACCAAATTGAATTGGTCAAAAAATAACCAATACAAATTTCCCAGTTCCCTGCCAGAGGAGAAGTGACCACCCTGCCCGGGAGGGCTTTGCCATAGCACCCGGGAGAACCATCTTGGTTCCTGGATCCCGCTGAGACTAGTCTGCCCAGGTGAGAGTGTGGACTACAGAAGCTAACAGCTTCTGGGACAGGCAGAAGCCACAGAGATTCTGAGGCAGACCCCGTTTCAGGCTCTAGACATCCGGGCACATTCTCTGCTAGAGGAGAGGTGTCCACCTCGCCCAGGAGGGCTTTCCCTGAGCACCTGGGGGAGCCATCTTGGTTCCCAGATCCTGCGGAGACAAGTCTGCACAGGTGAGAATGTGGACTACAGAGGCTAACAGCTTCTGGGACAGGCCCTGTTTCAGGCCTTCATCTTCTGCCAGGAGGCAGGTTTGAACACCAGATATCTGTGCACCTTCCTTGCAAGAGGAGAGCTTGCCTACAGACAGTGCTCTAACCACTGAAACTCAGGAGAGAGCTAGTCTCCCAGGTCTGCTCATAGAGGCTAACTGAATCATGAGAGGAACAAGCTCTAACCAGAGACAACTATAGCAACTAACACCAGAGATTACCAGATGGCAAAAGACAAACATAAAAATATTACTAACAGAAAGCAAGACCACTCACCATCATCAGAACCCAGCACTCCCACCTCAGCCAGACCTGGGCACCCCAACAAACCAAAAAACCAAGACCCGGATTTAAAGGCATATTTCATGATGATGGTAGAGGACATCAAGAAGTACTTTAATAACTCACTTAAAGAAATACAGGAGAACATTGCTAAAGAGTTACAAGTCCTTAAAGAAAAACAGGAAAACACATCCAAACAGGTGATGGAAATGAACAAAACCATACTAGACTTAAAAGGGAAGTAGACACAATAAAGAAAACCCAAAGTAAGGCAACACTGGAGATAGAAACCCTAGGAAAGAAATCTGGAACCATAGATTCGAACATCAGCAACAGAATACAAAAAGATGGAAGAGAGAATCTCAGGTGGAGAAGATTCCATAGAGAACATGGGCACAACAATCAAAGAAAATGCAAAATGCAAAAAGATCCTAGCTCAAAACATCCAGGAAATCCAGGACACAATGAGAAGACCAAACCTATGGATAATAGGAGTAGATGAGAATGAAGATTTTCAACTTTAACGGCCAGAAATATCTTCAACAAAATTATAGAAGAAAACTTCCCAAACCTAAAGAAAGAGATGCCCATGAACCTACAAGAAGCCTACATAACTCCAAATAGACTGGATCAGAAAAGAAATTCCTCCTGACACATAATAATCAGAACAACAAATGCACTAAATAAAGATAGGGTATTAAAAGCAGTAAGGGAAAAGGGTCAAGTAACATATAAAGGCAAGCCTATCAGAATTACACCAGACTTTTCACCAGAGACAATGAATGCCAGAATATCCTGGACAGATGTTATCCAGACACTAAGAGAACACAAATGCCAGCCCAGGCTACTATACTCAGCCAAACTTTCAATTACCATAGTTGGAGAAACCAAAGAATTCCATGAAAAAAAAATTCACACATTATCTTTCCAGGAATCCACCCTTCAAAGGATAATAACAGAAAAAAAAATACCAATACAAAGTCTGAAACCACTTCCTAGAAAAAGCAAGAAAGTAATCCTTCAACAAACCTAAAAGAAGACAGCCACGAGAACAGAATGCCAACTCTAACAACAAAAATAATAGGAAGCAACAATTACTTTTCCTTAATATCTCTTAATATCAATGGACTCAATTCCCCAATAAAAAGACATAGACTAACAGACTGGCTACACAAACACGACCCAACATTTTGCTGCTTACAGGAAACTGATCTCAGGGAAAAAGTCAGACACTACCTCAGGATGAAAGGTTGGAAAACAATTTTCCAAGTAAATGGTCTGAAGAAATAAGCTGGAGTAGCCATTCTAATATCTAATAAAATCAACTTCCAACCCAAAGTTATCAAAAAAGACAAAGAGGGGCACTTCATATTCATAAAAGGTAAAATCTTCCAAGAGGAACTCTCAATTCTGAATATCTATGCTCCAAATGCAAGGGGGGCCACATTCATTAAAGAGACTTTAGTAAAGCTCAAAGTATACATTGCATCTCACACAACAAGAGTGGGAGGCTTCAACACACCACTTTCAACAATGGACAGATCATGGAAACAGAAACTAAACAGGGACACAGTGAAACTAACAGAAGTTATGAAACAAATGGATTTAACAGATATCTACAGAACATTTTATCCTAAAACAAAAGGATATAACTTCCTCTAAGCACCTCATGGTACCTTCTCCAAAATTGGTCACAAAACCTGCCTTAATAAATACAAAAATACTGAAATTGTCCCATGCATCCTATCAGATCACCATGGACTAAGGCTGGTCTTAAATAACAACATAAATAATAGAAAGCCAACATTCATGTGGAAACTGAACAACACTCTTCTCAATGAGACTTTGGTAGGAAGGAATAAAGAAAGAAATTAAAGACTTTTTAGAGATTAATGAAAATCAAGCCACATCATACCCAAACTAATGGGACACAATGAAAGCATTTCTAAGAGGAAAACTCATAGCTCTGGGTGCCTCCAAAAAGAAACTTGAGAGAGCACACACCAGCAGCTTGATAACACATCTAAAAGCTCTAGAACAAAAGGTAGCAAATTCACCTAAGAGGAGTAGACTGCAGGAAATAAACTCAGGGGCGATGTCAACTAAGTGGAAACAAGAACTATTCAAAGAATCAAACAAAGGAGGAGCTGGTTCTTTGAGAAAATCAACAGGATAGATAAACCTTTAGCCAGACACAATAGAGGGCACAGGGACAACATCCTAATTAACAAAATCAGAAATGAAAAGGGAGACATAACAATAGATCCTGAAGAAATCCAAATTACCATCAGATCCTTCTACCAAAGGCTATACTCAACAAAACTGGAAAACATGGATGAAATGGACAAGTTTCTAGACAGATACCAGGTACCAAAGTTAAATCAAGATCAGGTTAATGATCTAAACAGTCCTATATCCCCCGAAGAAATAGAAGCATTCATTAATAGTCTCCCAACCAAAAAAAGCCCAGGACCAGATGGGTTTAGTGCAGAGTTCTACCAGAACTTCAAAGAAGATCTAATTCCAGTTCTGCACAAACTATTCTACAAAATAGAAGTAGAGGGAACTCTACCCAACTCGTTCTATGAAGCCACAATTACTCTGATACCTAAACCACAGAAAGATCCAACAAAGATAAAGAACTTCCGACCAATTTCCCTTATGAATATCGATGCAAAAATACTCAATAAAATTCTTGCTAACCGAATCGAAGAACACATCAAAACAATCATCCATCCTTACCAAGTAGGTTTCATTCCAGGGATGCATGGATGGTTTAATATATGGAAATCCATCACAGTAATCCATTATATAAACAAACTCAAAGAAGAAAACCAGATGATCATGTCCTTAGATGCTGAGAAAGCATTTGAAAAAATCCAACACCCATTCATGATAAAAGTCTTGGAAAGATCAGGAATTGAAGGCCCATACCTAAACATGATAAAAGCAATCTACAGCAAACCAGTAGCCAACATCAAAGTAAATGGTGAGAATCTGGGTGCAATCCTACTACAATCAGGGACTAGAAAAGGCTGCCCACTTTCTCCCTACCTATTCAACATTGTACTTGAAGTCCTAGCCAGAGCAATTTCACAACAAAAGGAGATCAAGGGGATACAAATTGGAAAGGAAGAAGTAAAAATATCAGTTTTTGCAGATGATATGATAGTATATATAAGTGACCCTAAAAATTCCACCAGAGAACTCCTAAACCTGATAAACAGTTTCAATGAATTAGCTGGATATAAAATTAACTCAAAAAAGTCAATGGCCTTTCTCTACACAAAGGATAAACAGGCTGAGAAAGAAATTAGGGAAACAACACCCTTCTCAAGAGTCACAAATAATATGAAATATTTTGGCATGACTCTAACTACGGAAGTGAAAGAGCTGTATGATAAGAACTTCAAGTCTCTGAAGAAAGAAATTAAAGAAGATCTCAGAAGATGGAAAGATCTCCCAGGATTGGCAGGATCATTATAAAAAAACGGCTATCTTGCCAAAAGCAATCTACAGATTCAATGCAATCCCCATCAAAGTTCCAACTCAATTCTTCAATGAATTAGAAAGGACAATCGGCAGATTCATCTGGAATAACAAAAAACCTAGGGTAGCAAAAACTCTTTTCAAGGATAAAAGAACCTCTGGTGGAATCACCATGCCTGACCTAAAGCTGTACTATAGAGCAATTGAGATAAAAACTGTATGGTACTGATATAGCAACAGACAAGTCGACCAATGGAATAGAATTGAAGAAACGAACCCACACACCTATGGTCACTTGATCTTTTTTTTTTTTTTTTAAATTAGGTAATTTCCTCAATTACATTTCCAATGCTATCCAAAAAGTCCCCAATACACACCTCCCCCAGTCCCCACCCACCCACCCCCACCCCTTGGCCCTGGCATTCCCCTGTACTGGGGCATAAAAAGTTGGCAAGTCCAATGGGCCTCTCATTCCAGTGATGGCCTACTAGGCCATCTTTTGATACAAATGCAGCTAGAGACAAGAGCTCTAGGGTACTGGTTAGTTCATAATAATGATCCACCTATGGGGTTGCAGTTCCCTTTAGCTCCTTGGGTACTTTCTCTAGCTCCTCCATTGGGGGCCCCGTGATCCATTCAATAGGTGATTGTGAGCATCCACTTCTGTGTTTGCTAGGCCCCGGCATTGTCTCACAAGAGACAGCTATATCTGGGTCCTTTCAGCAAAATCTTGCTAGTGTATGCAATGGTGTCAGCGTTTGGAAGCTGATTATGGGATGGATCCCTGGATATGGCAGTCTTTAGATGGTCCATCCTTTCTTCACTGCTCCAAACTTTATCTCTGTAACTCTTTCCATGGGTGTTTTGTTCCCAATTCCAAGAAGGGGCACAGTGTACACACTTTGGTCTTCGTTCTTCTTGAGTTTCATGCGTTTAACAAATTGTATCTTATATCTTGGGTATCCTAAGTTTCTGGGCTAATATCCACTTATCAGTGAGTACATATTGTGTGAGTTCCTTTGTGAATATGTTACCTCACTCAGAATGATGCCCTCCAGAACCATCCATTTGCCTAGGAATTTCATAAATTCATTCCTTTTAATAGCTGAGTAGTACTCCATTGTGTAAATGTACCACATTTTCCTCTGTTGAGGGGCATCTGGGTTCTTTCCAGCTTCTGGCTATTATAAATAAGGCTGCTATGAACATAGTGGAGCATGTGTCCTTCTTACCGGTTGGAATATCTTCAGGATATATGCCCAGGAGAGGTATTGCGCGATCCTCTGGTAGTATTATGTCCAATTTTCTGAGGAACCGCTAAACTGATTTCCAGAGTGGTTCTACCAGCTTGCAATCCTACCAACAATGAAGGAGTGTTCCTCTTTCTCCACATCCTCGCCAGCATCTGCTGTCACCTGAATTTTTGATCTTAGCCATGCTGACTGGTGTGAGGTGGAATCTCAGGGTTGTTTTGAGTTGCATTTCCCTGATGATTAAGGATGTTGAACATTTTTTCAGGTGCTTCTCTGCCATTCGGTATTCCTCAGGTGAGATTTCTTTGTTCAGTTCTGAGCCTCATTTTTTAAGGGGGTTATTTGATTTTCTGGAGTCCACCTTCTTGAGTTCCTTATATATATTGGATATTAGTCCCCTATCTGATTTAGGATAGGTAAAGATCCTTTCCCAATCTGTTGGTGGTCTTTTTGTCTTATTGACGGTGTCTTTTGCCTTGCAGAAGCTTTGCAGCTTTATGAGGTCCCATTTATCGATTCTCGATCTTACAGTGCAAGCCTTTGCTGATCTATTCAGGAATTTTTCCCCTGTACCCATATATTCGAGGCTTTTCCCTACTTTCTCCTCTATAAGTTTCAGTGTCTCTGGTTTTATGTGGAGTTCCTTAATCCATTAAGATTTGACCTTGGTACAAGGAGATAGGATTGGATCAATTCGCATTTTTCTACATGATAACAGCCAGTTGTGCCAGCACCATTTGTTGAAAATGCTGTCTTTTTTCCACTGGATGGTTTTTGCTCCCTTGTCAAAGATCAAGTGACCATAGGTATGTGGGTTGATCTCAGGGTCTTCAATTCTGTTCCATTGGTCTACTTGTCTGTCATTATACCAGTACCATGCAGTTTTTATCACAATTGCTCTGTAGTACAGCTTTAGGTCAGGCATGGTGATTCCTCCAGAGGTTCTTTTATCCTTGAGAAGAGTTTTTGCTATCCTAGGTTTTTTGTTGTTCCAGATGAATTTGCAGATTGCCCTTTCCAATTCGTTAGAAGAATTGAGCTGGAATTTTGATGGGGATTGCATTGAATCTGTAGATTACTTTTGGCAAGATAGCCATTTTTACAATGTTGATCCTGCCAATCCATGAGCATGGGAGGTTTTTCCATCTTCTGAGATCTTCTTTAATTTCTTTCTTCAGGGACTTGAAGTTCTTGTCATACAGATCTTTCACTTCCTTAGTTAGAGTCACGCCAAGGTATTTTATATTGTTTGTGACTATTGAGAAGGGTGTTGTTTCCCTAATTTCCTTCTCTGCTTGTTTATTCTTTGTGTACAGAAAGGCCATTGACTTGCTTGAGTTAATTTTATATCCAGCTACTTCCCCGAAGCTATTTATCAGGCTTAGGAGTTCTCTGGTGGAATTTTTAAGGTCACTTATGTATACTATCATATCATCTGCAAAAAGCGATATTTTGAGTTCTTTTCCGATTTGTATCCCCTTGATCTCCTTTTGTTGTCTAATTGCTCTGGCTAGGACTTCAAGTACAATGTTGAATATGTAGGGAGAGAGTGGGCAGCCTTGTCTAGTCCCTGATTTTAGTGGGATTGCTTCCAGCTTCTCACCATTTACTTTGATGTTGGCTACTGGTTTGCTGTAGATTGCTTTTATCATGTTTAGGTATGGGCCTTCAATTCCTGATCTTTCCAAGACTTTTATCATGAATGGGTGTTGGATTTTGTCAAATGCTTTTTCAGCATCTAAAGAGATGATCATGTGGATTTTGTCTTTGAGTTTGTTTATATAATGGATTACATTGATGGATTTTCGTATATTGAACCATCCTTGCATCCCTGGGATGAATCCTACGTGGTCAGGATGGATGATTGTTTGGATGTGTTCTTGAATTCGGTTAGCAAGAACTTTATTGAGGATTTTTACATCAATATTCATAAGGGAAATTGGTCTGAAGTTCTCAATTTTTGTTGGGTCTTTATGTGGTTTAGGTATCAGAGTAATTGTGGCTTCATAGAATGAGTTGGGTAGAGTACCTTCTGATTCTATTTTGTGGAATAGTTTGTGAAGAACTGGGATTAGTTCTTCTTTGAAGGTTTGATAGAACTCTGCACTAAACCCATCTGGTCCTGGTCTTTTCTTGGTTGGGAGAGGATTAATGACTGCTTCTATTTCTTTAGGGGATATGGGACTGTTTAGATCATTAACCTGATCTTGATTTAACTTTGGTATCTGGTATCTGTCTAGAAACTTGTCCATTTCATCCAGGATCTCCAGTTTTGTTGAGTATAGCCTTTTGTAGAATGATCTGATGGTGTTTTGGATTTCTTCAGGGTCTGTTGTTATGTCTCCCATTTCATTTCTGATTTTGTTAATTAGAGTACTTTCCCTATGCCCTCTAGTGAGACTGTCTAAGGGTTTATCTATCTTGTTGATTTTCTCAAAGAACCAGCTCCTCAATTGGTTGATTCTTTGAATTGTTCTTCTTGTTTCAACTTGGTTGATTTCACCCCTGAGTTTGATTATTTCTTGCCGTCTACTCCTCTTGGGTGAATTTGCTTCCTTTCGTTCTAGAGCTTTTAGGTGTGTTGTCAAGCTGCTAATGTGTGCTCTCTCTAGTTTCTTTTTGGAGGCACTCAGAGCTATGAGTTTTCCTCTTAGAAATGCTTTCAGTGTGTCCCACAAGTTTGGGTATGTTGTGGCTTCTTTTTCATTAAACTCCAGAAATCCTTAATTTCTTTCTTTATTCCTTCCTTGAACAAGGTATCATTGAGAAGAGTGTTGTTTAGTTTCCACGTGTGTGTTGGCTTTCTATTATTTATTTTGTTATTGAAGATCAGTCTTAGTCCATGGTGATCTGATAGGGTGCATGGGACAATTTCAATATTTTTGTATATATTGAGGCTTGTTTTGTGACCAATTATGTGGTCAATTTGGGAGAAGGTACCATGCGGTGCTGAGAAGAAGGTATATCCTTTCGTTTTAGGATAAAATGTTCTGTAGATATCTGTCAGATCCATTTGTTTCATAACCTCTGTTAGTTTCACTGTGCCCCTGTTTAGTTTCTGTTTCCATGATCTGTCCATTGGTGAAAGTGGTGTGTTGAAGTCTCTCACTATTATTGTGTGAGGTGCAATGTGTGCTTTGAGCTTTACTAAAGTATCTTTAATGAATGAGGCTGCCCTTGTATTTGGCGCGTAGATATTCAGAATTGATAGTTCCTCTTGGAGGATTTTACCTTTGATGAGAATGAAGTGCCCTTCCTTGTCTTTTTTGATGACTTTGGGTTGGAAGTCAATCTTATCAGATATTATAATGGCTACTCCAGCTTGTTTCTTCCTACCATTTGCTTGGAAAATTGTTTTCCAGCCTTTCATTCTGAGGTTGTGTCTATCTTTTTCTGAGATGAGTTTCCTGTAAGCAGCAAAATGTTGGGTCCTGTTTCTTTAGCCAGCCTGTTAGTCTATGTCTTTTTATTGGGGAGTTGAGTCCATTGATATTAAGAGATATTAGGGAGAAGTAATTGTTGCTTCCTTTTATTTTTGTTGTTAGAGTTGGTGTTCTGTTTTTGTGGCTGTCTTCTTTTAGGTTTGTTGAGTGATTACCTTCTTGCTTTTTCTAGGACGTGGTTTCCGTCCTTGTATTGGTTTTTTTCTGTTATTATCCTTTGAAGTGCTGGATTCGTGGAAAGATAATGTGTGAATTTGGTTTTATCGTGGAATACATTGGTTTCTCCATCTATGGTAATTGAGAGTTTGGCTGGGTATAGTTGCCTGGGCTGGAAATTGTGTTCTCTTAGTTTCTGTATAACATCTGTCCAGGCCCTTCTGGCTTTCATAGTCTCTGGTGAAAAATCCGGTGTAATTCTGATAGGCTTGCCTTTATATGTTACTTGACCTTTTTCCCTTACTGCTTTTAGTATTCTATCATTATTTAGTGCATTTGTTGTTCTGATTATTATGCATTTCTTTTCTGGTCCAGTCTATTTGGAGTTCTGTAAGCTTCTTGTATGTTCATGGGCATCTCTTTCTTTAGGTTTGGGAAGTTTTCTTCTATAATTTTGTTGAATATATTTGCTGGTCCTTTGAGTTGAAAATCTTCATTCTCATCTACTCCTATTATCCGTAGGTTTGGTCTCCTCATTTTGTCCTGGATTTCCTGGATATTTTGAGTTAGGATGTTTTTGGATTTTGTATTTTCTTTGATTGTCGTGCCGATGTTCTCTATGGAGTCTTCTGCACCTGAGATTCTCTCTTCCATCTCTTGTATTCTGTTGCTGATGCTCGTATCTATGGTTCCAGATTTCTTTCCTAGGGTTTCTATCTCCAGTGTTGCCTCAATTTGGGTTTTCTTCATTGTTTCTACTTCCCTTTTTAGGTCTTGGATGGTTTTATTCAATTTCATTACCTGTTTGGTCTGGTTTTCCTGCAATTCTTTAATGGATTTTTGTGCTTCCTCTTTAATGTCTTCTACCTGTTTAGCAGTGTTCTCCTGCAATTCTTTAAGGGATTTTTGTGCTTCCTCTTTAATGTCTTCTACCTGTTTAGCAATGTTCTCCTGCAATTCTTTAAGGGATTTTTGTACTTCCTCTTTAATGTCTTCTACCTGTTTAGCAGTGTTCTCCTGCAATTCTTTAAGGGATTTTTGTGCTTCCTCTTTAATGTCTTCTACCTGTTTAGCAGTGTTCTTTTGTATTTCTTTAAGTGTGTTATTAAAGTCCTTCTTGATGACCTCTACCATCATCGTGAGATATGCTTTTAGAACCGGGTCTAGCTTTTCTGGTGTGTTGGGGTGCCCTGGACTGGGCGAAGTTGGAGTGCTGGGTTCTGATGATGGTGAGTGGTCTTGGTTTCTGTTAGTAAGATTCTTACGTTTACCTTTCGCCATCTGGTAATCTCTGGGATTAGTTGTTCTTGTTGTCACTGTTTAAAGATTGGAGCAGACTCTGTGTTCCACTCACCAGAAGTCTCAAAATCCTGTGGTGGGTGTCGTAGGTAGCTGGCGGGTGTCAGCAGACCCTGCGCTCTAGCTACCCCGGTGCTGTTCAGACCGGAAGAGGCTTGTGGCCCTACTCAGGCCGGATTTCTGCCTCCCCAACCAAAGCAGTCTCAGGTCCCGCGTGATTGGACTGGAGCAGAAGCTGTGTTCCACTCACCAGAAGTCTCAAAATCCTGTGGCGGGTGTCGTGGGTAGCTGGAGGGTGTCAGCCGACCCTGTGCTCTAGCTACCCAGGTGCTGGTCAGACCCGAAGAGGCTTGTGGCCCTCTAGTCACTTGATCTTTGACAAGGGAGCTAAAACCATCCAGTGGAAAACAGACAGCCTTTTCAACAAATGGTGCTGCTGGCACAACTGGCGGTTGTCATGTAGAAGAAGGCAAATTGATCCATTCCTATCTCCTTGTACTAAGGTCAAATCTAAGTGGATCAAGGAACTCCACATAAAACTAGAGACAGTGATACTTATAGAGGAGAAAGTGGGGAAAAGCCTCAAAGTTATGGGCACAGGAGAAAAATTCCTGAATAGAACAGCAATGGGTTGTTCTGTGAGATTGAGAATCAACAAATGGGACCTCATAAAATTGTAAAGGTTTTGTAAGGCAAAAGACACCGTCAATAAGACAAAAAGGTCTCCAACATATTGGAAAAGAATCTTTACTTATCCTAAATCAGATAGGGGACTAATATCCAATATATATAAAGAATTCAAGAAGGTGGACTCCAGAAAATCAAATAACCCCATTAAAAATGGGGCTCAGAGCTAAACAAAAATTTCTTACCTGAGGAATATTGAATTGCTGAGAAGCACCTGAAAAATTGTTCTGCATCATTAATCATCAGGGAAATGAAATCAAAACAACCCTGAGATTCCACCTCACACCAGTCAGAATGGCTAAGATCAAAAATTCAGGTGACAGCAATGTTGTTGAGGATGTCGAGAAAGAGGAACCCTCCTGTATTGTTGTTGGGATTCTAAGCTTGTACAACCACTCTGGAAATAAGTCTGGCAGTTCCTCAGAAAATTGGACATAGTACTTCTGGAGGATTCCACAATACCTCTCCTGGGAATATATCCAGATGATGTTCCAACTGGTAAGAAGGATCCATGCTCCACTATGTTCATAGGAACCTTATTTATAATAGCCAGAAGCTGGAAAGAACCCAGATGCCCCTCAACAGAGAGATGGATACAGAAAATGTGGTACATTTACACAATGGAGTACTACTCAGCTATTAAAAAGAATGAATTAATCAAATTCCTAGGCAAATGGATGAACCTGGAGGGCATCATGCTGAGTGAGGTAACCCAATCACAAAACAACTCACATGATATGTATTCACTGATAAGTGGATATTAGCCCAGAAACTGAGAATAACCAAGATATAAGATACAATTGCAATACACATGAAACTCAAGAAGTACAAAAACCAAAGTGTGGACACTTTACCCCTTTTTAAAATTGGGAACAAAACATCCATGGAAGGAGTTACAGAGACAAAGTTTGGGGTTGAGATGAAAAGATGGACCATCTAGAGACTGGTATACCAGAGGATCCATCCCATAATCAGCCTCCAAACGCTGACACCATTGCATATACTAGCAAGATTTTGCTGAAAGGACCCTGATATAGCTGTCTCTTGTGAGGATATGCCCGGGTCTAGCAAACACAGAAGTGGATGCTCACAGTCAACTATTGAATGGATCACAGAGCCCCCAATGGAGGAGCTAGAGAAAGTACCCAAGGAGATAAAGGGATCTACAACCCTATAGGTAGAACAACAATATAAACTAACCAGTCCCCCCCGGAGCTCGTGTCTCTAGCTGCACATGTATCAGAAGATGGCTTAGTCAGCCATCAGTGGAAAGAGAGGCCCAATGGTCCTGCAAACTTTATATGCCTCAGTACAGGAGAAAGCCAGGGCCAAGAAGTGGGAGTGGGTGGGTAGGGAATGGGGGACTTTTGGGATAGCAGTGGAAATGTAAATGAAGAAAATACCTAGTTAAAAAATTTTTTCTTAGCATACCACACCTCTGGCTTTCTACTGTATAACCTTCAGGGTGTGTCACTTTTCCTTCTTGGAAAATGAAAATTTTATTAAGTGATAATCAGAACCAAGTTGGGCATCTTCTCTAAGTGTAGTTCAAACAGAGGACCATTGCATATTAGTGGAAATGAGGTTAGCTCTGGCTCCTACGCTGAGCAAAGTGCACAAGGAGACTAACTGCATGAAGTACTTACAGGCTATATTCTGCATTTCACTTGAATTAGAGAAAGAAAGTTGATTATAGCATAATGTGCCATAGAAGAGGTAGAGTCATATTCACTGCTTTGCAAACTGTTCTGGCAAATATTTGAGGAGTGAGGTCACCCATACACTAGAAGCGCATGGTCATAATCTCTGGAACCAACTCAGCAGGAAGGCAACACTCATACCTGCTAACACAGCTTTCCAGCCTGGAGACCAGCACAGATATGGTCTGCATTCAGCACTCGAATCTGCTGAGTAATTTAGTGAGGGTGGTCCCCTGGGAATAATAGAAGCATTGAGTTACTCTGCAGTGTTTGCAGAAACACTTAGAAGAAATTTATTTTGACTAATATCTGCCTCAGCCTACTATAAAAACTATAAGAGCCTCTTCAGTCAGTGGTTCTTTCCCTGTGCATTGAGACTCCCTTGGCAAATATCTATCTCCAAACATACTTACATTGTGATTTATAACAATAAAAATTATAGTTATATTCATAACACTAGGGAAGTTAAGAAGCAGCAATAAAAATAATTTTATGGTTTTGGGTCACCACAACATGAAGAACCATATGAAAGGGTTCCAGCATTAGGAAGGTTGAGAGCCACTGTCTTAAATTTTTAATTTTATTCTTGGGTTCAAATACCTGTCTTGTTTTTTCTATTTCTCCAATGTTTCATTGAAGCTTAAAAGAGTACTGACACCGACAAAAATAAATAACACTGGCAATAATAAAATAAGAATATCAAAATATAAGCTTGTATAGGAGATAATTTAATACATTTTCTACAAAAAGTATTTTTTCTTTGTTTAAAGAAAATTTATAACTTACAAATGATTGGTGTGAATCTAAGTTTAAACCATTTGCTGTTTCCTAAATGTGTTGAGTTTACCTTATGGATAATAAAGAAAGTTTGATAGTTAAATAAAACCTATCTTTAAGTTTATACAATTTTTCTTTGTGAAAGTTTTAATTAGATTTTAGTGTAGACCTTTTATTCTGTTCATGATTATTGTCAGGATAGTAAGTTGTGTTTTAGGTGTTTCATCTGTAGAAAGCAGTGGAGAGGGTGTGTGATTTCAACTTGGCTGTTAGCAATATTAATGATTGCTATTTACTGGTTGGAAAATACATTTCCATTGTTTACACATTTCATAATTATCACCAGATGTGCCTAAATAAGAATGGATTATTTCAACTAAAGCAAATAATTCATTAACTTATAAATGAAATCCATATTTGACATGCCAAAGTGCAAGCACTATCCAATCTGTTGTTCTTTTCCCCCTAGTCCTAACTGCTTGCTGATTTCCTCAACATTCAAATCCATAAACCACTTAGCACTCGACAAGTCCTGCTGAGGCAAAGCTTTCCCAATTTTGTGTAATAGATCGCTCAGCTGCACAGGAAAATACATCAGTGTTAAGGAGCAAAGGGTGACATTAGTACCATAAAGAATAGACACTTCCCTTTGCCTCATTCTGTAGCCTCCAATAAAAAGTGCTGTAAAGTTCTGCCGTGCATTCAGGTTAAGGGCCTGTCCTGATTTGGGAGATTACATGAGCACTATTCAAGGATTATAAAATCTAAGAATTAATGATAGAGACATATTTGAAAGTAAGAAAGTCTACATCTTTGCATTAAGAAGCCACATTCATTCTTCTTTAAAACTAGAATACATTGGCTTTATTTTAATTTATGAAACTTTAAAAATTAAAACTATGCTTTAGAAATCTGCAGGTTTGTGGGACGTTTCAATTGATACTGTATATTTTAAACTGTGTTATATATTTCTTTATAGCACACTTTATAGTTGCATGATAATAAGGCCTTTAAATTGCACTTAGTTTCCTTTTAGATTTGAATGTTAGATTGGACAGACACTCAAATCAATTCTACCTAAAGCTCCTAGTTACTAGAATCAAATTCTGTAAGTAAATCATTACACTCTTTATATGAATTTAAGCTTACTGTATATAATATGCTTCATTAGTGGTAACTAACTTTTTTAATTGTAACTTAAGTTAGGACGTTGAGGTACAGATGAAGTATCTGTTGTCAAACCATTTCTCTAGCTGAGAAAACAAAAATCACTATCAAATAGGTGGTGGTAGATTTTGAAACCTTTGTGTACCTATTAGTATAGGATATTGGGCACATAGTGAAGAAGCCTTTCAATCACCCTTCCCTTCATCAACCAGTGGCTTTTGCAAGGATGACAAAAAGTGCTGTGGACATAAAAAGAGCAGGCTCAACCATCACTGTTTACTTGTTTAAATTTGATAAAGCAAGGCAAGCATATGGAGGTGCAGACTGCCTATTCCTCCGGTCATCTGTATGTTCTAAGATGTTTTTCCACTTACTAATGATCCAGGGAAGAGGAGGTAAATCAACTTGCTATAGAAAGAACTCAGGAATCATTGGTTTTGTACTATGTGAAGTCAATTGAATTGGAACAAGTCTTACCTTTTTCTCTGAAGAATCTAACAATGAGAAATATACATTTGCATCTTCTGTTTTCTAGCCAAGATAATAAAGTTTTTGTTTTGATGCTTTATGTAACTTTCCAAACAACATTTGTTTTTTTCCCTCTTCTTTTATTAGATATTTTCTTCATTTACATTTCAAATGCTATTTGAAAAGTCCCCTATACCCTTACCCCACCCTGCTACCCAACCAACCCACTCCCAGTTCCTGGCCCTGGCATTCCCTTGTACTGGAGCATGTGACCTTCGAAAGACCAAGGGTCTATCCTCCCATTGATGGCCGACTAGGCCATCCTCTGCTACATAGGCAACTAGAGACACGAGCTCTGGGGGGGGGGGGGTACTAGTTAGTTCATATTGTTGTTCCTCCTATAGGGTTGCAGACCCCTTTATCTCCTTGGGTACTTTCTCTAGCTCCTTTATTAGGGGCCCTGTGTTCCATCCAATAGATGACTGTGAGCATTCACTTCTGTATTTGCCAGGCACTGGCATAGCATCACAAGTGAGAGCGATATCAGGGTCCTCTCAGCAAAAGCTTTCTGGCATCTGCAATAGTGTCTAGGTTTGGTGGTTGTATATGGAATGAATCCTGGGTGGGACAGTCTCTGGATGTTCTTTCCTTCAATCTCAGCTCCAAACTCGTTCTCTGTAACTCCTTCCAAAGATATTTTGTTTCCCATTCTAAGAAAGAACAAAGTATCCACACTTTGGTCTTCTTCTTGAGTTTCATGTGCTTTGCAAATTGTATCTTGGGTATTCTAGTTTCTGGGCTAATATCCACTTATCAGTGAGTGCATATCCTGTGTGTTCTTTTGTGATTGGGTTACCTCACTCAGGATTATATCCTCTAGATCCATCCACTCACCTAAGAATTTCATAAGTTCATTGTTTTTAATAGCTAAGTAGTACTCCATTGGGTAAATGTACCACATTTTCTGTATCCATTCCTCTGTTGAGGGACATCCGGGCTCTTTCCAGCTTCTGGCTATTATAAATAAGGCTGTTATGAACATAGTAAAGCATGTGTCCTTATTACAAGTTGGAACATCTTCTGGGTACATGCCCAGGAGAGGTATTGCTGGATCTTCTGGTAGTACTCTGCCCAATTGTAATTGTTCCCATTGTGCTATTTCACTGCTAACTGCTATGGTCAACCAGAGTTAGGGGATAAGTTATCTGGCTTTGAAAAAAACATAGTAAACAAAATAGCAATTATATTTCATGTCATGATTAAATTTTTGTAGACTCTATCGTATTTTACTATTACAATTATTAAAATAACCTTCCAACTGTACCCCAGATCTTGGGATTCTATTCCATTTTTGAACAGAGTCTCAGACAAACAGCAGAAGGCATCAAAACCCTCCAATTGTGTTCATTATAATGAAAAATTCATGTTTTTCTCCCCGAAGCTCTAGTTCATTATAGACTGGTCCCAGAGAGATGCACTTTGTCTTATCTAGTCACTGTCTTCTGTATGCAGTCATTATCATCTAAATGTGCCTTCAAATTGCCAGTGCTTAGTACACAGTGAGGAGAATATCTACTTGGAGCATCTACATCCTAAGAGGACAGACACTTTCCATTATCTTCTTTTGATAAAAATGGAGTGTAGAGTGACAGAAAATTCTACCAGATTGTAGTAAAGGATTGCTTTTATTCTTTTGATTATAGATCAGGAATCCCAAGTAGTCAATCCCCAAATTACCTGTCCCTTATATAAAATCACTGGAGTTATTAGAAAAGTATACTTTTCCATAAGGTCAGTGTTGGAAGGTTGAAGTTCAACTTTACTCCTTTTGCCTCCTCTGCATTTACACTTATCCCACAGAGGCTTGGGATTAGCTACTGCAAATCAAGTCAATTATAAGGTGAGTATGGAGACTCCATCTTTTCTTTAACCAGTATCTCTGAATTTGTTATCATGGTGCAGTGATAATATGATTACTACCAAATAAGAAAATTTTAAGCTGCCTATCTATTTATTGCTCACCTCTTTTCTAAGCACTATGTTTTTGTTCATAAACTACATAAAGTCAAACTCATTTATGCAATTAATGGAAAGCAATGTCCTTCTGACTCTTTACCACCAATGAAATGGTCCAAGTTGTCATGCATGTTTCTTTTTTACATGAAAGAAGCTGAAGCTCATGCTGCCCAGCCTGGTTCTCTTAGATGATCAGGTAATCTGTCTGATATCATTTGTGAAATATTCTGAGAACCTCTGCACAGGGTGTTCTGCAAACACGATGTATTATTATCATCCCATATCTTTTGTACTCAGTAGAGCATACTGCTATGTACCTCACACTGATGTTCTATGGATTAATGAGATAATATATATCAGGCACTTAAAGCTCCTTGGAAACAAGAGGTTATTTAAGTACAAGAAAATCTGATTATTATTAACTCAGTACATTACATTACCTACTAGATGTCTTTTATCATCAAGAGTTGCTGTGACGATTGATCAAAATCACACTTACAGAAGATGTCATTTAACGTTAAGAAACTGTGCATGAGCGTGTGTGTGTGTGTGTGTGTTTGTTTGTGTGTGTCTGTGTGTGTGTGTGTTTAAAATGTCATGAAACCAGCCTCTTAGGTACACACATTTCTATTCTGAATTATATTAGCTATGACTAACATAAAGGTGTTTGATTAGAAATCTTAGCTTTTGGCTTATGAAGCCCACTATTTTGAATCATTCTATTAGGGAGAAATCAATCTATTTGGGGGGAAGGGTGATAAACTAAACAGATATAAAATCATTTAGAAACTTTGTCGAAGATTACATTTAACTCTTTTCATGAGAAGCTCTTACTAAATCTAAAACTTATTTGGTAGTCAAAGCATAGAGTAGAGTTTTATAGAACTATATATATTAATATATGCTATGTATTTTCCCTGTAAATGTTCCCTCTTTTGTGAAAAAATTAATATTTCTTAAATTAAAAACTGAATTTTAAATCAGAAGTAAAGTATGAAAACATCAATGTAAATTAGAAACAAGTTACTTTATGTATAATGATGAGCTAGAATTAAATGACTTTATATGTTTTGGTTTAAAAGGTTTTACATGTCACATTACTTTTTACTTTTTAACATCTTAAAATTAACATATAATTGCACCACTTTGAGCATTACTTTTCCCTCCTCTAAACCTTCCCATGCCCCCCTCTCTCAAACCCATAAACATATGTGTATGCACACGTGTGTGTGTGTGTATGTGTGTGTGTGAGAGAGAGAGAGAGAGAGAGAGAGAGAGAGAGAGAGAGAGAGAGAGAGAGAGAGGGAGGGTATGCAGGTGAGGTCATAAGTATCCAAGAGTGTCAGATCACCCTGATGCTGGAGTTGTAGATGCTTGAGAGCAGCCAGATACAAATATCAGGAGTAGAACTTAGGTACTTTGCAAGGTGAGTCTGTATTCTTAACTACTGAGCCACCTCCCAAGTGCTGCCTTTTATGCCTTATTTAAGCCCTTTGTGTAGTAGACAAAGTAGTGTCTCAATATTACTTTAATAGCAATTGCTTTATAGTATTTGCCTTTCTGCTTTCAAATGCTAGTTATATCCACACTTCTGTCTACCTGTTCACACACCTAGCATCCATCCATCAAGCCATCTTTCCAATGACCCACACTAATTAGAGTTCTCTAGAGGCAAAAACAATCAATAGATTAGATGACAGAAGGATGAGTGATAGATATATTTTATGATGAATTTTTTTGTACTGGGAGACTCCTCAAACATTGCAATCTGAAAAATCAAGAGTGCTAATGGTACATTCCATAAAGAATGTGAAAGACTGACAACCAGGAGACTGGATAGTAAAAAACAGAGCCTCCAAATGGGAAGTCAATGTTCTAGCTAAATCAGAAAGAAGAGCTTAAATCCTTATTTTCTCAAGTCTTATTTATTCTTATCAGGTTCTAATCCATTTGGGTTATGACCATTCCTATTAACTAATGACATCTATTTAATGGAGTCCATCAATTCAATTGATAATCTTATCCAATACAATTGACACACCCCTAATAAAGTTTAATATAGCCATTTCATGGTCCTGTGCAGTTGACACATAAGATTAACAATCTTTCCACAAAGTGATGCATCTATTTTTCTCTGTGTTTATATATATATTACAATATTCCATGAAAATTAAAGACCAACTGTGATGTTCCATAGTTATTGGTAAGTTTAGTTCTAGACATGTGCCTTTGTCTCAGAGTCTCCACTATCTGAATACCCTTGGTAAGTTGCCTCATTGTAAAAGGAAGATTGACCTAGGCCAACCCATAAGGAGACTGTAAAATATATATGTAAAGACAGCTACATTCATCTAACATATAGATCTTTTTAATCTCTTCAAACATAGTTTTCTTTAGCATTCCACTGTAATTGTTTCTATCTGTTCTGTAAACCTTTGTTTCAATGGATTCCTTGACACAATTCTAATTTGAATCAACAAAACCATTTACATAACTCTATTGTGTAACTTCAAGTTACATATTAAGCCCACTTCTCATCGCTAAAGTAGGAATTATATGGCTTTTAGTCACTGCCTCACCAGCATGAGAGTCAAACACTCTAACACTTATGCGATGTTTTGGGAATAGTAAAAATCTCTGGAAACTTGGTTTCATTGAAACTTAATTGAATTGCATATAAGTTAGCTGCTCATCACTATAATAAAATACCTGAGGCAGGTTACTATTGAAGAAAAGTGGGTTTACATAGCTCAATTTGGGAAATTCAAAATCTCCTTGAGGTTCTCTCTTTCCCTTTATTATTCAATGAGAGGAAGGGAGGGGAGGGAAGGAGAGGAAGAAGGGAGGGAGAGAGAGAGAGAGAGAGAGAGAGAGAGAGAGATCATGTGAATGTAGGGCCTGCAGAGTCTAGATGCGGCAGCTCCCTCTGGAGCTGGAGTTACATTTGGTTGTAAGTCACCTGACATGAGTACTGTGAACCAAACCTAGGTTGTCAGCAAGAGCAGTACATACTGTGGTTTTAACTGTGAAGACATTCTTTGACCCCTCAGCATGCAATTTTTAAAAATGAAGTTGGTCTACATGAAAATATACTCATAGTTAATGAGGATAAAATAAGCATATAATATACTGTAGAGGAAAACCTCCATTTTTTCCTGTACATATACAGAATATCATACCATAGATTATAAACTTTTCAGAATTAGCTATTTCCTAGCCAATGATGTACTAGTTTTCTTTCTTCTTTATTTTTGAATCTTTCCAGATTTTATTCCTCTGATCAATATACTCAGGTCCTATTCTCCTTACTGCAATTCAACTCAAAGATCATCTTATTTAAATATTGGAACTTTCTGAACAATTCACTTTATTCTACCACTTACAACTATTTCTTGCTAAGGTGATCAGATGTATGTAACACACAGTATAGGCTATTTTCCATTTTTCCATTCTGCAGATGTTTACTGAATATTAGCTATGATCCTAACCAAATATTTTTTTTTTTTTGCTTTAGTGTATGTTAGGGAACTGGAAACTGATAAAATCTCCAGCATGGAGTAATGCATGTAAGTTGGCAGATACAGTCATATCAGCATGTATAATAATTGTAAGTATTGTAGGGGTGGTCATAAATGTGCTATGGTTAAAGTTACAAGGAATTAGAATGATTTGTGAATGAAGATAATGAACTAGATCTTTGCCATAATGTATAAGTTAGTTTCCTATTTCTGGGAGGAAACATCATGGCCAAAGCAACCATCTCAAACGGTTTGAGAGAATTTGAATCTACAATGTGGAACAAAGAGAGTAAGCTACATGCATGGCAGATAAAAGACTCAATTCTCCAGCCACAGCAAGAAGCAGAGAGATTAAATTCTAGATAGTGTAGGTCTCCAAACTCTTAATACTCACCTCTAAACACACATCTCTTTCACCAAGGCCACACCTCCTCCAACAAGGCCACACCCCTCTATCCCATCCCCAGAGGTACCATTAATGGGGATCGAGTAATAAAACATGTGAGTACCTGGGAGAGATTCTCATAAACCACAACATTCTATTCCCTGGCTCTCAGATACTAATATTCATATCACATCACAAAATGCATTTAGGTTTAGCTACTATCTTCTTTCAGTCTCAACACTCTTTAAAACGTAAAGTGTCTCCTGATACTTATCTTTTAGCTGTAACCATCCCTAAAATTTTGAAACAGAGTTTCTCTGTGTAGCCCTGCCTGTCCAGGAACTCACTATGTAGACCAGACTGGCCTCAAACTCAGAGATCTGCCTGCCTCTGCCTCTGAAGTGCTGGAATTAAAGGTATATGCCACCACTGCTTGGCTGCATTGCTAAAATTTTAAAAACAGAAATGGTATACTTCCAGTATACAATAACCCAGATTATACATTACTGTTACAAATGGAGGAATGGAAGAACAATGAGGAAATACTGAATCAAAGCAAGTTTGAAACCCAGCAGGACAAGCACGATAGTGTTTTGAGTAGGGATGGTCCCAATTAGTTCAAAAATGTAAATGTTTTGTCCTTAGAAAGAGGTGCTAAGTAAGAGATATTAGGAGGTATGGCTTCCTTGTAGTACATGAGGCCTTTTCAGAAAAAGTGTGTCACTGAGGATGGGCTTTGTGGTTTCCGAACTCAATACAGGCCCAGTGGCTTTCTTTTTCATGCGGCCTGTGGATGTGGAGGGAGGTATAACTCTCAGATCCTCTAGAATCATGTCTATCTGTGCCCTGCCATGTTTCCCAATTACTGAAAATGGATTAATTCTCTGAAACTGAAAGTAAGGCCCAGTTAAATGCTTTCTTTTAGAAGAGTTGCATTGGTCATGGTATTTCTTTGCAGTAATAGAATCACTGACTAAGACAAGCACCAAATCTTGTAGCTTGATGTCCTGTGTCTTGGACTTTAATTTTAAAGGGTTTAGTTTTCTTTAGCTTTGCTATTAACAACATGCACCTCTTACCTGGGCTGGTCTTATGCTCTGTGTAGACATTCTTGGCAGATACCTCATGGTTTTAACATCTACATCATTTTTCGTTTTCCAAGGCATCCCAGACTTTATTTCCATGGATTTACACAATGGCATCTTAGGGCCTCCATATATAAATGCTCCTGCCACATGTTGTCTGGCTTCAGCAGCTCTCTTAAACCACATGGAGAGATTCCACCATCCCTTAACTCATCCATCCTTCAAATGATTCCTAAGCCAGAACCACAAGACGATGCTGCAAAATTTGGTTATCAGCTTGTGATGGTCCCTTGGCCCCTTGAACCACATTGGCAGCAGATTTGGTTTATTGTTGCTTTATAATATCAGGAAAGTTCTTGGGCCTTTTTCTTTCATAAGTGGGAAACTTAGCTGGATGGGGTCTTGCTAATAGGATCAATATTATGCTATCTTAAGATCTTCTCTGCCAAACCAAATAGTCCATTACTTTAAAACTTTGCTTGTAGCAAGTTCCTAGGACATTGCTAGAAAACAGGTCTCTCTCTTATAACAAACTATCAGAATAATGGCCTTTAATATTGTTCCCCTCTGAAACATCTTGAGCTGGGTCTCTGTAATCTGTATAGCTCTCTACATTACTGTCTTCCTCACTTCTACTAGGAAGGCCCATTAAACTTCACTTAACAGCATTCCACAATGAAGGAAAAGGTCTACTGAAGCATACAGTCAATGATGGCAATAAAGTGTGGCACCAAGCAGCAGACATAACAGCTGAAGCAAGAGAGGGCATCCATCCTGAAACCACAAGCAGAAAGCAGGGAGAATTAACTCAACATGAGTCTTTAAGTTCTCAAAACATGCCTCCAGTGGCACACTTCCTCCAACCAAATTACTCCTCTGACACCTTCCAAACAGTTGATTAACTATGGACCAAGTACTCATATATCTGAGCCTATGGGGGAACTTTTTATTTAAACCACCACACTGAGCAGTTTTTGCTGTCTGTTTATTTCTCTGTTATCTTTCTTACACCACATAGAGTATAGTTTAATATTTTTCCAGATCTTCCCATATTTTTTCCAGATCTTCCCATATTTTTTCCAGATCTTCCCATATTTTTTCCAGATCTTCCCATATTAGCGAATCTAATGTACTGATTCCGAGGGACACCCAAGATGCTAATGGTACCTTCTCCTATTCCTCCTTTACAGCTATTAAGTATTCCCTATTTTAGACATTGTATTTTCTTCTAATAATCTCATAAACTGATATTTATGAAAAATATTTATCAAAAATGTTTTGACTTTATTCTAGTCTTTCTTCTAAGTAAAAAGCTCAACCAGTTTGTTTTGCTTTCTTCCAGCTAGGGAGTTACAAAAACATTGAGATAAATTGATTCAGCCTATAGGATGTACCAACTAGTGACCTCTGTTGGTCAACAAAATCAAGAAGTTACATACACAGAGAAGTTACTTTTCTCCAATAACTAATATGCTAAGTGTGCTTTGTAAGGTAATAAGATAGCTATTATATTTTCTTGAATATATACATGAAAAAAGTTGCCAGCCACTGTGCATTTTTGCTTCTTAGTTGTTCTGGTCACTTGCATAGAAAATCTCTGAGATGTGCACAGGTACAGCTGTCAGAGTCACCAGTCAGCACGCATTATTATCAAGAAACATTTTGATAGGCTAGAAAAAAAATGCACAGCTCACTTATCAAATTCCTACTTTTGCCCTCACTGTCTCCCTACCTCTACCAGACCTACTTCATGTTCTTAGTTTTTATCTGTAAAATATGGTTATAAATCAGATGGTCTCACATAGAAACTAGAGGGACCTGAACAACAAAAACTGACAAAAAGTACCCTGGGACAAGTTGACCTAAAATATAAATTGTTTTTATGAGCATATACCAGTTCCCTTGCTGGTCTCAAGCTGTCATTTTGGATTCTTTTTACCATACTCATTGAATGTTAGCAGAAAAGCAGGCATAAGAATGAAAGGAGTGGGGCAAAAGGGTGGCAGCAATATCCCTGGAAAGTTTCCTGCCAGCCCTACATATAGGGATATTTTTCAGCTTCATTTGTCACATGTGCACAGGCTCATATGCGCGCACATGCACACACACACACCATGCAGGTGTATTTTCCCAGCTTCCCTTGTCATTCACACACACATCATACATGGGAGATGAAGGTATTTCTTAAGGTCCCCTTAACACACACATACAGACACAGACTTGCCACAGCCTTACATATGATGCATATATGTTAGCCTTGTATTCTCATTTTTCTTTCTTCAACTATATAAAGCAAAGGAAAAAAAGCCATATTTTCTGTGAGGTCTTAGTTCTAAACAAGAAAGAAAAAAGAAATCAAAATCTTTCTCTACACTTTCAAAGTCTGAGTTAAAAGAGATGAATGGTTTTGTGCTCCTCACCTAAGCATCACGAACTCCCCTCATCTTTGTTTTCATTCCCTACCAATTGGTCATCATTAGTGTGCTCTACCTGTGACTGCAGGGCAGAGTGGTGCCAAAGGTACTCCATTAATCAAGCAACGGACAGAGAATTAAGGCTGGTGAACCCTGAAAACTGGGGTTCTTTCTCTTCATTCACCAAGATTTATTTACAACATCCACAGGCTAGACTTGCTGAGAGATAATCATGTAGGAGTAAGTTTTATGAATGGTGACTTTTCTGGTATGGTGTGTGTGTGTGTGTGTGTGTGTGTGTGTGTGTGTGTGTGTGGTGTGTGTGTGTGTGTGTGTGTGTGTGTGTGTGTGTACACATGGGCTGTGAAGTTTAGTGTTTAAACCAATAAGCAGAGTATTGACTACACTTTCCAATGTGCTTTTAACACCATGTCTTAAGTATAAGCTACTTTTAACATCCCAGTGGTACCTTATGCCAGTGCTCACTAAACACATCCCTGGTGTGCTTTTGAATTTCACTTAATGCCTGAACCAGGAGTGCCTGTTTAATATTTATGGAAACTCACAACGTATTAAGTACCAAATGGGGTGATGGGAATTAATGTTCAAGGATGGCTTCATTTTGTTTACCAGAGTGAAATGTCTGTTTCCTTGGCTACAAACTGATTTCAAGTAGGCATTATTCTATGAAGACACTGGATCTAGTCAGAACAAAGGCTGATAGTAGGGCTTAGATGGACCAAACCCAAGTGTCTATCTCTGTCATTAAGTGCACAAACTTTAACCAGGAAGTTGTATGGATCTTAAATGTACATGCATGCCCATATAACCACAGCAAAGATAGAGGCAACATCTCTGACCTACTTCACTTTCTATAGCCTTTTTCTTGACCATCCCACTCATTCTCATAGCCAATCACTGTCTTATTTCGATCACTGTAGATTTGTTTGCTCATTCATGAACTACCTGTAATTGGAACCATTCAGTTTTTTGTTTGTATTTTCAATCTGTGTTTGTCTTTGTTCAATCAATTGCAGCTTGGATTCATCGATAGGCTTTGTTTAATGTAGCTTTTAATAACAACACCAAAATTAATATGAGAATTCCTAACATGAAATCCTGTCAGTTCTATTCTTCCTTCCTTCCTTCCTTCCTTCCTTCCTTCCTTCCTTCCTTCCTTCCTTCCTTCCTCCCTCCCTCCCTCCCTCCCTCCCTCCCTCCCTCCCTCCCTCCCTCCCTCCCTTCCTTCCTCCCTCCCTTCCTCCCTCCCTTCCTTCCTTCCTTCCTTTGTTGTTTTTTTTTCCATATCCAGTATTTATTTTTAATTTCTAAATGAATTCCTTACATCTATCTGTATTATTAATTCCAGGGGAAAATATCTCTCATGATCTGTATTGTTCCAAGCCACACACTAAGTGTGGTGTCCTCCTCGGTTCTTGCAGAGCTGAAAATGCTGACTCATTCTCCAGCTTCGTTTTCAACTCTTACCTGCCCATGACTTCCCATTTTTTGGTGCTTACTCTCCCTGGGATCTCTGTTTTAGGAACCAACTGTAGGCAGGGTTATTATTACCTGAGGGAAAATGTTCCATGTTGAATGGTACCTAAAAGTCATCATTACTTCTGTGATGAAGTTGCCTTTTGTAAAGTTGTGTTCTCTCAGTGTACTGAGATGGAGTAACTTTCCTATTAGTTTTAACCGTTTACTTTGCTGTCAGGCCCATCTTGGGGATAAACTTGCTTGGATGACTTTGTATCTTTTTTATAAATAAGATACACCTGACCTTAAGGGGAGTTGTAACTAGGTCCTTTGCCGAGAGAGCTGATCCCTGGTGTTTGTGCCAGCGGTCCTCAGATTCTGTGCTCACAGGATGTATGTCTGTCAGAGTCTGTGCTCACGGGATATCTGTCTGTCAGATTCTGTGCTCACAAGATGTCTGTCTGTATAGCACAGAGTTGTCTGCAGACCGCAAAGGAATAGTGGATGCTATCTCAAGAGCCTCTGTCCTGACTTCTGGGTACCGTATTATTTAATATTGCCTATGGAATAATTTTAAACTCTAGAGTCTCATTTTATCTATAACACTAGACAAGAATGCCTTGAGCCCATCAACTCGCATCTCATTAATATTTTACTGCCCTGGTGGCCAGTCAGGTAGTGATAGTGGGAGTATTTCCCACACATGTCTCAGAATGATAGTTAACACCATGTTTATTCAGATGTTCAGGGCCAGCACGGACAAATTCAATTGACAATTTCCTTGACTTTGTAAGTACTTCCACACACTCTCTTGTTTATACTCTTTGCATTTCCCTTGGGGTGAACTGTTAGAAGAAATTCAGTGTGAAGGCCAGCATTATATCTTTAGCAGCAAGAAAGAGTGGTTTCTTTGCTTTAAAGGTAAAACATTTAATGTGCTAAGAGAAAGCAAAGGTGATGACGTTTGTGATACAAACGCTGTGTAAACACAGCTTTCTATTTCCACCTCTCGAAAGAAAGTGGCACATATGCCAGAAAAGCTGACAGCATGCATGCCATGTAAACATCAGGACCTATTCAGAAGAGTGTGATTCCCCCAGCTGTGGGATCGGGGAAGGGGAAAGGGGAAGGCAGGTCTCTAAATTCAGGCTCTGCTTCTTCCTCCTTCCTCCCTAGTCACTCTTTCTCTTCTGTTTCTCTCTGTGTCTCTCTCTCTGTCTGTTTGTCTGTCTCTCTCGTTTTTCAATATATTTCTCAATATAGTATTTGAGTGCCTAATGTAGACAAAGAAGGGGCATAGACCTCCTTGATCACAAACAGTAAATATAATAATGTAAAGACCCAGTTCGATGAAGATACTTTCCCTTCTTTTTTCCTAGTGTACTTCATGCCATGTCACTGTATTAAAAACTAGAGTACCTTAGGAAAAATGAAGTTATGTCCTTAATGTCACCAAAGTGTTGTCCTTAGTTTCCACTCAGGAAATCCTACAGAGAAATGGTACTGCTTTCTGTAGGCTTCTCTGCTAGCAAAGAACAGAGTGGATATGCAAGAGTCCTTGCTTGTAGCCATATTTACGGTGTCATAGAATAATGTCACCTGAACCCTATCATGTCCTCATGTATCTTAAAGGCCCATGCTAGCTGCTGATTAGACAGCTGGGTGACAATTACATTGCTCAAGCACCACCACTATACCTTTTCCCAGGGGCAGCAATCATGGCTTCTGAGCTTGCCAGGTTGAAGGAATAATCAGATACCAAGTATGAGACCCTGCAGCACTGTGCACCCAGGTTCTCACTTCAGACAGTTTTCTTGGGTTTTAATTCTTGTCTGTTCACTTGTGTCTCAAAGAGGACTCTTCAAACCTTGCTTCGACCTCACTATGATTTACTTAATCTTACCTGCAGTCCTTTTAGAATCTGTCTTTGCATACCAGCAAGCCGTGGCGACGAGAGTGTTCATGAGGCTCTGTAGTGTAGATGAATCTGAGTCCTTCTGCTGGTTGGAATACCTTCTTTTCCATTGTGAACATTTCAATGCCTAAAACAATTGTTTTCAGTACTTGAATTTCATCTTAGTTTTCTATCCTATGCATAGTGTTTTTCTACATAGCAATTACTGAATTATATGAAAGTAGAGTAAGTAGTTTTTTAGTTAAATAAAATTTGAATTTTATTATACACAAGAAATTTTCATATGTTCTCAGTTTATTACTCAACTTAATACAAATAAATATAAATAAAAAATTTGCTGTGTCTAAAAATAAAAGATAAAAAAATCGATTAAACAGTTACATGTTATTTTCTTATAAGGTTCTACATACTTAGGGTCTGGATAAGATAAGATACCCTTACAAAATCTATCATGTAATTTTATCATAAAAATGGTTGATATTGACATATTTGGGCAACATTACACTTCTTAACAATTTTTAAGATTCTATAGTACTTCTTTGCAAAAGAGCTAATCATTGATCTGTATAAACAAATAGAGTTATATTAATGCAGGAGGATTGTAAAAGTCACTGCCTTCTTCTCTGTACCTTTAGCTTTCTGATTCTTGGAGTTCTCTTTCATGAGAGTGAAGACAGAATTAGAATTGTCCAGTTAAGAACACTTTCCACCACAGACACTATTATAATGTTCACCCTCTGACTTCTATGGAGAAGTGAAAGCTGTCTTCTTTCCACTCAAAGACCTGAGGGCAGTTCAGTCCATGTTACTTATTCATAAACTGGCTTTAGAAACCATCAAAGAAAATTACACTAGACAGAGTAAGACAGGCAGGAGGACGTTATTCAAGACTACTGCAGTAGAGGTGAGAGATTAAACTCAACTGGCATGTAACAAAAGACAGTAAGATTTTTAAACCCTAGAATGAAGTAGGATGAAAGTCCTGGAGGACACAGGGGAAGATGGTCAATACGCTCAGGCCATCCGTGTCTGCTAATTGGCTTTATTAAAGCCATGCTCCTCTCCTCCTACAGAGACCAGACAAGAGCGAATTCACATTTCTTTATGATCTCTTGTCCAACAGGTTTTTTTTCTTTCTTTCTTTTTTTGGTGTGGTCCTTTGAGAAAGACATGGGAGAACTCTAGGAGAAGATATATCTACATTTCAAAGTGTATGGAAAAATGACAATGATGGGTTTTCTAAAGCAAGTGTTCTAAGAAAAAGGAGGTCACAGTCCCACAGTTGAGCAGAAGTCTGTCTAAAGGAGTTGAGGAAAGGAACAGTGCAGGTAGGTGTGGACACTGCTCTGGCTCACTTGATTATTCTCTGGATGTGGGGTACTGTCTGTGGGGGCAGGTGCGTGCAGGGGTAGGAGGAGTGCAGCTCTGTTCCCTTATAGTAGCACATTCTTTTCTACACTCACTACCTTTTGCCTTTCTTTAAAACAACATTTGCAATTGCAAACTTCTGTCCATGTGTGTTTATGTGTGAGTGAGCTCTCCCTGCCCACCGTGTGGAGATGCCAGAGGTGGGACTTGGCTCATCAGATCTGGCAGTAGCTCCTTCACCACACTCATCTGGTCAGCAATCCTCTGTTCAATTTTCATGAGAACTCTCGATCAGACAGCCTGCTCCTCAAGGGTCCCTGCAAGTTAATCTTCACCTTCTTCCTAAAAGAATGTTAAGGAGCACAAGTTCACTCCCTCCACTGTGAGGTGTGGAGTCTTCATTTTGTTTTAGGTTCTCAAAGGACAAAGACTATGCTCTGACTCAATTGATCTTTATACACATACATGAGTCTGTAAGAACTGTGGGGCCTCCAGTAAAGTAATATTCATTCTGTGCTCAGTGTCAAGGTGGTGGACACCAAAATCTAAAGCAAGCACAGAAGGTAAAGCTGCCTGTCTAACAACAGCCTGCACTGTCGGGCTCCTTGGCATTCTTTAGTGTCTGGATATTCACTTCATACATACATTAAATGTCAAAGGTGACTTACTCAGAATTTCAGCTCTGTGGGAAACACAATTGTGATACCTAGAGAAAACAATGGGGTTGGGGAAGGAAGGCTGCGAAGCTGGGAGGAAACACTGAGTGATTTGAAGTCTGAAAAAAATGGGAGTGTCAGATCTGTAAAGCAAATTGGTATTAATACAGACTTAACTGAAGAGTGCGTGAAGAAAGCAGAGAAAGGAATCTTAAGGTGGCCACAGAGTAACAACTGCAGAGGGAAACATCAGTTCAACTTTGCAGGCTCCAGCATGTCCTAGTTCCAAGGGGCCTTCAGTTGCTTGCCTGCAAACTGATATTGGAGAAAGTCTACTAATAAAACATGAACTTAAAGATTAGGAGAAAAGAAATTCAGGGAGTATTGTGTGCAATGCTGACCTGTTGCTTATATTTAGCATATATGCTTAGTGCCAGGCAGAGCTCAGTGGCTGGGTTAGTGGAAGGAGAAGCATGGTGGTTTTAGAGGATAGCTGTGATCTATTCTCACACTGGTTTCAGTCTGTATTAAGGCAATACCATTGCCTCGATGGTTTAAACAAGAATTGATTTTTCATAGTTCTGGAGGTATCACAGTGTGATCAGGTCTCTTTAAGGCCACTTGGTGTAATTGCTGTTTTCTAGACTTGTACATGACCACATCCTTATCAGCATGTAAAGGACAGTCTTGTTCTCTTCCTAAAAGAACATTAAGCCCATTATATGAGTACCACTCCCACGAACTCATCTAAACACGACTACATTTCAAAGACCTCTTCTTGCAAATCTGTCATGGGGTTTAGAGATTCAACATGCACATTTTGGAAGACACAAAAATTCTGTTCATAGAACCTCTTGAGTAAAGACAGTGGAGGTGGGGGTGGGGGTGGGGCAATCTTCCAACTTAGATAGTTGGGATCTGTACACTCCTGGGACCAGGTGCTCATAGCCTCAGGAATGCACAGCAGTAGCATTTTTCAGTAAATGTTACCTTCACGTTCTTAATAATAGAGAGGGGGTTCCCACTGCTCAGAGCAGCTCATAATAGATAGTCTCCAAACATCTGTGGATCTAAAAAAAAAAAGAAAAAGAAAAAAACAAACAAACAAACAAAAAAAACCTCCAGTGTTTTAACTCTATCTACATCTGACTTGATTTTATCACCATAGAGTAGCCCTAGAAATGATGGGAAAACTGAATCAAATCAGGAAAAGGTGGTTTGGGTCAGGATTCAGAGCTTCCTGGTACTGACTTACAATCCAGTGATCATGTTAATTTTGCTATTATTTCATAGTGATGTTTAGAATCTGTCTCATGAGTATACTGATCATCCAATATAATTACTTGAAAGAGTCAAAGAACCAGCAAATTTCTTTCTTTCTATTACAATTCTGGCACCATAAATCATTTGTTGTTTTTATGCTCAGTGGTAATTCAATTTATGGCAATGTTATCAACTGATAGTTTAGACTGGTTTCAGTTCTAAAACTATGTAGAATATTGGAGCTAAGTGTGTGCAAATGTAAAAATCTAATACTGTGGCATATTCTAATTACCAAATTAAAAGTTTTTGAAGGGGGAACAGAAAGGAAGAAAGTAGAAATGAGATGAGAGTAAATAACAACTCAACAGAGCACACCAGTCATGTGTGCCTGTTGGGAATATTGACTATCACCATCTCAACAGCTGCAACCCGTAAGCTATTATCATAGAAAAGGACACCAACACTGCAAAAGTATCTAAGTTAGGTTTCTATTGCTGAGATTAAACACAATGATCAGGACAACTTATTAAAGTAAATTTATTGGAAGCTTACCGTTTCAGAGGGTTAGTCCAAGGCCATTATGGTGGGCAACATGGCTGCAGGCTGCAGTACTTGGGCTGTAGCTGAGAACTCACTTCTTGAGATGACAACCACTGGACAGAGAAGAACTAAGTGTGAGTGACATGGGCTTTTGAAAGCTCAAAGGAGATACTCCAGTGACATACCCGCTTCAATGAGGCCAAGTGTCCTAGTCATTCCAAACCGTTACACCACCTGAAGACCAACTTTTCAAATATATGAACAAGCCTAGGAAGGCCATTTTCATTCTAGCCATCTAGTCCCTGGCCCCTATAAGCCTGTAGCCACATCACACTGTAAAATGCATTTAGTTCAATTTTAAAAGTCCCCACAGTCTTTTCACAGTCTCAACACAGTTTTAAAAGTACAAAGTTCAAAATCTCTTCTGAGACCATAGGCAGTCTCTTAACTATAATACCTGGAAAGTAAAAAAATCAAATTATATATTTCCAATATGCAATGGCACCAAATGTATATTCTCACTCTGAAAGCAGGCATAGTGAGGAAATACTGCAGCAAAGAAAGACTGGAACACAACAGGGCAAGCTCCCAATACTGTGCTGCTCTGTCTGATGTTAAAGGGTTTATATATCTCTGCTCAACAAACTTCTCTGTTGTGAATTGGTTCAACTACTTCTCTATAGCTCTCCTTGACAGATATAGCATGGCTTTGGCATCTCTTGGGGTCTCTAATTCAATCCAGACTAACCTTCATAGCTACACACTATGTCCTTTCATAGACTAAATACAGAGATTCCTGTCCCACATGCTTGGCCTCAGAGGCTTTTTTATGTGCAGAGGAAGATTCCTCAGCCTCTTTATTCCTGTATCTCTTTTTACTCTAAAGTTAGAACTATGTGTTGGATGATGCTAAATTATATGCCACTTGGGATGGAACCTGGCCTCTCTTGGCAATGACTTTGCACAAGTTTTGAAAAGCTGTTCCCTTCCTTCTGATATAGTCTGTCTTTGACACAAGTTGGAAGCTTAGCTGGACAGGGTCTTGCCCTGAGGGCACTATTGTCTGTATTCCAATTTGCATGAGGACTTTCTGTCTGTCTTTCAGTACAAGTCTTGGCTATAATATTAAATTCCCTGATGCTCCTTTTCTCCTCAAAAGGTACATTTTGTATTTAATTTTGTCATGCTTGCTCCTTTTCACTGAAGCTCTACTTAAGAGTGATCATTAATAATCAAGCCACAGAATCAATGTTAGGCTGTGTTTAAATCTCCTTATGAAATCCTAGACTTTAATTTGGTCTCAGATATATTCTTAGGAGAAGAGATAAATGCAGTGAAATATTATAAAAACAGTCTCTAGCCCAGTTACTAATATTGTTCTCCTTCCAATACTACTGTTTTTCATGTTTCTACAAGGATGGCCTGTTAATATCTGCTTATAGCATTCAATTTCATTCCTAGTTCAAACTCCCAACTTTACACAGCTCTTCTCACTCAAGCCACCTCAAAGAGGTACTATTGCAAAAATCCTTACATTGATGCATGTTGTGAACACACATCCATGCATGTTTTATGTCAATGGACCTCATGACACATGCAATGGAACTAAGTATTTGGAAAACTTGTAGATTTCTGGGCCCCAGCATGGTGCAAAATTTAGAAAATTTTAGGATAGTTCCATGGCTATCTTGTTTAAGAGGTAGCCAGATAATCTTCAAGTACAGTTGGAACTGAGAACCATTGTCAGAGGCCTGCTCTTTACAGCATATATTCAAAACTGTCAGTCTTGACTAACAAACCCTATTGTTTGACAAGCTCATTCTATGTTGAAGGTGATTGTTTGAACTCTTAGAACTTGCCCAAGATGGAATCAGTGTGCTTTGTCCTATTATGAACTGAAGTCCAGTTAAACTTGTATTGAAGATTCTCTTACCCGGAGCTCATTGACTACTTAGAACAGTATGATTGTAGAGAGTTAGAATATTATCTTGGATTATCTTAATTCCCTGAACAGCACTTTATTTCCCACCTCCCTGTCTGACTTAACACCTTTGCAAATAGCAGGGAAAACCTTTTTTAAAATGTTAACTTAAAAGATAATAACCTCTATTAATTCAAAACCCAAACCATCATGGCATAATATCTGAAACCTACAACAGAGATCTTTCTGGCTTATAACCATTATATCATATGTTCCAATAAAGATTTTGAAAAATGCTTTGATTTATGACTTGTAATTTATTTTTGCTTTTGGTTTTTGGTAATTTGTTCTTTAACTATTAAAAAATCTTAAAACTACTTTCATTGGTTTATATTATTCAGGACAGCATAAAAACATGTTAGTAATATTTACTCAATTTGGGCTCAAAAATAAACTAGTTGTTATTCCCTTTAATATGAGACCTATATTTTATATCAATAGTTGTACAACAGAATATTTCATATTGGGCTAGTCCTGGGGACTGACCTGTGGACTACTAGACTAGTAGAGTGGTTCTTCTTGCTTCCCACATTATCCATAGAAGAAGTCAGAATGGCAAGAGAACACTGGGAGGGCAAAAAAGCAAACATTCACTCTCAACCCATGTAAGATTTTTTTCTTTAATCCATTGCTGAAGGTAAAGCCCTCATGAACAAAACACCGTGAGGCATTTAAGAATGCTTTAAACTGTTTTCTAGGACATTCAGATTTTAGTATGTGTTTTTGGAGGACAGAGTCTTAGCACACAAATCCTGAGTGTAGTATATTTCTTTGTGCTGAACCTTCATTACTATCTTCATGCGTCCCAACATTTATTGAAGGAATAGGTGGTAAGAACATTTCAACTCAACAATTTTATGGGAAATTTCTTTTTTCCTAGCATTTGCACATTATCTAATAAGGACTACCATGTTTACAAAATATTTATTAAAGTTTTTCTTAAAACAAACAAACAAACAAACAAACAGAAAACCTTTAGTGTTTCACTTGTTTCCTTATTTCTGTTAGTGAAGATCAGTTTTTTTTTTTTTTAACCCTGAATTCAGAAAATGGCAGAACACACGGTATAGGACACTGAGCAGAGGAAACTGATGGCAGTACTAGTCACATATAGTTTCAAATCAGAGAAGGATAACAGCACACAATGAGGTTGAACATGACCAGAGTGAAAAGATTAAAATTACAGGTGGCAGGTTTTGTAGTATCTAGGGAAAGAGAGTATGCTGGGTAGTCTCTGTGGAACGGCATGATTGGCCATGTTGAATAATTGTCATGACTGACAAGGAACTGAAGCTTATTATTCTGGGATTAGAAAAAAATTGAAAATGGAATCTTTTCTGGAAAAGGTTATTTGAATAGATGCTTTATCTTTGGAGACTGGGTCTATGCCATTTCAGGCCTATTTGGTACTACTGTAAGATACTGACAGTATGATTGAGCCAAATTTTATCTATCCATCTATCTGGACTTATTTCAATTTGCATGTCTCAGTATCTATTGTTTTTATGTATCTATAATGTATGCATGTATATATGTAGCCTCTATCTATCTATCTATCTATCTATCTATCTATCTATCTATCTATCTATCTAATATTTATTTTCACCCATCTATCTTTAATATATTAATTTATCAAACTATTATTTACTAATACCTATAGATCAATTTGTCTTTATATGTGTATGTCATTAGAGGGACATTTTAACATTTCATGAGTATGGATTGTTCTATGTAGAAAGCCTGCTTTGTCTTTGGTTATGTACTCCTTGTATATCCTTGTGTAATTTCTTGACTTTTCAATCACTTTGAATTATAATAATTGTCTGTCTTAGCTATGAACATTTAGACATTCCAATCACAGACTTTAAATCCTGTTCCCATTTCTTTTTATGGAGATGTTTATTTGATGCAGGTGATGTGGCACTATCTACTTCTTTATATATGTCTGAATGGGATGGGATGAAAGGGAGAGAATCTGACAAAAATGGCTTCAACCACTCTTCTTTGGTGTAATTAGTCCCACCTCACTGGTGACAAAGCGTTCTTTCCTGGTATGACATACTTTCCCAGAGGCAATATGCCATCCATATGACTTTTTTTTTAAACCTGAGGTCAGCTTATCTCTTTCATGCCTCTTGGCAGCTACCATCATGTTTTTGAGTTTAATAAGTGTAAGCTATATATTTTCTTAGCATTTGCTTTTCAACAATTAAAGTATTTTCTTATCTACATGTATATTTTGGATTGGAGTATGTGCCCTGACAACCCTCTGGCTTAATTTTAGACAAAAGAAAAACAAACAAACAACAAACCAAACCAAACAAACAATAACTGAAACAAGCCTTGTTGCAAACCCAGTCACAGTGACTGAGTCAGCAGATCTTCCTTAGGAGGGTGGAGGAGACCTTAGTGTCCACAATCACTAGTTTTATTCAAGAAACAGTGTCTCCTCATCACCCCAAGATGTCTGGGGAGTGGAGGGTAGAGCAGAGGACTGTAGTGTTTGACTTTGCTGACCCACATCCCCTGAAGTATTGTAAAGGACCTAGAGCAGGAAAGTATGCAACCACTCCACTTATTCCTGTGTCTAGATACTCTTGTTATCCTCAGGAAGGTTGAATTTTTTCCACTTTGAAGACAATCAACATTCCTATTATTATCTCTGTAGGATATATAGGGAGTGAAATGTAAGAATTTTTATATTAAAACAAATATTGATGTTGTCAATACTGTACCTGAAAATTTTTTGTTTAGAGGCATTTGTCTGTACATATTTGGTGATGCATTTTTGACAACTTAGGTGAATTTCAAAGTGAACTTTAAGAACTGTAGATATGAACATTTCATGTTTTCTGAGGGCTGATTGACAGGTCCTAAAAATAAAATCCTAGGCAGAGATAGCAGAAGCCATTTAGACTAGCCCCTTGCTTCCAAGCACTTAGGTTGAAACTGGTTGCAGTCTAAATGTGGAATTCTTTGTCCCCCTGTCTTTAAAAGAACTTTTATAGCAGAGACCCTATCACCTGCTTTGCCTTTGCTTTGCCCAAACGTGCTTCTAACACACCCAATGTGGATCTTTTTCTTTATGATGTAAACTCATTTTTTGTAATCTTATCTTCCAGTTCTTGTTGCTGTAGCTCTTTCACTGTTCCTTTATATTTGATTTCCATTGTAGATAAAAGTAATAATCTAAATTCCGTTCAGAGCTGACATTATTCCCAGAGGCTTCAGGCAAAATGGCTCTGTCCTCAGACAGTTTCTAACCCCTAAGGTTGCTGGCAGACTGGGAACTTCCTTTCCTGTCCAGAGCCTCCGAAGGAAAAAGAGAAAGCTCTTTGAAGAGGACAAGAAAAGAGAACAAAAGAGGCAGAAGAAAACAAAGGAGAAAGACTGAGGATCTGAAGTTCACAGACTAGCTGGTGAGCTGGCCTTCCCATGGTGAGTTAGCATGTTTGCCCTAGTTTGCAGAAAGCATTGTTGGAGGCTAAACTCACTGGAACAGTAACCAGCACACCATTGCCCAGTCCCATCCATGCTGCTAAACAGTACCCTAACCATCTGTCCTCTCCTAAAGATGAGAAGAGAAGCAGGGTAGATATAATTACCAACCTCATAGGCTGCTTTGCTGCCATCAAGGATAGGAGATGCGCTTTAAACGTGTGATTGAAAGACACCAACTATTTAAGTGGTATTTTCAATATATTTATACAATGACCTAAGACCTACTTTCTCTTTGACAAGCCTAGGAGTATTGGTACAAAAACTGCATGGAAATATAATTACATTTGCTTTTCAAATATCCACATCCTTTGTTATACTCCCTCCACCTTCTCTTCTTCTTTTTCAAGTGTGTGTGAACGTATCTTTCATTCTGCCAAAGTCATTTCCATGATAGAAAATAAGCTGAGTTTTAAAATGAATTACTAGTTCTTCCACATTTAATAGTTTAGAATCATGTATGCCTAAGGTAAAAGAAACTAGACCATTATTCTCTTGGAAGTTGTAATTTTATCCACAAAGAGGTTATTTTGTCAGTAATAGGTATCAGCAACTTCTAGGATGTTTAAGTTTTATTATTTCCAGATGAGGCCCCATTACAATTACTACAGAATGGTTAGGCCTGCATGACTACATTTTTTAAGAGTGGAAGAAAGTGTACATAACTGACATTTAAGTGGATGACCAAAACATTCTTCAATCTTAAATATATGCTTTAAATGTGCCAGATACGTTATGATCTGACCACTATAGCACATCACCTGACATTTTCTGATTGAGTGGCTTCATTGTTCAGTGTGTCCCACCTGCTGCTTGTCAAGTCACACTACTTAGCATCACTCTACTCAACATTATACCTGTTTAAAGAGGAGCTAGTTTACCTGTTAGCAGATTGTGTCTATATCTGTTAAATTCCCCTATCACTTTTAGGTATTTCAAGTGATTGCTCTGATCTTTCCTTTGATTGCTAAAAGTGGTCAATAATTCTCATGTTTTCAACAAAGTAAATCGAAGACAGCAAAATAGCAGTGCTCCCTGCCATACTGCACCTAAGCTGCTCTCTGAAAATGCTGAGACTTAATAGTGATGTTCACGTCACTAATATAGCATTTTATTTCCAAATCATGGAAATATCAGCAGTGATGTTCCTGAAGGCAGGGAAAGATGAGATAAGAAAGGAGAGCACCCGGTCATGTGTTTGGTAAAAACAAAGCAAATCACAAATAACCTCTACTTGTCTTTCTATATTTTTGTAAATGTCCTAATAGATTCTTTGAACTAACTGTATCGAAATAAGATAATGGACAGATACTTCAGGGTCTTGGTACAAAACAAAACAATGGTCCGTAAAAAAATAGGGTCCTTTTGTATGCAGGCTTCTTTTGGTGAAATGATATATTTCAAGAAAGTAAAGTTTGTTGTAAGACAATTTGTGCTCAAAGATCTTAGTATTGCTTCCTTTTGGGTGGAGAATGTCTTTATTTTGCTTAAATTACACATGAATGGTTGAATGCTGTTTTGATGGTTTATATTCTATTTCATTGTAAGCCAAATGATACCTTTCTTTACAGGTGATGGATAGACAGCTCTATTGAAGCAATACAATGAACAGTCGGCCCATTAAGGAAAGCACTGGTTGTAGAAAAATATCACAGAAGGAACAAGAAGACAATCAAGCCACAGAAGCCACGGTTATACTGGTCATTGTCTGGGTGGTTCAGGCAAGTGCTATGAGCTGTAGAAAGCCTATCTGTTCTTTGCCTCCTTGTCTGCATGTTCAAATTGAAATCCAGTGGTGAACTAGAAAAAAAAATGTCCCATTTAGGAAAGAGGATATTCACTAGAGCAAATATTTAATAAGGATCTATCCTGCAAAACTATAGATAAAGTCTCTGAGGCAAAGAGACTGTTTGCCATAGACAAATGTGCTGGAAATTTTAGAACATTTAATGTTTTATATTATCAAGTGCAACTACAAACTCATGCCATACTCAGTCACATAATTAAGTAAACTAACTTAATAAAGTCATTTAAAACCCATACACATTTATGTTAGCTGAATGGATCTCAACTTTATTTCTAGTATAGTTCACTCTATATGTCAAAATTAATCTAATTGTGTAAATAGATTGTACAAATTCTACAAAGTGGGTCAGCAGGAATGGCTTGCGAAGGTCCACTCCTAATCCTTCTTTTCTACTTTCTATACATTTTAGTTTCTGAGGAACCAGCATAGTAGAGTTCAGTCCATTTATGCTATGCTCTGAATAACAGCGTCTCAACCCCACAGGGGCTCTGCTCTTGATCTAAGCTGTGAAAGCCCATTTCAGTGTTCAGAAGCCCAGCAGCTTCTTCATGCTATAGTATATAAGAAAACCAAAGAGTCCTATGCTTATGTAGCCACTGGCCCTCCTCCAACATGAACTAGGTCTCTTATAACTATGTTATGTTATGAAATATCTGATATCAATAGATTGTATAGGCTAGACCTCCTTTCTCCATGGGAGATGCTCTAAGTGGAAGGTTGAGACCTCAGATAGAAAGAAAACTTTTATATACTATAATTTTCCTACTTTGTACAGCCATTTATTTCCCTTTCCTTTTAAATTTTATGATCTATTCTTACTTTTGGGCTTAGCTACATAAGCATTCACACACATACACATTTCTTTTATTTATTAATTGAAGAGCTTTTACCTTTTCATGTAAAAAACTTTATAGTTTCTTCAAGGCATATACAGACTGTCAGAATTAATACTCTTTCATTTTGGAACTATCACTAAGTAATCTGTAGCAACAACAATTTTATTAAGTGAAATAAGATTTACTTGGGTAAAAGTACAATAATAGCCAATCTACAACCTTAGATGGCAGCTATGTGACTATTAGATGGGATATATATATATACATACATATATATATATATTCATTCCATGCACTGCAGGCAAGATGATTCATACATTAGGAAGGATGGGATGAGCATAGTGGAATCATGTGAGATTTTATCATAATACATACTCAGAATAACATAGAACCTAAAACGTATTGCTTATAGAAATCTCCTTTGAAAAACTTTGGAATATGGTTGACTACACATAACCAAAACCTTAAAAAGTGAAATCTCGGATGAGAGTTGACTTCTGCATTATGTAAGCTCTTTCAGGGACCATGCCTACTGGGAAGCAAAGTTACTAGGGTATGAATTTATCCTTCAAGATGGCAAGGGCATCTGCTCCAGGGAATTATCATAGTCAAATTACTTCCAAGTAAACAATTTGAGTTATGATACCATACTGGGGACTTAAAGTTGTTCTCTGCTGTGGACATATCACATATATCAGTGCCTGTAGTTTTGAGGATGAAGATCTAATCTTGATTGAACTTAGCATAGCCTGCACCCATCCACCTAGAACTACTTTACCCCTGGACACTGAAATGGTTGAGAACAAAGGTTGTCTGCTGTCACTGGGTGAATAGTTTTTACATCTAGCTTTTCAGTGTTCATTTGGGGTAGATGCTATCTGTAGCCACCGGTGTGAATACAAAGGCTTACATGCCTTAAACACTGTGAGTTTTCAGCCACAGACAACCTTGTCTTTGCCCTTGTACTACCTCCTTCATTGATATCATTCACCTTTCAAAATATTTCTTTATCACCAAGATTTTATATGTACCACTAATCCTATCATTTCCTTTACCCAGAATCTGAGTATTTCTCAAAGCTCTTTTCACAAGCCTACCCCAAGTCTGAAATGTTTTCCAGCACTAATCTGGAGTAGACTTGTAGTCTCACAGCTGTCTATTTTATTTTTCGTTCATATCTCAAGCAGGTCCATCATAACAAAGGCTCAGATTTAAAGATAAAATTTTATCAGGTTACTATATAGGGGCTTCCCTATAAATTGAAGAGTTCTGCACATTGTATGTGTGTGTATATGCCTGTATATGCATATGCACATATATATGCACATATATATGTACATATATATGTATGTATATACATACAAAAACAATGAGGTACAGAGGATTTTTTGTGAAACCCACAAATAATTTTATTTTCAAGAGATTCTTGAAACGTTGAATCTGCTATATGACTAACATTGCAAAACCCTAAAAACCCCATTAATGTGTCTCATCTGGGATCCACTGCCGCTCATCGCTGATGTAATTTTCTTTGTTTGTTTGTTTTGGGTTTTTTTCAATTTTTTTTAGATATTTTCTTCATTTACATTTCAAATGCTATCCCAAAAGTTTCCTATACCCTCCCTCCACCCTGCTCCCCTACCCACCCTCTCCCACTTCTTGACCCTGACATTCCCTGTACTGGGGCATATAAAGTTTGCAAGACCAAGGGGCCTCCCTTCCCAATGATAGCCGACTAGGCCATCTTCTGCTACATATGCAGCTAGAGACATGAGCTCTGGGGGTACTGGTTAGTTCATATTGTTGTTCCTCTAATAGGGTTGCAGACCCCTTCAGTTCCTTGGGCACTTTCTCTAGCTCCTCCATTGGGAGCCCTGTGTTCCATCCAATAGCTGACTGTGAGCATCCACTTCTGTATTTGCCAGGTACTGGCACAGCCTTACAGGAGACAGCTATATCAGGGTCCTTTCACCAAAATCTTGGTGGCATATGCAATAGTGTCTGTGTTTGGTGGCTGATTATAGGATGGCCCCCCAGGTGGGGTAGTCTCTGGATGGTCTATCCTTTCGTCTTAGTGCCAAACTTTGTCTCTGTAACTTCTTCCATGGGTATTTTGTTCCCTATTCTAAGGAGGAATGAAGTATCCACACATTGGTCTTCCTTCCTCTTATTTTTTTGTTTTTGTTTTTGTTTTGTTTTGTTTTGTTTTGTTTTTTAGCAATCTTGAGTTCTTGAGGAATTGCTCAGCCTTGTGATGATGTCGATAATGCAGTGAGCTAGGGTTTTGGGGGGGGGTTGTTTGTTTATTTGTTTTGCTTTGTTTGTTTTTTGTTTTCTTTTGTTTTGCTTCGTTTTTTTTTTTTTTTTTTTTTTCTGCAGCATAGAGAGTGAATCAAGCTTCCCATGATATTGTACTGTGACAAACAGAAGATCCAAGTGTTTATCTATGGGAACAGTTTAAATTAACAAAGAGGGAGTAACTGTAGAATGTGCTATCTTTACAGTGGCAGAGGATAAAGTAGAATGCTGAAAGTTTTAAAATCAACATAGAGGTAACACCTAAGCATCCAAAGCAAGCTGATAGGCAGGTGGTGCTATTGCCTCAGGAATTTAGAAGCCCCCAAACCCCCCCACCCCCGCTATGTTGCTGGAACTCATAGCCCTCCAGGAGGGTGCTGATGGGTCAGTAATGACATTTCAGAGTCTAGCTTAGATAATATGAAAAAGCAGAAAGGGATCAACCTTGCTTTGTTCTAATATGACATTTGCAATGTGGCATGAAGACCAGATGTGTGCCTCATTTTTCTGCCCCAGCATTCCTGTCTCTCTTCTGAGTACCTATTGTAAATCATTAGCAAAGGGAAATCATTAGCAAAGGGTTATCAGGGTCTCAAACTTACATATCTAGAGTGAGCACAAAGCCATAGGATATATAGGAACACCCCATCCCAAACAAAACAAATCAAAAGGAAATAAGAAATTAATTAAGAGATAAGAGGCAATGACAACAGTCAGCAGTCTTACATAAGAAACTCAACAGTTAAACTGTAGAGCAAAATATCTGAATTTAAGACTGTTCTATTGTCACAAATACAGGTGCCAACTGTTAAGTCCTTTGTAAGGTGCATCTATGTAAATAATTTTCTTCTTGGTTTCTTAAGTGAATGCTTAATTCATTCTTTCTTCTATCTATCTATCTATCTATCTATCTATCTATCATCTTTCTATCTATCTATCATCTATCCATCTACCTATCTAATCTATCTACCTATCTCATTCTCTCTCCGTTTCCCTGCTTCTCTTTTTTTCCTTCCTTCTTTTCATCATACTACCTTTGGAAACATTTGCTATAAATGTAGTAAGCTACACCCTGTGATCTAGTGAACATTTGCTTGCCTTCAAAAATCCTTTTTGTTGCTGTGCTGTTGTTGTTTGTTCATGATGATGTGGTGGTGCTGGTGGTGGTGGTTATGGCATGTATGTGTGTGTGTGTGTGTGTGTGTGTGTGTGTGTGTGTGTGTATGTGTGTGTGTTTCTGAGATGGAGTCTCATATAGTCAATGATAGTCTTAAATTTATTGTGTAGTCAATGTTGATCTTGAATTTATGATCATCACACTTCTGAAATGGTGGGATTACAGGTGTAAAGCAACAAGTGTATCAAATATTAAAATGATACTCATAAGTTATACATATTTAGAAGAAAGTGTATACATGGTTCAATGTTCAAGTAAGGAAAACATATCTATCACCTCAAACACTATCATTCTTATAGCAAAACCAGCCACAATCTTTTTTTTCCAGCATTGAAGAAAATGCCATCATGTCTGAACTTTTGCTAATTTTGCATTAGCAGAGGAGAAATGCCTTCCCAGTTTGAACTGTGGCTTAGTACCTGCTGATCAATCTCACCTCATTTTTCTTCAAAACTCCTTGACAAAAATATTTCTTTTACTCTAATTAGGGAAGCCAGTGGTACAAGGTAGAAAGACCCTCGTGCACATACAAGAAAAGCACTTCTTGCATTTACCAAAATCCTAAAGCTGCCCACTGGAAGTAGAAGAGGCCAATGAGGAAAACATAATCTTTAAAATGACATATTTGGTTCCAGTTAGAGCGGAGAAAAGCTGTTCATTTTTTACCATTGTTATAAGATTTTTTGGATACATAATTAGTTAATGCCTTCTTATAGAAGAGGAAAATAACTTTTCAAACAGATGCAATCTGCATAAAGAATAAGAGTGCTGTTTGGAAAAAGAATCAGGAAAAATCTAATGGGGGTATGCATAAAACACACTGTTCATTGGTGCATAAAAATGTAAAATAACATGTAAATACAGTTGAAAATTACTATCTCCAGCTTGCTGCTGAATTAGTCATGCTGGGAACTCCTGAAAGGCATTATTTTGTTTGCGTGGTATTTTCTTTCTTCTGCTCTGACTTATTGTTAGTTTTTAATTTATTTTATAATTATCTTAATTAAAATATCTTTTATTCACCACCCCTTGGATCAAAGCGAAATATATAATTTGCAAAACCAAATAGTTAAGTTGGTATGCCATCTTGAGGTTTTAGATCACAGTGTGAAACAGACCTGATTCTATTGATAAAGAAATAATATCCAGAGGAAGCCTAGGATGCAATCAACTCGTTAGTGTTTGTTGCCCAGGAGCACCTTTTGCAGAAGCCTCAGAAGATGGCTTTATCTTTGGTAAACAGACATTTACCCTGTGTCTTTTCTATGGTTGAATTAAAGGCATCTTCTGGGTACCTCTTATTGAAACCCGATTGTTAGCTGTCCATGTTGCAACAGGCCTTAGAGATGACACTCTTCACACAGAAGAGGACAAAGAGGAATAGGAATAAGACACTTTCAGATGGATCATCCCTAAGTTGGGGTGAACAGAGCTTCATTTTGCTTATTTTGATGCAATTAAGAGTTTTTGTGCAGTGATCTGTATGCCATTCATGTACTAAGACATTCTTTCCTTTTCTGTATGTTATGTCACACCACAAATAGAATAAGACAATGACATTCATAAATGTTATCTTAAGGACAAACTTAGTGAAAACTTTCATATATCCCCATGGTGATTTTTTGTATCTAGAATACATTTCAAATTTGATCTTACACAAAAGTGAAATTATGTTTATAGTGATAGTTTTTATTAAAAACCATGTACTAAAATATAAAATACAAGGTGTTGATCTGCATCCTAACAATGGTTAATAGTTGTTTTACGATCATACACAGGAAGGTAGAGGGGGAACCCGCGCATACAAAGATAGAAACATGAAAACACAGAGAAAATTTTAATGAAGATGTCCAAGCTCCCTTCAAGGTGGATCATCCATACATCTCACATCTAGGAAGTCTGTTGGGATCTCCCAAGGGAAGGCATTGGGAACTGATGCTGTTACAAGAGTATTCTACCTGATAAGAAGAGATCTTTCCAAATTAGGGAAACAACACCCTTCACAACAGTCACAAATAATATAAAATAGCTTGGTGTGACTCTAACTAAGAAAGTGAAAGATCTGTATGATAAGAACTTCAAGTCTCTGAAGAAAGAAATTAAAGAAGATCTCAGAAGATGGAAAGATCTTCCACGTTCATGGATTGGTAGGATCAATATAGTAAAAATGGCTATCTTGCCAAAAGCAATCTACAGATTTGATGCAATCCCCATCAATATTCCAACTCAATTCTTCAAGGAATTAAAAAGGGCAATTTGTAAATTCATCTGGAATAACAAAAAAACTTAGGATAGCAAAAACTCTTCTCCAGGATAAAAGAACCTCTGGTGGAATCACCATGCCTGACCTCAAGCTGTACTACAGAGAAATTGTGATAAAAAACTGCATGGTATTGGTACAGCAAAAGACAGGTAGATTAATGGAGTAGAATTGAAGACCCAGAAATGAACCCACACACCTATGGTCACAGTCATCTATTGGATGGAACACAGGGCCCCTAATGAATGACCTAGAGAAAGTACCCAAGGAGATAAAGGGGTCTGCAACTCTATAGGAGGAATAACAATATGAACTAACCAGTACTCCCCAGAGCTCTGTCTCTAGTTGCATATGTAGCAGAGGATGGCCTAGTCAGCCATCAATGAGAGGAGAGGCCCTTGGTCTTGCTAAGATCATATGCCCCAGTTCAGGGAAATGCCAGGGCCAGGAAGCAGGAGTGGGTGGGTTGGAGAGGAGGGTGGGGGAGGGTATAGGGGGCTTTGGGGATAGCATTTGAAATGTAAATGAAGAAAATATCTAATAATTATTTCCTTACTTCTTTCCTCCCTTCCTTCCCTCCCTCACTTTCTTCCTCACTCTCTGTGTTACTCTCTTCTTGTCTGTTTCTTTATTTCCTTAAATTTTTGTTTATTCTTTACATTTATTTATTTATTTATTTATCTTTTCACAGTTTTATGCACATATGCAGGGGACTTCAGGGCTTTACACTTCCATTACCCTTTCTCCTTTCACTACCCTTTTGAAGAAAGCTTGTTCTTCCCAAGAAATTCTCCCCGCACAGTGTGTGTGTGTGTGTGTGTGTGTGTGTGTTGTAGCTCACTAGATTTAATTAGAGTTGTTTGTGTGTTCATGGGTAGGAAGTTTTTTACTGAGGTATGGACTACTAGCAGAAGAGAAAATGACACTACCTCAACCATCAGCCACTAACTGTCAATAGCTCCTTAGGGAAGAGGTGGATCCCTGTGTGATCCTGACCCCATGATGAAATACTGATGGCCCTCATCTACTTTATGCAAATATAGCATCAGTGAGTTCATAGGTAAAAAGTCTACTGCTTCTGGCAACGACCATTTTGCAGCACATTACCTTGTTTTCTATCTCTTCTATTCTTGCTGCACTTTTTTGAGAATGCTACTGAGATACTGATGGGTGATATTGTTATCCACTTAGGATTGAACATTTTATCATCATTTGCTGTTGCCATTTTGACCAGTGTTGACCTCCTGTATTGACAGTTGTCTGCTCCTATGAGGAAGATTGAGAGTAGCAGTTATAATTTTAACTTATGTGTCAAATTATAAATATTAGAATCCAGTTTAATTCGTGTTTACTTTTAAAAAGCAATACTAGTAGATTTTGGTTAGGAAGACTGACTTCCCTAACCACTGGTTCTTGCACAGGTTTAAGATAAATGTAGCTGGTTTTGTCCTCATGATGGGATTTTCTACTGAAAAAACAAAAAACAAACAAACAAACAAACAAAAAAACTTGGCCCCAAGGAGAACTCTTACCTGCTGCATCCAAGGAGAAAGAAAACAGGCAAAATAAAACATTTTTAATTTCTGCAATTACATCTGTAATATTTTCACAATAAATTATTGACCTTGATGGAAAAGACTTCATTTCATATCAGAGACAGATGTTTCTGTTTCTGTAAAATGCAGCTCCTGCCCTGACTGGAAAAGAAAATGCTGTTGTAGCCAATAAGAGTTGAGTGACTTCCCAGTGAAAGGAAAATCTGCAGCCCTCCTTTTTGAAGCAGAACAGTAATTACTAGGAAGGGACAGAAGCTCAGCACTCAACCTGTCCTTTTATGACTTGTGCATTTTGGACTAGACATACAGGCAGGCATCTCAGATGACAGTTGAATTTTGCTAATGGTACAAAATAATATTGCACAATTTTGTGGAATAATGTTAAATTCTATATTCTGCTCATATGCTCTAGAGGGAACTCTAGTTTGTTACTTTCTCTACCTCCAACTAAAAATATTGTTATGCCCTGGCCATTTACTCAAACATATGCAAATGAGGTTTGTTTTATTAGGTATTGAATGTATAAATGGAAAAATTGTCAAGTCTTGTTTTTTGATCTTTGTGTAGAACAGAAATTTTGAGATTAACGGTGTCTAAAGTCGAATGTCTAGTGTCTAAATTTCTCATCAATAAACTATTATTACTAAAGGAAGAACTGTCTGCCAACAAATCGTGTTTTGTCTTCCTCACTCATTAGACCCACTCCCAGGGAATGTATGAATCAAATCTTTTATATGTTTTATTAAAATTTGAATGTTTGTAATTTATATATTCAAGAGTAGATTGTTTGGAATAATTTCTTTTACGATGTGTTATTTCTGGCTAACATAAAAATGACAGCATGAAGTACCTGTGAAAAAGTACAATATTGGTACACTCCTTATGTTACATAGCTAGAAGTGCTGTTAAGTGCCTTTAATGACCGAACTAATAATGGAAACTTTGTTATTTATGACCACTTTTCTAGGCTCCTGCATTGTAAAACCTTTTTCTATTTTGGAAAATTATTTGTGCTTGATTATGTAAAGAAACAACTCCTATAAAGAAACTCTCTTTGTTAACTTGTAAAAGTTTTGATATTTGCACAAAAAGAAGTATAGGGTCATTGTACAGCACTTTAAAAAAAATTATAGATTGCCTGTTATGTCATGATAAAAATTGAGAATAAAAAGGCATATATTTAAAAAATTCAGTTATCTGACAAACCAATGACTAGATTAAGCTGACTATATATTTAGATGTTATGGTGTGACTAAGATTAGGTATAATAATGTCATCTTTAGATGCTTACAATGTCTTCGACACTGTTTCTAGGTCCTTTTTGTTGTGTTATGACAAAGATGAGCTACAACAATTTCATCTTTAGGTACTTACAAGGTCATTGTACTGGCTAGTTTTGTATCAACTTGACACAGCAGGAGTTATCACAGAGAAAGGAGTTTCAGTTGAGGAAATGCCTCCATCAGATCCAACTGTAAAGCATTTTCTCAATTAGTGATCAAGGGGAAAGGCATCTTGTGGGTGGGACCATCTCTGGGCTGGTAGTCTTGGGTTCTATAAGAGAGCAGGCTGAGCAAGCCAGGGGAAGCAAGCCAGTAAAGAACATCCCTCCATGGCTTCTGCATCAGCTCCTGCATTCTGACCTGCTTGAGTTCCAGTCCTGACTTCCTTGGTGATGAAGTGTAGGCCTAATAAACCCTTTCCTCCCCAACTTGCTTCTTGGTCATGATGTTTGTACAGGAATAGAAACCCTGACTAAGACAAATTGGTGCCAGGAGTGGGGTATTCCTGTGACAACCTGACCATGTTTTGGGGAGGACTGTGGAAGGACTTCGAAACTTTAGATCCATTCCGTGTTAAGAGCTCTGTCAGATGTTGTGTAGGAGCTTAGAAGATAGTGTAGAGAACAGTGCAGAAGATGGAGGCCTGGCTTGTGAAATTTCAGAGGGAAAATTAAAGACTCTCTTTAGAGCCATTGCTATTTTGGAGTTTGATTATTCTGTGGTTCTGGTTAGCTTCGGCTGAAGAATCAGCTGTAATAAGCAAGATACCATAACTACTAAAGCAAAACCTTTGCATTACTGGGACTATTGATGCTGGCTAGCTGGAGCTAAGAAATTAGCAGTGATTAAGAAGAGACCAGTATCATTGAGGTGACATCTTCTGGGAAGTGTTTTCTGAAAGCACAAAGAGGCTGTGTTCCAGAGATAGCCAAGATTGTACTCCTGCTGCAGTGGGACTTGGTAATGTGTAAGGGTCACCCAGGTGGTACTGGTTTTGAAGGCATGAAGGGATCACACAGAGCAGCTGAGGCTCAGCACTGTGAGAGGCCATGGAAGGCCACTGGTGAAGGTGCAACCTCAGTTGCAATTGATGGGCCAGGACTGAAAGGGTCATGCAGTGTATTGGAGATGCCAGTACCATGAGATGACCACCAAGAGCATCAGCAGTGGAGTACAGGCATCTGGAAACTAGAGGACAACGTGTGTGCTACAAAGGGCATGGCTGGAGAAGTGACCCAAGCCCCTAAAGGAGCCCAGAAGATCGTGAGTTGGATCCAAGACATTGGATGGTTGGAGATTGATTTTTGCTTTTGATTGTGACTGTGCCCTGATATTTTCCCTCTTGAAGAAAGAAACTATTTTAGTGGAGCCCACAGTTAAGAGACTTTTAATTGTAAGAAGACTTTGGATTTTAAAAGAAATGAGTATTTTAAAGAGATTGAAAATTTAAGAATATGTAAAGACTGTGGGATGTTTAAAGTTATTTAGACCTTGGGGATGAATAAGAATGTAAGGGTTGAGGCTAACTAGTGATGTGTTTGTGTGTCAAGTTGACAAGGGGTCAATTGTACTGGCTAGTTTTGTGTCAACTTCACACAGCTGGAGTTATCACAGAGAAAAGAGCTTCAGTTGAGGAAATGCCTCCATCAGATCCAACTGTAAAGCATTTTCTCAATTAGTGATCAAAGGGGAAAGGCCCCTTGGGAATGGGGCCATCTCTGGGCTGGTAGTCTTGGGTTCTATAAGAGAGCAGGCTGAGCAAGCCAGTAAAGAACATCCCTCCATGGCTTCTGCATCAGCTCCTGCTTTCTGACCTGCTTGAATTCCAGTCCTGACTTCCTTGGTGATGAACAGCAGTATGGAAGTGTAAGCCCAATAAACCCTTCCCTCTCCAACTTGCTTCTTGGTCATGATGTTTGTGCAGGAATAGAAACCCTGACTAAGACAGTCATAGACATTGTTTCTAAGTCCTTTTTGTTAGTTACTTTCTTGTCATTGTGACAGAATATCTTTCAGAGTAACTTTAAGAAAGGTGGATTTATTTTACTTTGTGATGTCAGGAGTCATCAGTCAATCACAGCAGGAAGGTATGGTGACTGTGCTGGTAAGTCCATGGTGAAAGGACTATGTGCCCATGCTTTTCACATCTGTTTGGAGAAGAAAGCAGAGAGCCCAGGCCAGAACTAGAAGGTAGCACCTTCAAGGCCACCCAAGCACCCACTTTTGCCAACTAAATCAAACTCTTAGCAGCCTATCAAAATAGCATCATCAGCTGAGGACTAAGTATTCAAAGACAAAAATCTGTGATGAGCATTTCTTTGTTTTGTTTTGTTTTGTTTTGTTTTGTTTGTTTTTCGAGACAGGTCTTTTCTGTATAGCCCTGGCTGTCCTGGAACTCACTTTGTAGACCAGGCTGGCCTTGAACTCAGAAATCCATCTGCCTCTGCCTCCTGAGTGCTGCGATTAAAGGCATGTGCCACCACGCCGGGCTTGTGATGAGCATTTTAGAGTCAAATCATAATAACCCATCTACGTTTTTCTTCATTCATTTAAATTTCAGAAGGAATTTGAAATAGATTTTGTTTTATCCAATTTATAAGCAAAGGATATTGGGAGCTAGAATTTTGCTGCAGTCATATAGTACATATTAAAATAATACATGCAAAATTCATTGAATTCCTGCATAATATGAGGAAGAAAAAATGATTTATTCTGACCAGTATTAAAGGATGGGGGAAATTAGCAAGCTAAGTATATGGGCAAAAAGAAAAAATAAAAAGGACATTTCATGAATAAGTGGACTCAGAAGTATAAGCCCAGATGTGCTGAAGTGTTTGCTAAATACAAAGGATGAAAAAAAATCAATTCACTATTATGTGGTAGGGTGTTGCAAACTTAAGAGACAAATAATTGGTACCATTGTTAGTGTTTATTTTCCAGGCTTAAAATGATATTTACAAGTATATGGATGCATTCACTTCTAACACAGCACCTCAAATTTTGTCACAAATATTCATTTTTAACTGTATCAAATACTATGCAATATGTACAAATTCCCCAAAATTTCATAACCATGCAATGTGAAATGGATGAATGCTTTGGTAGAAATAGATACAGATTGGAAGAATACATGATCAGTTTTGCTAAAGAAAGTATTATTTTACTTTAGATTCATATGAGTGAATTGAAAACACTGGTTTAGATAATGAGTAAGCAGGCTAGCATACAGTGACATAATTCTCATCCTGGATAAGCTCAACTCCCTCACTTCATTAGTTTTTAATTAAACTTCTGTCTGATTGAGTTCTCCATTTCTTTTTCAAAATCTTTTGTTTATAAAATCCCCTTCATTTGGTCCTTAGCATCAAAGCAATACTATATGCTTTTTTTCTTGTTTATAGACATCATCCACTATGTTTGTTTAAAATTTAATATAAAAGAAATCACAAAAGCAGTTCTATTGGGCAACAGTAGTGTGAACAGTATATAAAGAATTATTAAAATAATAATTATCCAGAATCTAGTTAAGAGGAAATAGAACACATACAGACCGTCCACACAGTGAGAACCCTGGCCAGGATCTTGCTCTGAGATCGGCATATGGAGGGGACTGAGTCTTGTATTTCTCTCCTTACTGTGCCATCAAAACTGCATGTGCCTCACCCCCACCCCCATCTTCATCAATGCTCCTCTTTAGATTATACTTCAGACCCCTGAATTCTGCCCCATATTCACCACACTGCCTTCATAGCCTGCTGTAGTGTGTTCCCTGCCTTCTTGCTTGATGATCCTCTTCCCTGTTGACTGCTCCTTGAATAGAATAATGTATTTGTCCAAGGAAGTCAGGAGGGTAATGGAAAGAGCTGGTAAGTCATACTTCTTTCACCACTGTCTACTCCTGCTTCTCACTTCAGCTGTAAAGGACAGAAGGAAGTTCCTGCACATTTTCTCACATTTGCTCAGATCTTACAAATTGAAGCAGTAAAAATGATCAAATGTGCTCTCTTATGAGTACATACTAATAAGGATTTCAGCCACACCTGTTCTGAGACAGCTCTGTACTAGTCATGTAACAGCTAGAGTCAAATCGAATGATTGATTCTTAGTTGTAATCTTTTTTTTTCTAGTTTCTCAAAATGTATTGAAGAGAAATGATCACGAAATACTCGTCTCCCCATACTTTCTTCTGAATGAAGTCTTTTGTTTCTCTTCCAGTTTTTATTTGTAGAACAAACATTTGCTCAGAACCACAGTGTGTGCCCATGTGAGAAAGAATTTTAGACATATATAGACATATAAAAAGCTAAATACAAATATATGAGCAATGCACAGAAGTGTTTTGTCTCTCAAAAGCAAAAGATGACAGATTTCTAGAAGACTGAAGTGTCCTCATTGCTTGGGAGAGCAAGGTTTTGGGTCTTCTCAATAGGCTTTATGGTAGGGAAAGAGTCCAAGTGAAGTCAGAGTAAACTTATGAAGAAGCAGAGAATAAGACACTGAAGTGTTGGATATAGGTTACTCTTAAGGACATTTTTCTGTTAACTGTTATGGAAAACACTGGAACTTATGGAGCAGGAGATGGAATTGAGCAGATGGTTTTAAAATAGGAATTGACTTTGCTCAAAAGAAGTCTAGATCCCAATGGCAATCTGTAAAGTACAAAGCATTGGAATAATACTTGCCTTTATATAGGAATTAAAGCTGTACAACATGTTTTATTTCAGTAACATAATGTCTAGCTTCAGGTTTAGCAATAGGGCAATTTTTAGACAGCTAATCAATACAACTGTTCCATTCCTATCTCCTCCTAATTATGTAATTATCCTCAGAATTATTTCAAGAACAACTAGCCTGCTATCTTTTTTCCCTACCTTTAGCTGGTAGAGTTCTATTCCCTGGGTAGACTTATCCTGCTCTCTAAATTTTAATTTATTAACTATTTCACCTGAAAGCAATCACCCTTGCAGTCAATTCCCCAAATAAAACATCTGCCTTTTTCATTCAGACAGCTATAAGAGAAGAAACACACCAGGGGGTTATAATTATAATCTCTTTTGGAAAGTAGAGATGTTTACAAAGACAGAATTCTGACACCAGCCTCTTGGTCTGCATGGCAAATGAGCTTATTTCAGGGTCTGAGTAGTGGGGACCATTAGCCTCCCTTCTTTCTACTCCCTAGTAAGATATTGGCCATCTCCTGCTTGTTAACCATGCTTCCTGTATTAACTGACCTTTTACAGTGGCTACTTGAGACCAGGAAGCTCTGAGGTCATTAGTTCTCACAGCAGCTCTCTTTTCCTATAGGATCTCTTTGCATGACATTTGAGGTACCAACATGCTTTCAAATAATTTCTCTCCTGAGGTTTATCTGCATCTATTAGGAGATTTGGAGTGGGGCAGGGGATAGGGGGCAATGAGATTCCTGACAACACTACTACATCCTTCTAAGCATTGAAGTCTGGGAACGAAAGGTGGTTGAATACCTGATATGAAGTAATATTTTTATCTTCCATAAGTATGTGCAAGGCAGACACTGAAAAAGATGAAAGGTAAAATTGATGTACTTTTTTTTTGAACATTTGACTGTTTTAAAGGATTGATTTTTGACCCACTGCTGACAAATCTTGTGGAGATTTTAGAAAATGGAAACAACAAAGAGTATCCCAGGCCCTGCCTGCTTTTCTGCTTCTTCCCTGAGGACAGCCAACCACATCATAGGACTGTTTGCACTGATTGTTCCTGAGAAAGGCACACATGCACAAACAGAAAGTGGAAAATCAACCCTGTCAGAACACACATATACCACCCCAAAGGCTCCATGCCATCTCATGATACAAGAATACGTAGTCTTTATTTATTTATTTATTTATTTATTTATTTATTTATTTATTATCCTCTCATACATTAAATCCCAAGCACAGTTTCTTCTCTCCCAACTCCTCCCAGTCCCCCCATCCACATCTCCTTTCCCCAAGATTCACTGTTCCTGTTTCCCTTAAGAAAATAACAGGCTACCCAGAGATAATAAAAACACAGTATAGCAAGCTGCAATAAGAGTAGGCAAAACTCCTAATATTAACGTTGGACAATGCAACCCAGTAGGAGGAAAAGGGTCCCAGGAGTAGGCAAAAAATCAGACACACCTCCCCAGTCCCACAGTTAGGAGTTCCACAGGAACACCAAGCTGCACAACTAAAGCATGTATGTGAAGGACCCACCTATCTCAGACTCATGCAGCTCCTTGACTGGCATTTCCATTTCTGTGGGCTCCTATGAGCCCTAATTAGTTGATTCTGTGGGTGTGTTCTCCTGGCATCCTCACCCCTGCTGGGTGTTAACATTCCTTCTCTCCCTCTTCCAAGGGGTCCCCTGAAGTCTGCCTACTGTTTGGCTGTAGGTCTCTGCATCTGCCTCTACCAGTTGCTGAAGGAAGTTTCTCTGATGATGATTGGGCAAGGCACTATTTTATGAGCATAGCAAAGTATCATTAGGATTCATTTCTTTGATTTCACCCCCCCCCCCAATTGTGGTTGGTTCTATCCTAGGTCTCTGATTGCTGGTCATCCAGGCAATCTTTTGGGATGATCTTCCTCTTGTTGCATAAGTTAGGCCAGTTATTGGTTGATTACTCCTAACAGCTCTGAGACACCATTAACCCAGTATATTTTGTAGGCAGGAGAGCTTTGTAAGCTTGGATTTTTCAAAACCTACTTTTCATAAGGGTTCTTAAACACTTTATCCTCCCTGCTAGCCAACCACCCACCAGAGGTAATAGAAATGAAAGGTAAATAGGGCGAAGGAGGATATGGACCTGCTTAGGAATAGTTGTTTGGAGCAAATAAAATCTGCATTGTCAGAATATCAGCAGTTCAGTTCCCATGAATCAGCAGTAGTAGCTGGATTCACTCACAAATACCATTCACAAAACAGCAAAAGAAACTGAGAGTCTCTGTCAGTTGGTCCATTTCTGTGGAAGAGAAAAGAGGCAGAACATCACTAGAAGTTCATTGGTGCATTTCTTTCTATGAAATCAGGACAAAGACCAGCAGTGTGTCAAGGTATACCAATACCACAATGCTTCATCAGTGAAGATCAGAGTCAGCAAAGTCTAATGATGACTAGTAGAGGGTAAGGCATACCAATACTACACAACATCATCCACTGTCTGTTGGGTTATATTTATAACCTTTCCAAACATCATGTGTTCTCTCATGCATCCACTTGAGTAAAACATCACATGCCCCTTTTCTAGGCTGCTTCCAGAAAAACATGGTGTTTCTGTTCTCAGCAAAATATCCTCCCACATGTCTGCTTTAGCAAAAAACTTCCTTTCATAGGACAGTTTTCAGAAAAGCATCACATGACACAACTGAGTCGCCAAAGAAACCAGAAATTTCCACTTAAGAGGTTTGTAGGTCTAGGGTTTTGTGGTTGGAGTACTGTTCCTATCCCACCACTGGAAGCCTTGCCTAGTTACAGAACTTTAGTCAGGCTTTATGTTACTAGGAGTCCTTGCAAGGGTTGCCCTAGTAGATATCAAGGAGTTTTCACTACACTATGTTTTCATATCATTGCCTCCTACAATGCCATCCTCTCCAATTTCAGTTGTGTCTCCCTGCATTCTCTCTCTCTGCCCTCACATAATCTCTCCTGTTCTTATCCCCACCTGCCCCACTCTACCCACAAAATCTACTCTGTTTTGCCTTCCCAGGGAGATACATGCACTCTACCCACCCAGGTCTCCTAGTTACTTAGCATCCATGGGTCCATGGATTCTAGCATGATTATTCTTTACTTAGCAGCTAGCAAACATTTGTAAATGAGTATAAACAATGTTTGTCTTTCTAGTTCTGGGTTACATCACTCAGGACAACTTTTTTTTTTCCTAGTTCCACCATTTTGCCTGAAAATTTCATGAGGTCATTTTTTTTTTAACAGCTGAGTGATATTGTACTATGTAAATGTTCCACATATTCTGTATCCATTCTTCCTAGATGTTGAGGAACATCTATCTAGGTTGTTTCCAGTTTCTGGATATGATAAATAAAGCTGCAATGAACACAGTTGAGCAAGTGTCCTTGTGGTAAGGTAGAGTGTCTTTTAGGTATATTTCCAGGAGCAGTATAGCTGGATCTTCAGGTAAATCAATTCCCAGTTTTCTGAGAACCCCCATATTGATTTCCAAAGTGATGGTACAAATTTGCACTCCTATGAGCAATGAGGAATGTTCCCCTTGCTCTACATACTCACCAGCATGAGCTGTCATGTGTGTTTTTGATCTTTGCCATTCTGACAGGTGTAAGGGGGAATCTCAAAGACATTTTGATTTGCATTGCTCTGATAGCTAAAGATGTTAAGAAGAGCCGGGCGTGGTGGCACATGCCTTTAATCCCAGCACTAGGAAGGCAGAGCCAGGCAGATTTCTGAGTTCAAGGCCAGCCTGGTCTACAAAGTGAGTTCCATGACAGCCAGGGCTATACAGAGAAACCCAGTCCAAAAACAAAAAAACAAAAAAACAAAAAAACAAAAAAAACAAAAACAAAAAGAAAGAAAGAAAAGAAAAGAAAAAAAAAAGATGTTAAACATTTCTTTAAGCATTTCTTGGTCATTTTAGATTCCTCTACTGAAAATTATGTTTATATATATATATATTTTTTTTTAAAATTGGAGTATTTGTTTTTGTGATGCCTAGCTTCTTGAGTTCTTTGTATATGTTTAATATTAGACCTCTGTCATATGTAGAATTGGTGGAAATCTTTTCCTATTCTGTTCTCTACCATTTTGCCTATTGACTGTGTCCTTTGACTAATTGAAGCCCTTCAGTGTAGGCTTTGATTTTTGTAAAACCTATTTTAAAAAAAAAAACGTTATCAAATGCTTCCACCTTACCTTCTAGCCCACCATCCAATGGTAGGGGAGAAAAGATGGTAATTGAACAAGGGGATGTGGACCTATGCAGAAGTAGTTACTTGGGGCAAGTCCAATCTCTGTCAGTATACCAGCAGTCCAGATCAATAGTGTCAGGATACCAAACACAAATCAGCAGCAGTGCACACAATACAGCAGAAACCACCAGGCATACACTGAATAGGTCAAATGTCAGGGGGAGCGACCAGGACCAGCTGAGATGGTCAAAGTTCTCTGCCATGCCTCTCTCAATGAACTGAAGATCATCAAAGGCAAAGATCAAGATGTGAGACCAACAAAGTACTGCAAGGCTAGCTATGCAAGTGCACAATCACTGTCCATTTAGTCCTTTTTATACTCCCTCAAAACATCACATATCTTTCCACAGGTTTTGAGTCAGCAAAACACCACGTGAGTCTGTATCACATGTCATAGCCAGAAACTTTGATTTCACTTCATCTTTATGAGGTCCCACTTATTAATTGTTGATCTTAGTGTTTGTGCTATTGCTGTTCTGTATCAGAAGTTGTCTCCTGTGCCAATGCATTCAAAGTTATTCCTCAATTTTTCTTCTATCATGATCACTGTATCTGGTTTTATGTTGAGGTTTTTGATCCACTTAAACTTGAGTTATGGGCAGGGTGTAAATATAGATCTATTTGCATTCTTCTACATCGAGAAATCCAGTTGAACCAGCAGCATTTGTTGAAGATTCCTTTTTTCTCCATTGTATGTTTCTGTTTGTTTGTTTGTTTTTAATTAAAAAAATCAGGTGACTTGAGGTGTGTGGAATATTTAGTGTTTTCAGTTTGATTCCATTGATCAATGTGTCTGCTTTTATGCCAATACCATGCAGTTTTTATTACTATGACTTTGTAGTATAGTTTGAAGTCAGGTATTGGTGATAAGTCTACATGGTCTCTTAATGTACATGATTGTTTCAGTTATCCTGTGGTTTTTGGTTATTTTCATATTTGAGTATTTTTCTTTCAAGGCCTATAAAGAATTCTGTTGGAATTTTGAAGGAGATTGTATTGAATCTGTAGATTGCCTTAGGTAAGATGACCCTTTTTACTGTGTTAATCTTAGAGATTAATGTACATGGAAGATGTTTCCATCCTCTGATATCTTCTAGAACATCTTTCTTCAAAAAAAAAAAAGTCTTATCTTAAGTCTTTAATTAGTTACTGCCAAGATATTTTATATTATTTGTGGCTATTATGACATTTGTTATTTTCCTGATTTCTTTCTCAGTCCATTTGTGTTTGTATATAAGAAGGCTACAGCTCTTCCGGCCGGACCAGCACCAGGGTAGCTAGAGCGCAGGGTCAGCTGACACCCACCAGCTACCCACGACCCCAGCCACAGGATTTTGAGACTGCTGGTGAGTGGAACACAGCTTCTGCTCCAGTCCAATCACACAGGACCTGAGACTGCTTTGGTTGGGAAGGCAGAAATCCGGCCTGAGTAGGACCACAAGACTCTTCCAGGCAGAAAAGCACCAGGGTAGCTAGAACACAGGGTCGGCTGACACTCGCCAGCTACCCACAACACCCGCCACAGGATCTTAAGACTTCTGGTGAGTGGAACACAGCTTCTGCTCCAATTCAATTGCGCACTGGACCTGAGACTGCATTAATTAGGGAAACAGAAAACCGGCCTGAGTAGGGCCACAGGCCTCTTCCAGCCTGAACAGCACCAGGGTAGCTAGAGCACAGGGTCGGCTGACACCTGCCAGCTACCCACGACCCCAGCCACAGGATTTTGAGACTTCTGGTGAGTGGAACACAGCTTCTGCTCCAATCTTTAAACAGTGACAACGACAACAACTAACCCCAGAGATTACCAGATGGCGAAAGGTAAACGTAATAATCTTACTAACAGAAACCAAGACCACTCACCATCATCAGAACCCAGCACTATCACTTCACCCAGTCCAGGGCACCCCAACACTCCAGAAAAGCTAGACACAGATCTAAAAGCATATCTCATGATGATGGTAGAGGACTTCAAGAAGGACTTTAATAACACACTTAAAGAAATACAAAGGAACACTGGTAAACAGGTAGAAGACAGTAAAGAGGAAGCACAAAAATCCCTTAAAGAATTGCAGGAGAACACTGCTAAAGAGTTACAAATCCTTAAAGAAAAACAGGATAACATAATCAAACAGGTAGAAGTCCTTACAGGAAAACACATCCAAACAGATGATGGAAATGAACAAAACCATACTAAACCTAAAAAGGGAAGTAGACACAATAAAGAAAACCCAAAATGAGGCAACACTGGAGATAGAAACCCTAGGAAAGAAATCTGGAACCATAGATACGAGCATCAGCAACAGAATACAAGAGATGGAAGAGAGAATCTCAGGTGCAGAAGATTCCATAGAGAACATTGGCACAACAATCAAGGAAAATGTAAAACACAAAAAGATCCTAACTCAAAACATCCAAGAAATACAGGACACAATGAGAAGACCAAACCTACGGATAATAGGAGTGGATGAGAATGAAGATTTTCAACTCAAAGGACCAGCAAACATCTTCAACAAAATTATAGAAGAAAACTTCCCAAATCTAAAGAAAGAGATGCCCATGAACATACAAGAAGCCTACAGAACTCCAAATATACTGGACCAGAAAAGAAATACCTCCCGACACATAATAATCAGAACAACAAATGCTCTAAATAAAGATAGAATATTAAAAGCAGTAAGAGAAAAAGGCCAAGTAACATATAAAGGCAAGCCTATCAGAATTACACCAGATTTTTCACCAGAGACTGTGAAAGCCAGAAGATCCTGGACAGATGTTCTACAGACACTAAAAGAACACAAATTCCAGCCCAGGCTACTATACCCAGCCAAACTCTCAATTAACATAGATGGAGAAACCAAAGTATTCCACGAAAAAACCAAATTCACACATTATCTCTCCACAAATCCAGCCCTTCAAAGGATAATAACAGAAAGAAACCAATACAAGGACGGGAACCACGCCCTAGAAACAACAAGAAGGTAATCCCTCAACAAACTTAAAAGAAGACAGCCACAAGAACAGAATGCCAACTTTAACAACAAAAATAACAGGAAACAACAATTACTTTTCCTTAATATCTCTTAATATCAATGGACTCAACTCCACGATAAAAAGACATAGACTAACAAACTGGCTACACAAACAAGACCCAACATTTTGCTGCTTACAGTAAACTCATCTCAGAGAAAAAGATAGACACTACCTCAGAATGAAAGGCTGGAAAACAATTTTCCAAGCAAATGGTCTGAAGAAACAAGCTGGAGTAGCCATTCTAATATCTGATAAGATTGACTTCCAACCCAAAGTCATTAAAAAAGACAGGGAGGGACACTTCATACTCATCAAAGTTAAAATCCTCCAAGAGGAACTATCAATCCTGAATATCTATGCTCCAAATACAAAGGCAGCCACATTCATTAAAGAAACTTTAGTAAATCTCAAAGCACACATTGCACCTCATACAATAATAGTGGGAGACTTCAACACACCACTTTCACCAATGGACAGATCATGGAAACAGAAACTAAACAGGGACACAGAGAACTAAGAGAAATTATGAATCAAATGGATCTGGGAGATATCTACAGAACATTCTATCCTAAAACAAAAGGATATACCTTCTTCTCAGCACCTCATGGTACCTTCTCCAAAATTGACCACATAATTGGTCACAAAACAGGCCTCAACAGATGCAAAAATATTGAAATTGTCCCATGCATCCTATCAGATCACCATGGACTAAGGCTGATCTTCAATAACAAAATAAATAATAGAAAGCCAACCTTCACGTGGAAACTGAACAATACTCTTCTCAATGATACCTTGGTCAAGGAAGGAATAAAGAAAGAAATTAAGGACTTTTTAGAGTTCAATGAAAATGAAGCCACAACATACCCAAACTTATGAGACGCAATGAAAGCATTCCTAAGAGGAAAACTCATAGCTCTGAGTGCCTCCAAAAGGAAACTAGAGAGAGCACACATTAGCAGCTTGACAACATACCTAAAAGCACTAGAACAAAAGGAAGCAAATTCACCCAAGAGGAGTAGACAGCAGGAAATAATCAAACTCAGGGGCGAAATCAACCAAGTGGAAACAAGAAGAACTATTCAAAGAATCAACCAATCAAGGAGCTGGTTCTTTGAGAAAATCAACAAGATAGATAAACCCTTAGCCAGACTCACTAGAGGGCACAGGGAAAGCATCCTAATTAACAAAATCAGAAATGAAAAAGGAGACATAACAACAGATCCTGAAGACATCCAAAACACCATCAGATCCTTCTACCAAAGGATATACTCAACAAAACTGGAGAACCTGGATGAAATGGAGAAGTTCCTAGACAGATACCAGGTACCAAAGTTGAATCAAGATCAGGTTAATGATCTAAACAGCCCTATATCCCCCAAAGAAATAGAAGCAGTCATTAATAGTCTCCCAACTAAAAAAAGCCCAGGACCAGATGGGTTTAGTGCAGAGTTCTATCAGACCTTCAAAGAAGATCTAATCCCAGTTCTCCACAAACTATTCCAAAAATAGAAACAGAAGGTACTCTACCCAACTCATTCTATGAAGCCACAATTACTCTGATACCTAAACCACAAAAAGACCCAACAAAGATAGAAAACTTCAGACCAATATCCCTTATGAATATTGATGCAAAAATCCTCAATAAAGTTCTTGCTAACCGAATCCAAGAACACATCAAAATAATCATCCATCCTGACCAAGTAGGTTTCATCCCAGGGATGCAGGGATGGTTCAATATATGGAAATCTATCAACGTAATCCAGTATATAAATAAACTCAAAGACAAAAACCACATGGTCATCTCGTTAGATGCGGAAAAAGCATTTGACAAGATCCAACACCCATTCATGATAAGTCTTGGAAAGATCAGGAATTCAAGGCCCATACCTAAACATGATAAAAGCAATCTACAGCAAACCAGTAGCCAACATCAAAGTAAATGGTGAGAAGCTTGAAGCAATCCCTCTAAAATCAGGGACTAGACAAGGCTGTCCACTTTCTCCATACCTATTCAACATTGTACTTGAAGTCCTAGCCAGAGCAATTAGACAACAAAAGGAGATCAAAGCGATACAAATTGGAAAAGATGAAGTCAAAATATCACTTTTTTGCAGATGATATGATAGTATATATAAGTGACCCTAAAAATTCCACCAGAGAACTCCTAAACCTGATAAACAGCTTCGGTGAAGTAGCTGGATATAAAATTAACTCAAAAAAATCAATGGCCTTTCTCTACACAAGAATAAACAGGCTGAGAAAGAAATTAGAGAAGCAACACCCTCCTCAATAGTCAAAAATAATATAAAATATCTTGGCGTGACTCTAACTAAGGAAGTGAAAGATCTGTATAATAAAAACTTCAAGTCTCTGAAGAAAGAAATTATAGAATATCTCAGAAGATGGAAAGATCTCCCATGCTCATGGATTGGCAGGATCAACATTGAAAAATGGCTATCTTGCCAAAAGCAATCTACAGATTCAATGCAATCCCCATCAAAATTCCAAATCAATTCTTCAACGAATTAGAAAGTGCAATCTGCAAATTCATCTGGAATAACAAAAAACCTATGATAGCAAAAACTCTTCTCAAGGATAAAAGAACCTCTGGTGGAATCACCATGCCGGACCTAAAGCTTTACTACAGAGCAATTGTGATAAAAACTGCATGGTACTGGTATAGTGACAGACAAGTAGACCAATGGAATAGAATTGAAGACCCAGAAATGAACCCACACACCTATGGTCACTTGATCTTCGACAAGGGAGCTAAAAAAATCCAGTGGAAGAAAGACAGCATTTTCAACAAATGGTGCTGGCACAACTGGTTGTTAACATGTAGAAGAATGCAAATCAATCCATTTCTATCTCCTTGTACTAAGGTCAAGTCTAAGTGGATCAAGGAACTTCACATAAAACCAGAGACACTGAAACTTATAGAGGAGAAAGTGGGGAAAAGCCTTGAAGATATGGGCACAGGGGACAAATTCTTGAATAGAACAGCAATGGCTTGTGCTGTAAGATCGAGAATTGACAAGTGGGACCTCATGAAACTGCAAAGCTTCTGCAAGGCAAAAGACACCATCAATAAGACAAAAAAACCACCAACAGATTGGGAAAGGATCTTCACCTATCCTAAATCAGATAAGGGACTAATATCCAATATATATAAAGAACTCAAGAAGGTGGACTCCAGAAAGTCAAATAACCCCATTAAAAAATGGGGCTCAGAACTGAAAATAATTCTCACCTGAGGAATACCGAATGACAGAGAAGCACCTGAAAAAATGTTCAACATCCTTAATCATCAGGGAAATGCAAATCAAAACAACCCTGAGATTCCACCTCACACCAGTCAGAATGGCTAAGATCAAAAATTCAGGTGACAGCAGATGCTGGCGAGGATGTGGAGAAGGAGGAACACTCCTCCATTGTTGGTGGGATTGCAAGCTTGTACAACCACTCTGGAAATCAGTCTGGCGGTTCCTCAGAAAATTGGACATAGTACTACCGGAGGATCCATCTATACCTCTCCTGGGCATATATCCAGAAGATGTCCCAACTGGTAAAAAGGACACATGCTCCACTATGTTCATAGCAGCCCTATTTATAATAGCCAGAAGCTGGAAAGAACCCAGATGTCCCTCAACAGAGGAATGGATACAGAAATTATGGTACATTTACACAATGGAGTACTACTCAGCTATTAAAAAGAATGAATTTATGAAATTCCTAGCCAAATGGATGGACCTGGAGGGCATCATCTTGAGTGAGGTAACACAATCACAAAAGAACTCACACAATATGTATTCACTGATAAGTGGATATTAGCCCAAAACTTAGGATTCCCAAGATATAAGATACAATTTGCTAAACACATGAAACTCAAGAAGAATGAAGACCAAAGTGTGGACACTGTGCCCCTTCTTAGAATTGGGAACAAAACACCCAGGGAAGGAGTTACAGAGACAAAGTTCGTAGCTGTGATGAAAGGATGGACCATTTAGAGACTGCCGTATCCAGGGATCCATCCCATAATCAGCTTCTAAACGCTGACACCATTGCATACACTAGCAAGATTTTGCTGAAAGGACCCAAATATAGCTGTCTCTTGTGAGAAGATGCCGGGGCCTAGCAAACACAGGAGTGGATGCTCACAGTCAGCTATTGGATGTATCACAGGGCTCCCAATGGAGAAGCTAGAGAAAGTACCCAAGGAGCTAAAGGGATCTGCAACCCTATTGTTGGAACAACATGATGTACTAACCAGAACCCCGGAGCTCTTGTCTCTAGCTGCATATGTATCGAAAGATGGCCTAGTCGGCCATCACTGGAAAGAGAGGCCTGGAGGGCCAATATAGGGGAATGCCAGGGCCAAAAGAATGGGAATGGGTGGGTAGGGAAGTGGGGGGCGCTATGGGGGACTTTTGGGATAGCATTGGAAATGTAATTGAGGAAAATATGTAATAAAAATATTAAAAATTAAAAAAAAGAAGGCTACAAATGTTTTTTCTAATTAATCTTGAATTCAACCACCTCACTGAAAGAGTTTATCTGATGTAGGTATTTCCAGGTAGCAGTGTGATATTCTTCAAAACCCCACATATCCCCTTGTCTAGTCTAGGCTGATTTCTCTCATTGCTTATGTGTTTCCTCAAAAAATATTCCATTTTCTGTCATCTCCAATTTTTGTGGCATCTCCATCCAACTTATGTTCAGACATTATTTTCCCAGGATATCATAATGGGAATTCTAATCTGATACACATTACTTATACCTCTTGAACATTAGTCTCCGCTTATTTTTTTTGCCTCTGCATTTCCTTTAGATAATAATAATCCCCCTCCCTCCCTCCCTCCCTCCCTCCCTTTCTCCCTGCCTTTCTCTATCTCCTGTGATTATTTTGTTCCCCCTTCTAAGTAGGACTGAAGCATCCATACTTTGGTCTTCCTTCTTCTTAAGCTCCATATGTTCTGTGAGTTGTATTGTGGGTATTCTGAACTTTGGGGCTAATATCCATTTAACAGTGAATACATACCATGTGTAGTCTGAGTTACCTCACACTAATATATTGATGATATTATTTGCCTGCAAATTTAATGAAGTTATTGTTTTTAATAGCTGAGTAGTATTCTGTAACCTCCCCTCCCCAGCCTGAAACCTGTTTGCTCAGGTTTCAGTGTTAGAGAGCATGCGGCAAAGCTTGCCGCCCTATCGTCCTGCCACTCCCACTGCCGCTGCCTGCCAACTAGCTGTTCCGGACCTATCACATGTTCACCTGGAACTTTACTCCAAGATGATGTGGCGGGAATCGGGTCCCTCCCTCTGCTTCATAAGTGAGTGTCGGAAATAGTAAAATTGAACCTTGATTAGACTGACTGTCTTGGTTACGTCTCTCTCTCTCTTTCTCTCTCTCTCTCTCTCTCCCTCTCTTCTCTTCCAGGTTTCCAAGATGCCTTTCCAGACTAGAACTCAGACATGTGAGCCGCTGGCCGGACACAACAGTATTCCACTGTGTAAAATACCAAATTTTCTGTATGCATTCTTCCGTCAAGGGCCATCTTGGTTGTTTCCAGGTTTTGGCTATTATAGATAAGGCTACAATGAATATAGTGGAGCATGTGTCCTTGCTATATTTTGGAACATCTTTTGGGCATATACCCAATAGTGGTATAGCTGGATCTTTAGGTAGAACTATCTCCAATTTTCTCAACAACCACCAGATTGATTTCCAGAGTGTTTGTATCAGCTTGCAATCCCACCAGCAATGGAGGAGTGTTCTTTCTTCCCATTCTTGCCAGCATCTGCTGCCACCTGAGTTTTTGATCTTAGCCATTTTGAATGGTATGAGGTGGAATCTCATGGTCGTTTTGCTTTTCATTTCTTTGATGACTAAGGATGTTGAACATTTCTTTAGGTGCTTCTCAGCCATTCAGTATTCCTCACCTGAGAATTCTTTGTTTGGCTCTGTGCCTCATTTTTTTTTAAATAGGGTTATTTGGTTTTCTGAAGTCAAACTTCTTGAGTTCTTGTAGATATTGGATATTAGCCCTCCATCAGATGAAGGAATGGTAATGATCTTTTCTCATTCTTTAGGTTGTGTTTTGTTCTATTGACAGTGTCCTTTGCCTTACAAAAGCTTTTCAATTTTATGAGATCCCATTTGTCTATTGTTGATCTTAGAGTATAAGCCATTGGTGTTCTGTTCAGGAAATTATCACCTATGTCAATGTGTTCGAGGCTCTTTTTCACTTTCTGTTCTATTAGATTCAGTGTATCTGTTTTTTTTTTTTTTTAATAGAGTTCCTTGACCCACTTGAACTTGTGCTTTGTACAAGGATATAAGAATGGATCAATTTGCATTCTTCTACATGCTGGCCACCTGTTGAGCCAGTCATTTGTTGAAAGTTCTCTTTTTTCCACTGGGTGGTTTTAGCTTCTTTGTCAAAATCAGTGGAGCATGGGTATATGGGTTCATTTCTGGGTCTTCAGTTTTATTCTATTGATCTACCATTCTGTCTCTGTACCAGTACTATGCACTTTTTGTCACTCTTGCTCTGTAGAAGCTTGAGGTCAGGGACAGTGATTTCCCCTAGAGGTTCTCTTATTTGTTGAGAATAGTTTCACTACCCTGGGTTTTATGTCATTCCAGATGAATTTGAGAATTGCTCTGTCTAACTCGGTGAAGAATTGAGTTGGAATTTTGATGGGAATTGCGTTGAGTCTATAGATTGCTTTTGGTAAGATGGTTATTTTTAATATGTTAATCCTGCCAATCCATGAGCATGGGAGAACTTTCCATCTTCTGTGGGTTTGGGGTTCTTGATACAATAATTTATTATAGAGCCTCTAAAAGGTAAAATTAGGCAATTAATGGTTTTTATGAATCAAGTGAATATTATGTATTTATACAAACAACCCTTAGTGGTCTTGTGCTGTATATGTACACTTGTGTGTTTGAAAGACTTGAAACAAGCAGTTCATTCTTGAATAAGAATTTGATCTTGAGAGGATGAAAAGATTGTAAATTTGACTTATCTCCTGTTACTCCATTGTCAAACATCCATCTTGACTCCGCATTTTGTAGACCACCTTAGCTTTCAGCTGTGTTTGATGTTTGTTATAGATCTCAATTATTTCAAGGCCAAATATTTACCGTTATACAAAATGTTCTGTAATATATTTGTCATGGATATTGTATTAGTACAAGTGCTAGCTGATTTGTGTACTTTTACTTTTTTATTTTAATTGATTTAGTAGGTTTTGATACAGTAAGTGTGACTAAGGCAAGCACTGAACTCTATGTAGCTAAGGATGACTACTTTGAACTTCTGAACGTCCTGTCTTGCCTTCGGAATACAGATGTGTGCCACTGTATTCCATCTAGCTTATGTAGTGCTCGGGCTTTACCCAGGGCTCTGTGCATTCTAGGAAAGCACTCTTCCAGAGTTACATCCCTAACACTAAACCAAGTATTTTTAATTAAACAATAATAATTTTACTGATTTATCTACAAATATTATCATGAACAGGATTAGTAATAGCATCACTTTAAGATCTATACTTTATGAGAATTAGGGTGCTGCCCCTAGAGGCTTTCTAGGTTTGACTGCAATGTCACATGTGCTTCAGTAAGTTGCAGAGAGGAAAGAGGCCATGCCTAGGTTCATTGTTCTGGCCTGTGAACATCTGAATGATTAGTAGTCTAACATTTCCAGTGGCCAGACCATGATGGAGATGACCTATGGCTTGCACAAGCAGGACATAGGTCTCCTCATACTACTCCTTGGATGCCACTAAGAAGACTAAGTAAATGGGAGAGATTGTGGAAGAGAAAGAGAAACAGAAGGTTAAGAGGACAAGGAACTGGTGACTGGAGGGTAGTTAGAAACAGACTGATGTCAGTAGTTGATGATACCACCTGGGATCAGGGTGGAGTTCTATTCTGTGCTACCAATATGGGCCACATCTGGACCAACTTCCCTGAAGCAGCAGGGTATTTTACCACCAAAGTGCAGGCAGATGTATGTGGTCTGGAGGGACATGTTCATGATTAACAGCTGTGTCTAACTGGCTTCACCCTTCACCTGGACATCCTGGGAGATCTGGTCCTGGGGACATGAGTGCAGGGGAGCTGATCCTGCCCTTAGACAGTTGTAGTACTGGAGAGAGTGGCCTTTGAACTTTGCAGGATTTGTGGATAGCCGGCACTGAGGATACAATTATCGGGGTCTGGCTCTGCTCCTCGTTTTCTGTAAGGTGGCATGGACTAGAGAGATATACCCTCTTCTCATCTCACACCTTTCCACCTGCTAAAGGTGGCAGACCTTGCCCTGGGATCATGAGAGCAAGAAGCTGGCTCTGCCCCTCTCTACACTCAGGAGAGCAAGCCCTGAACCTCACCTGAGTAGCACAGTAAAGGTGAATCTGATGGCAGGAGACCTGTCTGCCTTTCTGCAGGGGGTTCTGATGCCCTGTCCCACTTGCACCCTTTGCCAGCTATGACAGGTGTGAGAACTAGCACTGGGGTTATGAGAGCTCTGTCCTTCATCAGCTGCAGCACTGCACCTCACCTAGGCAGCACCAAACTGGCTCTGGATGTGGGGGCTGCAAGTGAGCTGGCCCTGAAGGCATAAGCTTCAGAAAGCCAGTGGGCTGAGCACCTCACACAGCTCTCAGACCCAGATTCAGGGCTTTGTGTTTGCCTACCCCAATATCTGCCCCATCAATGAACTGCGGGACAGCATGAAGGAGCTGTTCCTACAGATCCAAAACTACAGGATCTCCATGACACAGGCAACAACAGGATATCTAAGAGGAATCCCAGTGAGGTTCCAATAGCAGAAGGTGGTCACCTCTTACCAGATCAATGACTCACTGCAATGAACATTTGCAATCAAAGTATGGACAAAAGGGAATCCTGTAGGACACACTGGGACACACTATAGTTTCCACAACGAGATTTTTTTCTTTGTTGAGGATGGAAGATGGAGGGTAGGTATGAAGGGGAGGGAAAATGAATGGGGTGCATAATGTGCAATTCACCAACAACCAATAAAAAGGAGAGACAGAGAGACAGACACACAAAGAGAGAGACAGAGAGACAGAGACAGAGACAGAGACAGAGACAGAGACAGAGACCAGAGAAGTAGGGTGATTACATTTGGATGGCCTCAGGACTAGGTCAAATAAATCCTCATTCAGTCTTCATAGGCCACAGTGGGCCTGGTCTTCTGGATTATTGGTCCATTACTAGGATTCTATGTATGTCCATGTTTGTCTATCTTAGTAGTTCAGACCTAGTTACACTAGGAATTAGGCCTTCAGAGCATCCCAACCACATATATGTGGGAAAGAAAACGACTGGTGCTGGGAGCCTAATTATCTAAGGCTCGGTCTCCAAGCTGCACTCTGAGGCACAGAGGTGAGGGCTCCTTCATGTGAGAAGTAGGTAGTAAATAACAAGGCAGATCATCTGTCTGGGCAATTCCAGATCTTCATGGTTGTATGACTTCAGCCAGAATGCCAGATTTCTCACTTGTAACATACATAAAATATTCATTTTTACTGCAAAGGGCTGATGTAAGCTTTGATGAGTCCATGCACATAAAATGCTTAAATCAGGCTTGGCACACTAAATGCATTGAATAAATCATTACTGCTCTATTTCCCCTTCCATATTACATGCAGTTATGTTTCTCCATGGTCTACCTTGTTCCTCTGACTGCCCTGCTCTAGTACATGGACTGAATTGAGCAATGAAAATCACGTCCTGACCTTCTGGGAGCTATGGGTACAGTAGCTAATGTTTAAGAGCATGAACATAGATGTAGATAAGACATTGAAAGGGTCCATGATTCGCTGAAGAATAACACCCCAGACTCAAATTTTATGTAACCACAGAGTGTTTTATTCTGCAGAAGTCCAGCATGCTGGGTCTTCCAAGATAGAGAGACACCCAAGTGAGCTTTCAGGCCTGATTTAAAGCACATTAGGGGATTCTGGGGTAGGTGACCTTCTATGTTAATATTGGGTCCGTTTCTACAGATATTCCATTACCGGGGTGTGGGGGCTGGAACCTTTCTGGGGAGGTATGGGAACTGTTATTGAGAAAGTAGCTGAGGAAGTCTGGGAAATCTTGATGGCCCATTGTCCTTGCCTCAGGCCAGGTGGCAGGGCAAGTTTTGAGGCCTGGATTTGCCTAGAATTTCCCAGTTCTTGGAAACAGAAAATTAGGCCTAGTATCCTTAACTGTCACTTGGAAATCTGTCATGGAATTAGTCTAGTCTTCTCAACATAAGTGCAGACTTTATCATTACTGTAGTGAGGCCATATCTATGCATTGCCAATAGCAACCATTTCCATACTAGCATCATGAAACGTGAACAAACTAATCACCTCAATCATTTTACGTAGAACACGAAGGTATCTTTTTTTTTTGGGGGGGGGGTGGTATTTTTGCTCAGAAACATTCCTCTACTGCAAGAAGTATCATCTTAGTATCATCTTTAAAATACTTTTTTTTTTTCAGAAGTGAACTTGGGTTTGAGTTTATCCATAATTTACTGTTACTGAATTTGACATTCACTAAAAGACAAAAACTAGAGGTAGACAGATGATTCATAGAAGAGGAGGTTTATGCAATAAGGCAGGGTTGCTTTTACATTAAGATTAAATACCACTTTGGTTCTTATCAGTGAAGGAGCTTGTGTTCCTTTGTGCCTGGCTCACATTTTTTGGCAAACTATTTTACTATTTTGACATTCGGTTTCATTATTGCAACTTGAAATTATTATGGTATGAAGAACAGTGCTCATCCCTCAAAACAGTCGCTTCTTGAGTCTCACAATGTGTGAGTATGATTCTCCCTATAGCCTCAGGAGAATACAGACTGTCTGCACTGGGATTTAGAATTCTAGACCTCCATAGAGATAAGGTAATGAAATTGTATTAGTCTAAGCTGCCAAGTTTGGGAAATATATTGCAGTAGGAGAATGAAAATGCTATGTCAAGTTTTGTAGTTTGTAAAAAAGATAAAGCACAGTGTTTGGTAAGCAGCAAACATCCAGTGAATCCCATCATTTTCCAGTTATTTATTGTCTATTTATTTATTTATTTTGGTTTTTCTTTTTTTAAAAAATATTTTATTTATTTGTTTTATACATATTTATTTATTTTATACATACATGTGTTCTATTTGTATATATGCCTGCATGCCAGAGGATCCCATTATAGATGGTTGTCAGCCACCAAGTGGTTGCTGAGAATTGAACTCAAGACCTTGAAAAGAGCAGACAGTACTCTTAAGGACTAAGCCATCTCTCCAGGCCTCTAGTTTTGGTCTTTCTTTCTTTCTTTCTTTCTTTCTTTCTTTCTTTCTTTCTTTCTTTCTTTCTTTCTTTCTTTCTTTCTTTTTTTCTTTCTTTCTTTCTTTCCTTCTTCCTTCCTTCCTTCCTTCCTTCCTTTCTTTCTTTCTTTCTTTCTTTCTTTCTTTCTTTCTTTCTTTCTTTCTTTCTTTCTATTTTTGGTCTTTTGGGGTTTTTTTGTTTGTTTGTTTTGTTTTTTGTTTTTTTTCAAGACAGAGTTTCTCTGTGTAGCCCTGGCTGTCCTGGAACTCACTCTGTAGACCAGGCTGGCCTCGACGTCAGAATATTTTTGGTATTTCAAGACAGAATTTCTCTTTGTAGGCTTGGCTGGGCTCGAACTCAGAGTTCTGTCTGCCTATGCCTCCAGAGGGTAGGGATTAAAATCATGTGCCACCATCACTTAGGTACGTTTTTCCTAGATTTAATTTGTTTTGCTAGACATGGTTTTTAGCCTTTCTAAAAAATTGGAAGGGACTTACTTCTAAATAACAAAGCACATGGGGGATGGGGAGCAACTAGCCTTGGTGCATTCTGGATTCTGGCTTCCCAACCATACAACATTTGTGAAACAATTCACTCACCCTGGCTGAGCTGCAGCCTCCCCTGTAAATCGAATGCCATTGCTATATTATTCTGAAATGCTATTTTCAGAATAACAGCTTCAAATGGTTAGAAAGCTTTTTAAACATTCCTCTTCCATTAAATACACGCCTCAGACTAAGCTCCCAAATGTCCAGTGATTCAAAAACACCTTTAGGTAATATCTTCAAAGTAAATTCCTGCAGCTGATTGACAGAAATGAACTCCTAGGGTGTTAAAATATACATCTACCCTTTATTGCTGCATTCACTCAAGCACTTTGCAATGTGGAGTCAAATCTGTTAGAATAGCCCTTTGGACATGTTTGTCTTGTTGGATGTAGAATGTATTCATTTCTGACTGCTCAGGGTGTAGTTTGCATCTCTTTAGGGCTCTCAGTTTGCACTGACATCTGTTATAGATACTGTCTGACTAACGAAGCTGTTTTTATTTTCTTAAAGCGTGATGTGTCTTAGGGATAAGAAAGAATAAAGAAAAAAGGGAAAGAAAAGAACAAGGAAGGTCAAGATTTCACAACAAAGTAAAATTTCAAAAGGATCTCTGATGCGCCATTTTCATCAGAATTGAGGAGCAGGAGGCACAGACAGCATTCTGCTCAGCTTTGAGTCTGGATCTGCACAGGTGCCGCCCTGCCAGGAGCCTTGGCTGGGACTTAGTTGCTTTGTCCCCTTCAATGAAGAAGTTAAAGGCTTGTTCTCTTTCAAGATTTTCCCTTAAGGGAGGAAGTAACTGATTATGCAAAATAAATTAAACAGCTTGGGAAATAAAAAAAGGCTAACACAGTGTAGATGATTCCATTCAGGGCTGCAAGTGTTATTTCTGAAGATGCACAGAAGGGTAAAGTCAAAGTTAATCCTCCCCCAGGAAGACTCCCTGAACTCACCCAGGGGAACACTTCCTGGATGGGATGTTTTGAACGGAAGGGAAGCTCCTGCTGTCTGCTGCCTCACCTAAGGGTTCTGTCTTTTAAAACTCAGCATTTAAAATAATCGGAGACAACCTTACTCGAAAGCAAAGAAGAGTTCTAGGAAACAAAGACCATGACAGTCCTAATTGGCAGTCGCAAAGACTCTTCTAATCGTTTGTTTGTTTGTTTGTTTGTTTGTTTGTTTGTTTGGATTTTTAAAATAATATCATTGGTCTTTACTTTTCAAATGTAGACACTGTGAAGGGAAAGAAGCTTTCATGAGTACAGCAGGATGAAGATTAGGACTGGGAAGGACTTCTGAGTTCACTAAAGCAGCCAGTAGAAGACTCTTAAAAGCATTTATCTCTCCTTAAAAGCATTTTGACCCTACTTAGCTATGTAATAATACTGTAACCATAAAATTTCAGAAAAAAAGCCTCAGTATTGCCTCTCAATATTTCTTTGCTGTAAAAGATGTACAAAAATGTCAATTTATCTTTTATTTAGTGTATTTTCCTTTCTGACACATAATACAACAAATGGAATTGAAAATTAGTTAAAGACACATTATCATCCTGTCATCCATACTGTAGCATTATAACTTTTATATATCCAATATAATTTCCCAAAAGTGCCCATAGACCCTTGAAGTCAGGGAGTGCACCATGCTTGCTTTGTGACTTGTTTGGATAGCAACACCAGAGGAATACTTGTTTTCTTTCTGAACCTCAAGAGTGATTGATATCTCATTTTGATAACTTATAAATGCTTGAAACACATTTGATTTCTTTAAAGAAGAAATTAGCCTAGAATCCATTCTAATCTGAAGAATACTACACAGAATAGTAATGTGCAAATTTTCAGAGTTTGAATCCTAAAGGATGCATCATAGCAGCCCTACGCCAGGCTTCTTGCTTTGTTGACTGAAGGGAATCCATTCTTGGCAGTTCAAACTGACAAAGTCAGACATAGGAGACAAAGCAGATGGTCTCATCTCGAAATGATGTGGGGTTCAGACACTGAAGCAACCTATGTTTTCAGACAAACTACAGTGGGTCAGGGTGCAGAGTTCGAAAAAAAACAAGGTAAAATAGGCTTAAGTCATATGGCAATATAACGTACCATTTATCTAACCAATCTGTCAGTCACTCCTGCATAATGGTAGCAATTGCTCTAAGTATTTTAAAAGTTGATGGTTCAAGAAGAAATAATATTAGGGTGTTAAAGAAAATAAATATTACTTCTGGCCTCCATTTGCTAATGAGACTAACATGCAAGAAAATCAGACATGTACCTTTAATGAAACAGAAATATGGTAGATTTGTAAATATCCCTGAAAAAGGAATAGCATGCTTTGATTGTTGATTTAAATTTATCTTGCTAACAGGATAATCTTTGGTGTGATTTTTTTTAATACGAATTTTGTTTCACTGCAAAAAATTGGAAGAGGGAAAAGAGAGATAATTTACCTCTAAAGCAGAAATGTTGAAACAATAAAGACATTATTATATATGATATATGTTGGGTATGTCCCATCTCAGGAGTCTAATACCCTCTTCAAGACTAGGCTTAAGGAACTGGAGAGGTGGCTCAGTCATTAAGATTATGTATTGCTTAGACAGAGGTTCTGGCTCCAGTTCCCAGCACTTCCATTGCAGCTCACAACCATCCTTAACTGCAGTCCAGAGGTTATGATGCTCTCTTCTGACCTCTGCATGCATGTGGTACAGATACACACAGGCATGAAGTTAAAACAGCTATAAACATAAAATAATAAAATGAATAAATCTTATAAAAATTACAAAAATCATAGGTTTAAATCTTGAAAACCTTGTCTTAAGAATTTGTACACATCTATGTGGTAATCAAAATTCAATGCACATTATAGACAAATTATAGTATTTTTTGAAGTCATAGTTTACTACTTGTATGAGGATAGCCTTTGGTGGATTGATCTGTCTTCTACTAGGTATCAGCTCAGCACTGAATACCATCAGAAATGGGCACTCTTGTTTTTTCTTCCTTTCTTCTTCTCAGACTTTTAAGATTCCTCTTGTATCCCTGGACTGAAAGAATAATGCCTAGAGAGGAAATTGTTTTTTCAAGGATAGTGTGATTGTTTCTATCCTTTTATTTGAAAATGTTGTGTGCCTCCTTTTTCAAGTGCTGGCTGTTCACTTTGGGGATAATCATTTGCATTTGTAATATGTGCAAGGGTAACATCTGCCTCCCAGTGAACTCCTCTGCTCACTGTTCAGTGAAGCAATGAAGCATGGGAAATGCGAGAACATTCCTCAAATGTTGCTGCTAGTTAATAATTCTTCATGCTTGGAGTGCTGCATCTTTTGCACCCTGAGTCTATTAATCTTGAAAATAACATGAGTTACATGGTTCTCACTCAACGCTCTTGAAGATGACAACAGAAAAGTGGGCTAAGAGGGAAAAGGAATTCAATTAACGTTTCCCACTGCAAACCTCAGCATGTGTTTTTTGAGAGTAGCTTATAAGACAAGGGGCAGATGATTTTACTAAGATCATATTTTATTTGTTGGATTAAAATGTAGAGCAATTTGCCAGTTTCAGGAACAAACACAAGAGTCTAGAAGGTAAATGAAAGATTGTTCCTTGATTAGGAATAGTTCTCATGTTCACGTCCCTCTCTCAGCACTGAGACATTGGCACACATGCTGGCCCAGTCTCTGGGTGTTCATATGTGGGTCAGTCCTGCTGTGTCTGGAACTGACAGTTTCCTGGGAGTCATTCATCCCTTTTGTCTCTTACTCCAATCACTCTGCTTCCCTCCTGCAGATTCCTAAGGGGAGGGGTGATAAAGACATCACAGTATTCAGGAGTGAGTGTTCCCAATCTCTCACTCTCTGAAGATCAGAATACACCATCTGAAAAAAAAATCAATAACAACACAGACACATACATACACACAGAAATACATATAGACACAGGCACATACAGACACAGACATACACACAGACACACACCCAAAGACACAGACACAATCTCATACAGACATAAATACATGAACAAATGTACACAGAGACATATACACATATGCAGACACATACAGATTCATAGATGAAAACAGAAATAGAAATATACACAGACACAGATACATAACACATAGACACACCACACACACACACACACACACACACACACAGGTGTATACACAGGTACATACGCATACACTTGCACACAGAAGACACATAAGCGAGATACACACCGAGACACCACACACACACACACACACACACACACACACACACACACACAATTTCTACCTCTTTGGAAAACTGTAGCTAGCCCATAACCACATTAAAAGATATTCAAGCCGGGCGTGGTGGCACACGCCTTTAATCCCAGCACTTGGGAGGCAGAGACAGGCAAATTTCTGAGTTCAAGGACATCCTGGTCTACAAAGTGAGTTCCAGGACAGCCAGGGCTATACAGAGAAATTCTGTCTCAAAAAACCAAAAAAAAAAAAAAAAAAAAAAAAAAAAAGTTATTCAACCTTGCTAGTAGGTGAAAAGTGCTGAAATGCAGAAAATAGAAAAACATACTTTTTTGTTTGTTTGTTTGTTTGATTCCCAGAAGAAAATTCAAATACAATACCTAGTATTTACAGGAAGAGGTTTTTTTTTTTAAAGGATGAAATTGGTATAAATTTTTTTCTGAAAGTACTGTGACAACTTAGGTCAAAACTTTAAAAAATGTTCAGCATTTATATCTCTCAGAATTTACTGTTAAAAAGTAATATACATTCAGAACTATTTCTACAAGAATTGTAAATGTCAGATGAAATAAATATGTTGAATAATTTAAACTGTCAAAATTTCTTATAAAGTAGGATTGAGTTAATCCATGTGTTAAATGAATGCATATGAAAATATTTTCTTCAGTCACCAAATATGAGATATACATGGATATTTATTTCATCAAAAGGGGCATTTACAATAAAGGGAGAAAAATTCTGTTAATTGAAAAATACTTTACAGAACCCTAATGCCATCGGTTTAAGGTTTGTGTTTATTGCACAAGGAAACATTTAGGAACGTAGACAGTAGCATCCTAGAAGTTGTTATTTCTGAGAAGTTTTCAGGTAACTTAAACAAATTTGTTCACTTCCAGTTTCTCAACTTTTGAAATTAACCTATACTTTTTGTGTGATGAAAACATGGGAAGCATGTAATAATTTCAGCAAAATGATTAGCTCAGACCATTTAATATTTTATTATCTAAACAGAGTACTGATGCAAGTAAGCCATGAATATTTTCAGCTCTTTTTTCCTCCACATATTTATTTAATAGTCACTCCCAACCCTGCATATGAAGGAAGCACCATGCTAGATTAAACATATGAACTGAGCAGCTGTGGAGGAGATGCTATAATAAGTCCATGTGTAAAAGCTATGGAGCAGATCTACAGTGGGGCTGTGGCCAATTCAAGGCTCAATTAACAGAAAATCTGCAATCTGGTCAAAATAAATGTTCAAATAAAATGGAAATATGTGTGCCTTCTACTACTGCACAACTGAGAATGAAATTTCATAAAATGTATGCACAGAAGAAATAATTTAAAATTTCAACCTTTTTTCCAACTCTCCAGAGAGCCAGGGAGTAATTTTACTGCCAGTACACACAATCGATACTTCACACAGAAATGGATCCATGCTCCCTCCCATTCTCTGGTGAGAGAAAGCAATGTGTGTGAAGCCCTAGTTCCAAAAAGCAATGTTGTTCAATAAGCCTCTTTTGGAAGTCTGTGGTATATACAGGAGAGTTTTAGTATTAAAGGAATTTAAATGAAACGTGTGTTCATGATCATCATTATAAAAGAGTTAGATGGTTACTAAGGAATGAGATGTGGATTTGCATTTCTGGGTAAAACATAGAAAGAAACAGAACTATTGAGTACAGACTTCAAGGATGAACAGAAGGGAGAAAAACAGGTAAAGTGGGATCAAAAGAGAAAAAAAGAAAAAAGAAAAAAAGAACAAGTTACATGATAAGTGAACTGTCTTCTGAATAAAACACCACTCAGCATAGTTCTTTGAAATGCCTATGGTAGGGTGTGCCAGACATTTTTTAGGTAAAACTTTAATTTCTCTTGCATTTGGGATTGAGAAGAGTAAAATATTTAGAGATAGAATAGAATGCAAACTATTGACTCTAAGATGTGTTGTTTACCATGCTCTGGTTTTGCCCACTCATTAAACACATCTGTTGAGAGGTTTTGTGTCGTAGCAATTGTACTATACATGAGTAGTACAGAGGTGTCTGCAAGGGTGATGTAGTTCTCTATCCCATGAGAATGTGAATAGACCAATTCCCACAAAGGGATGTTTTAAATGTAGTGTTGTATTAACAAAAACACCAAAGTAATAATAATAAGAAAAATCTTTTTATATGGTAATGGACACCACTGGAGCTCACCATTGACTCTTTAGTTGAATCGGTTTTAGTCATGCACTAAAATCATGGATGTGATGGATTCCAATTGCTTTATCGTGAACAGGACCAACAGTAAAAAGTACCATTTACATCATTTCAGTGTTCAAATATGAACATACATAAGACTCAGATGTACCACAGGAGAAAAGGAAAAAGAATCAGAATTAAGCAGAGTGAAATTATAAAAGCATGGGCTTTGGGATACTTTGGGCATGTGGAAGAGGTTAAACTTGCAATCAATTTATAGTATTGATGAAAACAAACTCTGATATCAGTAGAAACTAACTGCAAAGTAAAACTTCCTTAGGCTAAGACAGAAGGAATAGAGAAAACAATAAGAGCTAGCTTTGATTTATGCACAAAAGCTTAAATAGGACACAAGGGAACAAACTAAGACGAAATAAAATTGGCAGCACTGAAATCAAGCAAACACATGTGTTTATATCAAAATATAACAGGCAAGAAGAAAATACAAATATTCTCACTGTGGCCTAAGTTATGTTGTCCTAAAACAACTATGGTGATACATAAGTGTGGGGCTTCTACAAAGGATTTAGGGTTAGTCATCGATTGTGGGGTGTCCATGATAAGAGTAGATGTGAATAGTGAGACACTAGCTTATTGAGGACACTATGAGAAGGTGGTCAACTGTAGAACAGGAAGAGGAGCCTCTCCCTAAAAGCCAAGTCATCCAATAACTCTCAAATATAAGACATCTGATGAATAAATATTTACAAAGTTGAATCCATGGTATCTATAGCACATAAGTAGCAAGGATGCAAAGATTTCTTTAAAACAGCAAGTAAGTGCAGAATAGAAAAATCAGATTGCCCAAATGAGTCACCTAAAGGAAAGCCCACTAAGTCAATTAACTGTGTAAGAAGTCTCTTGACTTTTCTAGGTTTTCTAGGCCAAATGCATATTAAAACAAGTGGAAGATGGTACTTCAATGCTGTCGGTTTGGTTAGACAGTTTGATCTCACAGATACTGGCATGAATGTGGAGTTTCTAGGACCTCTCATGCATTGGCAGTACTAAACTCAGTTGTGTTGTATATTATGAGTCATTTGGAGAGCAGGTAGGCAAAATATATAGCAGAAATATCTTATGTGAATGTGTATTACATCACCACAGAAACAAAATGCAGAAAATATTCTTATTGTCCATCAATAAGTAACAAATAATTATATTGTGACACATCAAATCACAGAAAGTGCAAAGGAATGCCCTTGAAGGTCAGTGTTATTGTAGACAAATTTTCCCAGACATGCCTGAGTGATAGGAGGTTAAATAAGCATACGTGAAAAATAAAATTTGCATGCTTATTTGACTGTTCACCACTGTCTTGTATCTTATATGACTAACAACATATCTATTATAGATATATAGGAATGATAAATTCAAATTCAGAGAAGCACTTACTGGTCTCGATTTGGTACAATAATTCAGAATTTAGAAAAGCATGCTAATCATTTATTAGAAGTGTGGGATGCAGTCATGGAATGGGGCTTAGGGGAGAAATCAGGAGCATGCTCTGCGGAGCTCTACTTTTAGTGGAGAAACAGGCATGTGTCAATTTTTCTAGAAATCACCTGTGATTGCCTTTGTGAAGCCCTGACAATCAAGAGAATTCCCTAGAACCCGAATGGGTGCTTGCCTGTGCATGACCTTAGCTTTGCCCATTCTACTCTCTGCCTCACTTCCCAGATTAAAAACAATAAAAAAAAAAGAAAAAAATAGATCCTTACTCTAGAGGACATTGTTTGAAATATCACTTAGCTCAGAGCTTGGGAAGATATGAAGCACTCATACATGAGAGGACTGTGGCAGTGAAAAGCTAGGATTGTAATAAGGCTAACTAAGAAGCCTAGCCCTCTTTTGCAGTGAGCTGGGATTTGCAAAGGCAACTGGGATATGCTGAGGCAACTGTTCTCTATACTTTCTTGGAGGAGAAACAACGGGCTTGTGGTGACAGCTGGGTCCTCAAGGTGTAATTTATTAAGTGAAATTTCATGAATTGGGAATGAGTATTCTTTATATAATTCTCTAGGCCTTTTTATGTTTAGCTAAATAAAAATATTAAAATGCAGTCAAGGTACTAAGGAAATACATGATTCACATCATTTTAACAGTTAAGGTTAATATTATTATAGTTTATAATAGGGATTTTACAAATGATATAAGTTGGTTATACGATGGCTTCAATTTGAAAAAGAGATTTCCCATATAAAAGTGATGTTCAAGGTTTTTCTCATTCTATTTGGTTTGGAAACATGGAACAGTCTTCATGCTGTTGCAGTACTTGAGTGGTACCCTATCTAACAATTTTCCACAAATACAGGAAATTTTCACAATCTTTGAATAAGTCAGAACCTTTTATGCTTTAATTCTTTGAATGATTCCACCTTATGGCCCAGAAATCTCTATAATAATGGCATCAACTTTTACTTAAAGTCTCAATAGGTTCATAGCTGTCTCTGAGGAGAAAGCCACTATTATTCATCAGCATTACATCTTAGACGTGGTTGGGGTGTGTCTAATAAGCTCACGTGGTGGTAACCTGTTTGTCTGTGTGCCCCTGCTGACATGTGTTGGGACCTTGAAGAGGCTGAGATCTAGTAGGAAGTCTATGGGCTACGAGGGGTAGTTACCTACAAAGGGATCTAGTAGCAATCATCAGATTCCCTAAATCTTGCAAGATTTAGTTATTCAAGGGAACCCCACTGCTTAACAATTTTTTAACTTCCTATAGCATGATACAGCCATCCATGTACGAAATAAATTCCATTCATTTGCAAAATTGTCCTTGCTAGAGCCAGTACTAAGAGGATTGATTTTCAGCTTCTAAAATTGAGCTTCAAAAGTTGCCAGTCTCAAATTTTAGTTATAATAATGAAGAATGGACTAATATAAGGGATAGTAAAATAGCCTTTCTTGAGCACCAAGGGATGTCCTTAAAGTACTTCATGGCTGTTAAATACAAGATACTCAAAAGATTCAATGTGACACATATTATCCTTGTCTTATCTTTGAGGGAACTGAAGTCTTGAAGCATAAGGAAATTTATCCATAGGCACACAATAAATAACGTGTTGTGTATAGCTTTAGCTACCCTGACTATGCTCTGGGAACAGGCTGAGCTACCAGCCCCCACCCAGCTTCCCTTGAATCCATGGATAAAAGACACACACACAGTTGTTCATTTTCAACTTGCCTTCTTGGCCCAATTGCTGGACATTATTAAATTCCCTTTGCTAGTGTACCATTATTAATACTCTTAGCTCCACACCTCCCACTTCGTTGCTCAGTTACATCCCAGACTGTTCACCTGTAGGAGTGGCCATAGGCTACTCTGACAGAAATCTCACACGAAGGTTCACCTTTTCTCCCTCAGAAGTCTGGCCAACTCTGTCTCTCTTCCTTTATGTCTGTCTCTTTTCCATGAGGGACCCAGAAGATGCTCCTATTCCTTCTGCTCAGCAATTAGCCCATGGCTTCTTTACTGACATATCAAGAATGATATGGGGAACAGGAGAGTATCAGAACCATCCCTACAGTAACAATCAATGGTGACATAAGCTGGCCATGCAATGGCAGGCTGCAGGCTTACCTAAGAAGGCCAATGCTGACCGAGGAGTGTATTCCCTTTCATTTTCCTTATGATGATGTTTATCTCCTTGTATTTGTCCCATTATGAAATGACCTACAGTGATCTCTCTTCCTAATTTAGATCATCTTTGAGATCCTAAAGACTCCCACATCCAAGAAAAATGTACAGTATAGAGTAGAAACAAAGAACATCTGGTAAGTTAGGAATCATCTTCTTATAGGGCACATAGTTCACTAGGAAATTATTAAGTATGGTCTGGACAGAATATTCAGTATAGAAATACTTGGAGAACTTTTATATGATATTATGCATATATCTTTCAATAAGAGCGCCATATGATAAATAAAAGTATATAATTACTTCTAATATGTAAATAAACACTAGATTGGATTCATGAAAATATATTGGCATTTGGTCAGATATTACAATGGTGGGTTGAAAACTGTATGTTATTCATCTTATTTTTCTAAACTGATGGCATTAGAATTTAATCAAGCTCTTTTGTTGTTTATAATCATCATGGTGCATATACATGCTCGTGGGTATTTATTTCTGTTCATTTTGCAAACACTTGTATGCATTTAGTAGATAAACCATTTTCACATTGTATGAAGAACAGACTTTCACACAGTTCCTTTTCTAAATCATTGAATTGTATTGTAAGAGAAAGATATATGACCAGTGTTGTCCAAAGGAGGAGACCTTGTTCCGTTTAACTTATCAATGTTTAAGGGGGTTGCCGAAAGGGTGTTGGCTTTTGACATAATAGTCTCCTTCCTCCCTTATTTCTTAAACTGAATTTTTAAAAAAATTTATTGCTCCAATTCTTTGCTTGTTTTTCTTTCCTTTTAAGCATTTTACCTGCTTATACACTTCAATTTGTAGTTTATTTGACTCCCATGTCCAAGAAAATGACTCTTTCTTATATTAAATCTTGGCAGTGGCAGCTCATACTAACAAATCCATTTCCTCTCTGATCCAGAGAGACATGTGAATCAAAATGTAAGTATGTGAGCCTCTAAAGACACTTACCTTGTTTTTTGTTTTGCCTGTGTGTGTGTGTGTGTGTGTGTGTGTGTGTGTGTGTTATTTGTGTTGTTATTAGTGTTGTTGTTGATTGAGCATTGTAACAGAAAGTAAAAGCTTGAGCTCCTGGTACTAAAATTAGTATCACAAGAAATTCATTATGATCAAAGTGCCTGCCTGAGCAGGGACAGGAACTAGACCACAGTTGATTATGAGGGAAGCCTTGTTTGCATTCCAAGAAGCACCAAGGAAAGAGATTTCATCTTCTATCACCCCAGCCCATCGGAAGGGAAGAAAGCAAGCTGAAAATTGGTAGAAGCATTTATTTCACTACATGTTTATGTTAATAGGGTATTTGACTTTTGAATGCTTCATAAACCTTGTTATGCTCTGTGCTATTTGAGGAGTAAAGCAGCTGGAACCCTGCCAGGAGCCTTAATTGGAATCGGCTTAGCAGGGGCTGACAAGGCTTCCCAGTGTTTAGTTTCAAACTTATTATAAAAATGCAAAATTATGTGCTATTTATTCTTTATTCCTCATTGGTTTGTACCATAAAGGTAAGACTTAGCTTCATTAGGAAACACGCTAATTTTTCCCTTGTCTGCCCCAGACCAAGGCTCTGAATTGAGTGGCTCCCTTGTCTTTCTCACTAGCTGTAACTTCCTTTCTCCTGCACTAGAGGATACCATGGAGATGCTCATCCATGCAGTTAGGTTATTGGCTAAATGATCACTCAAATGGTCAATATATGGTTAAGCTATTAAGCTATCTGGTGTATTTGTTGTCATGTGGTGAACAAAGCCCCAGAAATATGTTCTAAAGTGGCTCTCAAGGTTTCTTCCTCATTGTAGAGGTTCCTCTACAATGGTTAAACTGCCACTGGTTAACTGTCACAAACAAGGTTTGGTTGACATCACCTACAGAAAGGGATAGATTTTTTTGCTTTCTGCCAAATTTTCTGGAATTTGTGTTTTTTCCCTATACCATATATATATATATATTCATTCATATATATATGAATGAACGAATGAATGACAACATTTAACTGGGGATTGCTTAGAGGTTCAGAGGTTCAGTCCATTATCAACAAGACTGGAAGCATGGCAGCCTCCAGGCAGACACAGCACTAGAGCAGAAGGTGTTCTGAAGGGAACTGGGAGAAGACTGTCTATCTCCAAGATAGCCAGAAGGAGGAACACAAAGCCTTCCCTCACAGTGCCACACTTTCTCTGACAAGGCCACACTGACACCAATGAGGCCCCAACTCCTTATAGTGCCATTCCCTGCATTTTCAAAGCACCACACTTTCTAAAGCGGCTCTAGACTTTTAAGTTATGCTTAGCATTGCAGTTGGTCAAACTAAATACATAGACAAGCACCAAAATGATTTCTGAAAGTTATATTTCATTGAAAACCCAAAGACAGAAACCAGCCACCATATTAGGATGTGGAGTGTTCACACTTGTGTAACCGGAACTCAGATTTCGAAACAGGAAGTTGCCCACACCCTCCAAGCTCCTCCTTCCATTGTTCTTTCCAGCAACTCTTCTTCCTACTGCTAACGAAGACTGTGACTTCAAGTTCTGCTTACTTTGAGCTCTCTGCATTGCACTGCTGGGTTGTTTTCTTTTTTTTTAATTGAAAAATGAATTGTACAATATATTCTGATCTCTCTACCTCCTCTTCTTCATAGTTCACTGAGCCTTGACGAAAGCAGTTTGATGAAGACACCCCTTTTAGGACTGTGTTCCTAAATCTTCTTCTCACTTTACATTGTCAACTTGTGCTAGTTCCCATTCACTGCAGGAGGAAGCATCTCTGATGACTGATGGCTGAGGGAGACACTGATCTATATGAGGCTATAGCAGAATGTCATTAGGAATTATTTTAGGTTTACTATGTTTCTTTAGCAGAACATAGTATTTGATTGTTCCCTAGGACCATGGCCTACTCAGTATAAGGTTGACTGACACAGCAAGCTTTGATTAACTTCCAGTCACAAAAACTGATGAGTTTTTTTCCTCAGGCCAAAATTTAGAAAATGTATGATTTTGCTTTTTTATTGCTGCTGCTGTTGTTGTTAAATTAAAATATAACGACATTTTCCCCATTCCCCTTCCTCCCTTGAAAACCAACTATGTACCCCTTTGCAAACCCTCAAATTCACAGCCTCTGGCCTTTCCTTTTGGTAAATTTTATCGTCAGTCTTTTCTACTGTTTCAATTTGACTGCACTGCTTGATATACTGTGTCCTCAAATGTCAAAATAATTTGATTTCAAAAGGTGTGTGAAATATCTATTATTTTTTCATCCAATGTGTTACATGCTAGCGACAGAAATATATGGAAGATAAGTGGTTCCTTTCTTGACGTCGTTAATGTTGTTTGGATGGAGCAGAACTTTGAATACCTAGAGTCAGTGGTGAGTGAATTTTGATCCAAAATATTTTCTGTTTAGTCACTTTGGAGGAAGTTTGTACTTCAATATCTGTGATAAAATTAAACCTAAAAAGAATGATACTATGATAGAGCTAATTATGGATGGGAGCTGAGAAACAAAACAAAATGAAACAAAACATGTGTGTGTTTTTCTAGATCAAGCTGTGCATCTGACTTTTGTTTGATAAAAAAAGGTATTACCTTCTGTCATGAAGTCAGCAAGATATTGAATAGAATGACCAAAGTGTACATATACCTCGTTCCTAGTCTTTGATGTGATGCTTTGATCTTTAAGTACTCTAAGTACTATTAAGTATACTAGAGAACATTTTCAATGCTCTTTATCAGGTTAGTAGGTTCCCTTTTCATCCTATCTACTAAAACATTGGGCATTTTTGTTGTTGGTTATCTGTTTATTTTAATAAAAAATAAACATTACAGTTTTATTAAATATTCTATTGTATTTCTTGATATAAAGTTGTTTCAGTTTTATTAATAATGATGAGAGTACAGTGATTTAATTTGGAATATTAAATCCACATCCCTTGCCCAGGATACATCTAGCCTTGAGTTTCATTCACCCTTCTTCTTTAAGTTTCTTGAAGTAGATCTAATTTTATGGCTAAACTGCTATCTTTATTCTGACATGTATTAAAAGTTTATCCCCCAAACTAAATGTCTTACTAAATTAATTCTAGTTTCATATACCAATGTGAGTCAGAAAAAGAAAGACAGAGACAGACAGACAGACAGACAGACAGACAGACAGACACACACACACACACACACACACACACACAGAGAGAGAGAGAGAGAGAGAGAGAGAGAGAGAGAGAGAGAGAGAGAGAGGATGTGAAACAACTGTGCTTCACATGGATACTCATTGATGTAGGCTGATCAAAACTTTTCCATCAACAAATGACACTTTGAGGTTCTTGCACTGCATCTTTTCTTGAAACTAGAAGTGACATATATAAATAGTAATATGCCCTCACATAATTAAGGGAGACTGGGAATGTTGGAGAATCTATGTTTATCCCTGATATATAAACACATGCCATGTGTATGAGGATAGAATGTTTGTATATCAAGATTTATTTTTATTTTTATCACTATCTTTGAGCAATAAAACTATTTATATATTTTTTCCTCAATTGTTCATATTTCATAGCAAATATACTGACTTTATAAGAAAGTTAATTTTGATCATATAACTAAATGCTATGCTTGTTAAAGTCAGTTTGGCAGTGTAACACTAAGGCTTATCAAAAGAGGAGAGGGTAAAACAAATGAAGAGGGAAGATAAACTGAAAAGACAAAGGGTACTGAGGAATTTACCAGAGTAGGAAATATGAAAACCATTGGTGAAAAGAAATTAAAGAATTCCTATGCTACACTAGAAAAAGTAAAATAAAGCAAGTCTGGGGGTTAGATTTGGTGACTAGGTGTGCCTTGAATCCTGGGGTGACAAACATAAAAACAAAAATAGTCCCACAGTAGTGAAGAAGCAGAAATAAAAAGAAAATGGGAGCTGTAAAATATAGGACTGCAGAGCTCAGCAAGGAATGTATTGTACAGAGGATAAAATGTGTTGAGCTGTTTGTCTATACTGTATGAAGAGCTAGGAAATGATATAATCCTGTTATTGTTAAGAAACAAATTTAGGTATTTTATATAGGAGACAGATAGGGCAATCCTATGAAGCACTGAGTATTTAAGAGCAGAGCTGTGGATGCAGTTTGAAAAGGAGATTAAATTTGTAAAGGTGATGTTTGTATAGTTAGAGAAAGACATCTTAATACGCCAGATTTGAAATTGAGTCTCGTTTTGTTTCCAGTAACAGTGAATCATTCTCTTCTTCTGATAGGTAAGATGCTTATTTCTAATATTGATAAAATACAGTTGAGGTGAAGCACTGATAGAAAGCAGCTTGACCCACGCCATTGCCTCATTGTCTAACTGAGGACTAAGCTTATTGGATTACCACAGTGAAATCTTGAATATACCTATTATCATTGCTTGTTTTTATGAACTTCCATGTATTCTTCACCAATATGACCAGCTGAACCATTAGTAAGGTGGACATATTATGATTGAGAAAACTATCCTTCACACTTGACAGTTCAGTCACAGAAGAGTGATAGCCTCTGAGATGGGAATGACAAAGAACAAGTAGCAGGAGGGGATACAAAGCCAGAAGGTGACACTACTCTCAAGAAGTCGACTTAATTTTGTCCCTGCATTTCTTTTAAATAGTAACAATTGTGGGTTAAAAATATTTGAAGATAGGCTGGTGACTCCATCCCTCCACTTTAGGTCACCACTTATTGAAAGAGGTCTTGGAATCCTTTCACATTCCAGGGACTTTCTAAAGGTTCTCCCCACCCCCACTCCCACACCCAACCCAGGCAGCTGCACATTTTCATTCATTCTCCTGGCCATCTGGGATTCTTTCTTTTCTCCCCTGATACCTGATCCTTGCCCACCCCACCCCCACCCCCATCTCTCCCACCCAACTTCCTCCTTCCCTCTTCCTACAGTGATTATTTTGGTCTGCCAACCAGTGATCCTAACTTGGGCAGGAACCAAACCCTGACACTATTACAGACACTATGTTGTGCTTGTAGCATAGCTGTCCTCTGAGAGGTTCTACCAATAGCTGACTGAGACAAATGCAGATACTTAACAGGCAACCATTGGACTGAGGTCAGGAACCCCTGTAGAAGGTTAGGAGGATTGAAGGAGCTGAAAGGGATGGCAACCCCATGAGCAGACCAATAGTATCAACTAACCTGGACTCCTGGGAGCTCTCGGAGACTAAGCCACAAACAGGGTTAGTCTGAGGCCCCTGCCATATGTATAACAGAGAACAGCCTTTTTTAGCCACAGTGGGAAAAGATGTGCCTAATCCTGTAGAGACTTGACTGGAAACCTCGGAGAAGAGTGATCCCAGGGGTAGGGAATAAGGGGGTTAGGGTTAGGGGAGTACTCTCTCAGAGAGGAAGAGAAGGGGGTAACATTCAGGATGTAAATAATATTTAAAAAATTAATTGGAAAAAAAAAGTCTGATTTCAAAGAGAAAGTGCAAGAGCTGGCTCTTGGTGCTCATATAGTTTAAGAGCATCCAGATATGTAGCCTTGCTTTCTTTTAAGTTATTATTTTAAAATCAAAAGTTTTCTTAATCATGGTATTAAGGTATTGAATTTCATGTAATCAGTGAAAACTAGCACAAGGTTATAAATTTCTTGAAAACAAGAGGTTTAGACCAAGAGCTTTGGGTAATGTTATAATTTAGTCATCTTTAAGCTTATACTCCTGATTCAATGGAGATAGAGTTGGGGAAAGACAAAGTATATTTTTTTAGACCAACTTGTAACAGCATTTTCTTCTGAATGAGAGGGTTTGAAATTTATACCCTCTCTCTTCTAAAGATTACTAATAATGCTGAATTGCTATAGCTTAAGACTGTATTTTGAAGTTTGTACTTTCACCCCTAATGTCTACCGCAGCCTTCTTTACAACAGAACAGAGGCATCTTAGAATGCATCTGATTAATATTTCCCTGACACTACACATCCTGTGAATTTTAGTTCTCCTTGTAGGTATTCAAGCACTTGATAAGGGCATCTTTTGCTGCTGATAGCCAACATTTAGAAGATTGAATTTAGGCTAAGCATATTTTCCCTTATTCATGCAGCCATGGCTTTGTATACTGCACTTTCATATTTCCAGGATGTTCTAAGATATGACGATAAGCTGACTGAGCATGATACATGACCAGGCAGTAATGAAATACAAGATCTACTGATTTCAGTCACCGTGCTTACAGTAGTTAGACTCAGACCATAGAGATGAATGATTAAACTGTATCAAAAGTGCAAAGGAAAGCTGTATGGCAAACATGAGGAATTAGTCAGCTGTCAAGAACTGATAATAAAGGTAGAGGGGTCTTCCAAAGTATTTTAACTATAAGAATCAAGAGAAGTAGACAAAACTGAGAAAATAAAAAGGATAGAAATGAGGGGATTATTTTCTTCATTCTCAGAAAACTATTTTGTTGTTTTTGCCCTTTTTTAAAGAGCACAAGCTAAAGGCTTCCTTACTAAGACCTTTGCCTGACATTGCCATTAAAGAAATGGATTATAAAAGAGCAGAAAACGCCAGCCCTGAAGGTTCTGTGAAAATGCTGGTCATAGGAAATAGGAATTGGAAAGCAAAGTCTAGGCATGCTGAATTTATCTTCTCTGGTGCAAATGCTTCCCTCCCTGCTTCTCTCCCCCTCAAGCCCAGGGGTGGAAGCAATGAAATTCACTGACATAACTGGGCCAGTTGCTTTTTATTTCAAGTGTGCTGCGAGGAATACTTGAGAGCAATCATCTGTGCACAGTAATTGGCTGATGAAGCTCAATATCCTCAGCAATTACAGTCACTGTTCATTCAGGAAGTCCTCCATACATCATGTGAAGGGAGAGCAAAATTGTAAATGATTATAATACTAACCTGAGCAACAGTAGTAGAACATGCTGTTATACTGTTAGGAACAAAGAGTTAGACATAGAATAGAAATTCCAGGCAGAGAAAACACAGGGCATGCCAGCTTCCAGGGGAATGCAGAAGTTTATGGCACAGGGGCAGTTCTGATGACCCAGACGTACTCCCCAAGCTAATTTTGTGTTCAAAAAAGGCAGCCAAGAATATGACTCGGGGTCAGGATGAGATTTACAAGAACAAACCACAGCAGATACTTACCTGCCTGAGACTAAGATAGGAAAAGAACATTCATAATGCCTTAAGCATTCCAATCAATCACAGGGATGGAGCAGGCAGGCAGGTTGCTAGTGATTGGCCTAGAAATAGATAAACATTAACGATCTAGTGCCTTTTAAAAAAGCAAGTAGCAGGAAGTGTGGATATAAAGCACAGGACTGAGAAGCACTTCATTTCCTACAGCGGCAAGTGAAACAGAAATAGTAGCTAGAAAGAGATTATAGCTAGGCAGCACAGAGTTAACGTCTCAGGTTATAAGTCAGAGTCTTAGCCATGAGACACTAAGTAATGCCAAGGTAATGCCGTAAACAGATGGTAGAGTTGACTTCAGAATCAATTTTCAATAATATGTAGCCTTTCTTATCATCATAGCCCTGTTATTAGTGTTGATCGTAATTCAGCAAAGGATGTAGTCATTCAGGTTTAAGTCTCCAGGTCTGTTTTGCAGCTCAACATTTTAGTAGCCTGCTCATTGAGAGTTTCAGTTTCAGGCTTTCTAATTAGATTGCCATCATCCCTGGCAATTGCCTGTTAAAGCATGATGTGTATGTACTCTTTGTCCTTGGAGTACTCATCTCTATCTTGAATATGCGATTGGTTTATGTTGTCCAAATATGCAGCTTCGCTGATGTAACTGCTTTCTGTTAAGTGTCACCTAAAACATGGATTATAAGCAGTTTACTGAAATGCCTTGTTCTTTAACTAAAATATTTCTTAATAAACTGAAAAAGGAGGGTATTCTAGAATGCCTAGAAATAGGGTCTCTCTCTCTCTCTCTCTCTCTCTCTCTCTCTCTCTCTCTCTCTCTCTCTGTGTGTGTGTGTGTGTGTGTATGCCTGCACATTGTGAGTGAGCACGCATGAACCCTAATATTCTGTTTTGTGCATGTTTTTATGTAGGAGTGATTTAACATTTTATATCAACCCCAATGTTTCTATCTCCAAAACCCTTTAGAATCCTTCCTGTATCTGAACTGCACCAAGAATCATCCGACATCTCACCTTTTGTACATATAACTCAATGATAAGTGAAAGTTTTAGTCAATCAGGCAAGATAACCATCACAGCAAATAAATCAACCAGAATATTAAATCCAGAAACCATGTAAATGTTCGTATGTGGGTAAATTAGATTAATAAGCAGTCTGATCTCCTAAGTTTTATTCTTTCAGAATGAATTCCATTTCCACATATGCATATTTTCTTCATAAATGTCAACATTTAGTAATAAAATGAGTTTTTAAACACTCTTACAGTTCTCTTAGTCTATAAGCTTTATGTCCACAGGTAGATTCTAAAATGTCACAGATCTCTCCCAAACTCCTATTCAGGAAATGGTCCCATTTTACATTTCTGGTTTCTGTAGTTACTACAGAATATCTATTTTCATCTCAGATTTGGAACTAGTCACCTCAAATGAGAGAGAACATGAGACATTTCTATTTCTGAGTTGGGGTTACCTCACTCAATATAATCTTTTCCAGTGCCATCCATTTACCCACAAAGTCCGTGATTTCATCTTTCATTACAGCAGAATAGTATTTCATCGTGTACATTTTCATTACTAATTTGCTGGTTGTAGGATTTATAGGTTGTTTTCATTTTCTAGATATTGTGAAGACAGCACCAATGAAGTGTATGTGGAACAAAATGTCCAGTCCTTTGGAAACATGCCATGGAATGACACAGGCCAGGTCATCAGGTCGATTTATTTTTAGCTTTTTGAGAACTCTGCACACTTGTTTGTAGAGTGGCTTCGGTGGTTTATAGTCCCATTAATATTTAATGAGGGCTCCACTTTCCCCGCAGCAGGCGTGTGCTGCCGGTTACTGGTCTTTGCCACTTTGATTGAGGTAAGGAAACCTCAGAGTTGTTTTGATTTGATTCACATAATTATCAGGGATGGTGAACAAACGTTTTTTGAGAGAATCTTTTTAGAGATATTTCTTAGCCATTGTTTTCTTTCAGAGTGAAGGGCCCAAGTGTTGAGTTCTTTGTATACTGTGGATATTATGTTTCTGTCAGGTGTATAGCTGAGAGTGGATGGTATGTGTTGTTCTCATCTGACCACAGTGGCACTGTGACCCGATACCCTGGCGTGCATGCCATGGTAGACTATACTTTTAATTGTGAGCTAATGTACATTCTTCCTTCTTTAAGTTGCATTACCACCTCAGCCTGCTAAGTGAAAGAATTTTGAAAAAGAAAAATCTCAGTCAGGTGGGAATGGGTCTAATGACAAGGTAGCTTGCCTCCTATGAACTCTTCAACATAAATACTTTAAGTAAGTCTTCATGCAAGGACTTATTTAACAAGAGAGTCTCTTACATCTTTGCCATTTATTTCTGATATGCGAGGGATAGCATTTCTCCACTTTGAAGCACATAGTTTTTAAGATATTACTTTAGAAGCAGGGACTCTGCTTTCACCATGAACTAGCCAGTTTCAGGAACCATAAGAAAAATTAATTTCTGACTATTATGTTTTTCCCCCAATTCATAGCAGCACAAAATTACTAAGTCATTCATTGTTCATGTCTCCCTCATCTTATTAGGGGGATTTTGGATGATTTTATGATCAAACAGATCTAAAAGGATGTCTTAGTGATGTTTCTGGGAAATGTTTATTTGTCTTGGTGACTAAAAGCAGAGAGCTCTGATCTTTGATTTGACTGCCAGTTTCATTTACCAATTCTGCCTTCAGATATCACCATTCAGCTCGGAACTTCAGAAACCAATGTGAAGCCATAAGAAAGGAAGTTTAAGAAATAGTAGGGACACTAACAATGATAGCCTGCCAAGGACACAAAGGACACATTAACCACTAATGAAAGCTAAATTATAATAATCACTTATTTCCACCTATATGACAGCCATTTCTGCTCTCTCTCTCCTCTCTCTCTCTCTCTCTCTCTCTCTCTCTTCTCTTCCTTCTTTCTTAAAAACATACAAAACCCTATAAACATACGTGTTCTACTTTCTTGATATCAGCACTACACCCAGTTCCCTGTACCACAGTTTCTCTAGTGATGAAGTGGAAGTAAAGATTTCTTCACAAATATAAATCAAGTGTGATGTGTGAGTAAAAATGTTAGAGGAATGTAAATTTTCCTCACGAGAGAATTAAATGTATCTGGCATCAATATTGCAGCTTGGGAGCTCAGGTTTCTTCATTAACGAGAGGATAACATTCACATTCAAAAGGCAGGACTTACGGGACATTAATTATTATACACACTCTTTCCCGCAGACTCACTCACTGACCTTTAAGAAGTCATTTAACCTTCCTGCCCTCTGTTTCTTCCCTCACTGATAAAATTAGAGATTGCAATGCTTTTTCTATGTATGTAATGAGGTTGTTGAAGAAAAAATTCAGTGGAATATTCAATAATTTTAAAAATGTAATATGCAAATATATTACATTAATGAATCATTTGAGATTTATACATGAGTTCTCTCATATCTGTCTACTATGAACCTGAAATGCTGAAGCCTTAAGCAATACTCAGTCATTGTTTTTGGAATAAATTCTTCTTTGCCTGTACTCTAATATTATTTTTACCTTTTAAAATGTATTTTCTTAGAAATATGAAGGGCAAATATATTTTTATCTTTAGGATGTCATTTAGTTAAGATACTTACTATATTATTAATAGAGTTTTAAGTACCATTTTATAATTACTCTTCAGTGAAAGAGTAGTAAATTCTCTTGGGGAAACTTGAAATTTATAAATTACAAAACTAAGTGATGGCTTATAATTAAATCCAAAATGAAACTTAAAAGATAGATTAGATACATTTCTATATTTCTTTATAATTGCATTAACAAATTTCTTCAAGCACAACTTATGATGGAATATAATAGCCATCTCTATTTACATGAGATTAGAAAAAGATAGATATACATGTATGGATGTATGTATGTGTGCTTACGTTTAGTAGTGTGTGTGCCTGTGTATAAAGTTATAGGCATGCATCAGAGTATGTGGTGTACCCACTAAGGTTCCTGGATCCCTGTGCCCCACAACAAAGGATTGGATCAGATACATGGTGAGTAGAAGGAGCAGCCAGTTTATTAGGGAGAAAAATCACCTCTGAGAAGGAAAATAGCCTAGAGCTGAGGATAGGTCAGAAGCTCAAGAGTACCAGTGCTGGGCAGATTGGGGCATTTCTATATTTTTACAATGCACACTTTTTCTGCTTGTACTCTGTTACATGTAAACTTTGGTTATGGAGGGGACATTTTGCTGTCTTTCTCTGCCATTTGTTTCTTTCATTTGCTTATCTTTATGCTTTTTTCTCTGTCCTAGTTTCTTTCCACATAACAGATATGGAATACACAGAGATAATGAATAGCATTTGCCTACATTCTAACACACACATACAGATTCTTACCTTCATGAGTAAGATTCTGCTTTTGCATGCTATCAAGGTGTTGTGGGATGAATTGAATGATAAGACTACCAAATATTTGTTGCCTTCTCTACTATAAGTCCTCTGTAGAGCACAATGGGGTAGCCATTGTTAGCCCAGGTGAGATGGTATTCTGGAGTATGTTATCTGCATGTGGAAAGACCTGCAAGCCTTCACTGTAATTGCTGCTGTTTGCAGTCATTCCCAGTGTGTTCTGACAGTGTCTACAAGAGACTAGCCCCTCCTTCCTCTCCTTTCCCAAGTACTGCCCTTTCCAGAGAGACTCCTTCTAGATTTATCTGTCCTTCTTACAGAGCTGACAGCCTTTGCTCTGACCAAAAATGTTATTTTTAAGCCTTGCTTGCTTACTATTATGTGTTTTGATAAGGTCTTGGCCAGTAGGACAATTATTGGATGCTGCTGCCTGTCTGAATTCTTATCAGACTGTGCTAGAAATGGTTGACCTTTCTCATTATCCTTCCTATCTGTCCGATGCTCAGCATCATTTGTCATTGTTTGGAACAAGAAGTTATTCTAGACAGAAAAACATTTATCCTGCTAAAATCTAATCTAATTGGATCCCTAGCACACGATCATTGCCATTGTTGTAGTATCTACAAGAATCAGACTTCAAGCAGAAATAAGAATTCACAGTTCTATTTGAGATTATCCGGCTAGCAACACCTCTCTATGATCTTCCTACTAGAAGGAAAATGAGCAAAATGTATCTGACCCTCTCCCACGTGACCTGGAGCATTAGGTCACACCACCATTGCCCACTCTTCTTAAACTATCCTATTGCTTTGATGATTTCCCTCAGTTGCTTGGTTTCCCATTCCAAGTCAATTCTGACCCCAAATGGTCCAATTCAAAGCTTAAGCACTGCTGCAGTTAGCAACTGGCGAAGATTCACAGAAACCATCTTTTCTTAGTCTTGACCTTTAAGCCTTCCTAGCAAAATAGTGGTAAGGGCCAAGCAGTGCTCAGCTTTTATAGAACCCTGTGCTACTGTCTTGAGCGATGAGCTATTAAAATGGAACATGTTACTCTGAAAGCACACTCTCTGCATTTCATGAATGATCTTACCTTTATTTATCAAAGCCATCCACTTCACAAACAAGATATCTTGTCAAAAGAAAAATTAATAAAAAGCTCTTAGAAGTAGAACTTCACTAACAAGGCATACCAAAAATTAAATATTCCTGTAAATTCATACTATATCTGCTGCTTTTTGCTGCTAATGCAGGGATGTTGCTAAATTTCTTCCCTGGGGAAAGTATAAAGCAATATTTACCTCTCTTCCCAATGTTCCAATGACAAATTGATGAGTCCACAAAAGTTCACTATGGGGAATCAACAAATTTACTAAACTTTCTGACAGCCTAGTTGAGGGGTTACTAAGATGTTTATGGGCACTCCTCACCCTAACAAGTTGCATTTTAAATGCCTTACCAGCACCAACAAGAGATTCTTTCTGGTCATATATTGACCCTCATCCCCACCCCCCGAGTCTTCCCAACTCTGTGCTACATTCCCTGCCCGCAAGTCACATGCAATAGTGGCAGACAGTGGAGAGCAGCTAGACACTCAGGTGAGGATCTGCAACTTAACTCTGTTCCTCTGTTGGAGAGGGGGAGGGGGCTGTAAAATGTCTACATTGCCAGTTGACATGATCTCTGGCGAATCTGAATCACCTGAATTCCCCCAAGATAGTGGTTGCTTGGGTTGGAGGACAGTCACTAACGACAGGGCAAATGTGCTGTCTAATTTGTATGTAAATTTGACACACGCTAGAGTCATTTGGGGAGAGAGAACATCAATCAATAAAATGTTCCCACCAGATTGGTCTGTGAGCAAGGCTGTGATTAATTAGTGATTGAAGTAGGCAGACCCAGCCCATTGTGGGTGTTGCCACTCTTGGGCTGGTGGTCCAGGTTCCATCAGGCAGAAAGCTTAGGAATCCAAGAGAAGCAAGCCAGTAAGCAGCAGTACCCCGTGACCTCTGCATCATGTCCTGCCTCAAGTTTCTTACCTTGACTTTGTACCGTGACTTCCCTCAGGGATGGAGTGTTTTATACAAAAATTTAAGAGAAAATAAACCCTTTCCTCCCCTGGTTGCATTAGGTCATGATGTTTTATCACAGCAATAGGAAGTCTAAATAAGACATGGAGTTATTTTAAAGAACTCCTGTAATATTAAAGAGAATTATTTGCAAGGAGTCCACTAATGTTAGCATTTGAACAAACTGTATATGTTAAATCATGTAATATCTATTAGGGAGTGGTGATTTCATGCTTTGTGGCAGTGAATAGTAAGTTTCAGTATAGATACCTTAGGTGAAAGAATTAATTTGCCTGTGATATTTGTGAATTGGGGTATAAATCTTCTCTCCAGACTCAAAGGTGTTTTTGTTGGGAAGGGAAAAATGTATTATCAAAATACATTGTATGAAAAAATTAAATAAAGTTTCTTTAGAAGTGATTTGTTTTCGTTTTCAAAAACCTAAATGGGACTAACACATTTTTCTTTTTTAATAAACTGAAAATTATACCTGGAAAAAATTCAAACTCAGATGTGCCTTAATGATTTTACAACTGAGGGCAGTTTGTATAAGAAGCAACCACAAGGACACACTTTAGTGATTATTGCCACTAATTTTTGTTTTATGGAGCATGGCTTGATTTTTTTTATGTTCCACATAAACAAACATACTACAATTCATATATGTTAGTTTTCACAAGAAAATGAGAAGTTTATTGGGAGATACACATGGTTTCTAGAGAATGCACTACTTGTATGCAAAAATAAAATTATAAGCAAGATTTCAAAACTTGAAAAAAAATATTTTTTTCTCTCTCTCACTCAGTGACAATAAGAGGTGAATTTCCAGGTAACTTCTTTGCCCACTCAAAGACATTATATTGAGACTATACTATTACTGTTTGGAAATAATGGCCATTTCCCCCTATATACAGTGGTAAATGAACATAGCATCATTGGGACTATTTCTCTTTGAGGAAATTACTTTGTGACTGTAATGTATCACTACTAGTTTTAATAGAAGCTTCCTGGAGAACTTTGGGTATTAATAGCTGATTTCTTATAAGAGGAAATTGTTCCAGAGTTACTACAGTGCTCTTAGAATGTGGATGAATATTTCAAGCAGGGTAAGCAGAAATGAGTTTATGAATGGAATTACTTTTATTTGACAAATCGATCTTGGTTTAAGTATAGCTTCTGTAAGCCAGAAGGTCCCAATCGTGAGAAGAATAAGGTGCCTTTCCCCTCTAATTTTGCTGTTTGGTCATCAGAACTCCTGAGCCTTTCTGGCTCTGTTTGTGGATCAACTCCTTTTACACCTCCAACATACTTTGAATTACAGTAGATTCAGAAGAAGAGCAGAGGAAATGAGAGGAGAAAAAAAAATCAACAAAACTTTTAGAAATGAGAATATTTAACTTGGAACTTATTTATTTAGTTAGTTTCCAGTAAAATAAATGAAGATGGATATATCTCACCACTCATTACCTTGAAATTTTTAATATGTAGAACCAAAAAGAATATCCACTTGTAATATAATAGTACTCAAAGAAAATATAAGACAGGCAAAAAGCAAAAGAAAACAAAACAAAACAGAGCTTTAAATATGACTAAAACTGCTTCAGATCATGCCAATGTGTAAATGATGAGGCAGAAAATATATGCAATTTATGTCATTAGAATTGATGTTTTAATGAGTGAAGAATACCTAGAAGAAAAGTACAAAGAAAGCCAAGCAAACAAAGAATCAAAACATGTAGTAGGCCTTGATTTTGATCTCCTACACTGGGAAAAGACATATACCATAACAAACAACCCTATCCTAACCTGTGCAAGCAATGTGCTATACAGGATGAGCAGGTTATATTTAGGATCTATCTCTCTCTCTCTCTCTCTCTCTCTCTCTCTCTCTCTCTCTCTCTCTCTCCTATTTGTATATGTATGTGAATGTGTGTATACACACACACAATTATGCAATAACAATGAAAAAAAGTGGCCATGAATTTGAAGGAGAGCAGGGAGGCATACATGGGATGATATGGAGAGAGTGAACGGAAAGGAGAAATGTAATTAAATTTTAATCCCCCAAATAAGCTACAACACAAAACCAAAACAAAGCACCTTGTCAAACCATCATAGGAAGGAAAAGCTAATAGCATTCAAAGCAGGAGAGAAGTCCCTCTGCATTCATTATAAGGGAGCACAAATTAACATTAAAGTGATATTATATACTTTAATTGTTGGTAGGTCAAGAACAAGATAAGCATGTCATTGGAAGTCAGGTATATATATATATATACATATACATATATATATGTGTGTGTATATGTATATATATATATATATTTGTGTGTGATTAGCATATAATTGTCATAATCTTTGTAGGAGGGACTGTTCCATAGAAATTATCACAGAAGTATATACTGTGGAGCCCAGGATTTCTTGATTCCTTGGCAACAGGTTCTATAGACTCACTTGTGTTCTAGCACGGAATTTGGAACCATGCAGCATGACAAAGTTAATGCACAACTTGTACTTAATGGACTACTGTCTATCCATACACAAAGAATACATACTTGTGTGAAAGACCTCCAAAATAAACTGAAGTGGACAACCAAAGATGTAAATACTTTCTTTGAGTTGGAAAATGACAAAAAGGACAAAGAAACTTTCTTTTATTCATAAATGTCTTTATACATTTAAGCCAGTTGAATTGTGTAAGTACTTTGGAGATACAAAAATTTAAACTTTGATGATAGTATCTTTTCAGAGATTGTTTCCTGGAATACCAAAGATTTGAATTTTACTTGAAAGAATTAAATATAGACTCTTCATTTTGAAGAAGACAACAAGACTGGGTTTGGGGAGTAGATAGCAGGGCTAGGGATATGGTGGATGGCATTTGAGTAATTTGGGGATTTAATTAGCTGTGGTCAGGGTGGAGCAGTGCAAGGTATCCTTGTTTCCCAAAGTAAGCATCCCAGGAACATCTCTAATCAAATATTCAGATAGAAATCACTATCTTGTATTTGGTTACAATCCTAAGCTTTAATCTCTGTGACATGTCTTAAGGAGACAATTGGTACTTTAAATTTACCTCAAAGCATAATGTTATGTGCATAATATTGAATAGCATAATATTAAATAATTTACATACCTCTTTTCCCAAACCCAAAATTACGTACCCTTTACATCATTCTTCTGTTCTCTTTCCTGCTCCCCTTGTCTCCTCTTTCCCCACCACAGCTTAAAAGTAACTTAATTATTATCATAAAATAAAATTTTTAAAGATATTTGCAGTAGACTGAGACTTTGGAAATAAAAATAACAATGATGGCATCTTCATTTCAGATATTGTACACTGTCTTCAGTACAGCACAGACACCATGGTTATTCCAGCTACTTGGTAATATACTCATGGTTTTGAAAACGTGAAGGTATACCATTCTGCATATCAGTGGGGGCACAATGTGTGGTCTTCAGTGAGGATGACTGGTATATCTTGTAGTGCTTCTTGCTCTCCATTTTATGCACTAAGAGCACGGAGGGATTTTCCCACGACACACTCTGCTGGATCTCCTGAAGGCCAGGCAGACCCAACGACACTAGGTAAAGTCCTTTTCCCCTCCAATCTCCTGCTTGCCAACTTGTCTGAAACTGACCTAACAGCTGTAATTACATCCCATACTTTGTGTTCCGTTTTCTACCACACAACTCTGCCTGCATTTCTGCAGATCTGCAGTTACCAGGGATACCAGGTAATGTGCTGTCCAAAGGCCTCGCTCATCATATTCCCCCAAAACACACCCATCAGACTTAAACTGCATTCCATGCCCTGTACTCCTTTCTACAGCCCACAAACAGGCCTGCTTTCCTGGAGGTCCACCAGCACCAGGGACCCCAGGCCATGATGGTACTAAGGACTCCATCAGAGGCAAGGGTACATCCAAAACCCCAGAGGCCATGCAAGTCAGACAAACTCCAGGGGAGAAAACCTGGCTAATCACCAGAATTCCAGGTCACTCAGGACAGTAGTCACAGAGGAAACGGAAACCAAGGTGAAAACATTCAAAACATACCCATCCAAGAAAGATAAACTCAGAAATCTAAACCTATAATATCTGCAAAACCCAGAAGGCCAAAGGCCAAAAACAAAAACAAAAACAAAAAACAAACAAACAAAAAAACCAACAAAATAAACCAACCATAATCAACAACAGCCAGGGCAATGTGGCACAGCAAGCCTTGAATATCTAACACACTTAAAAGGAAATGATCTTAAATCCATTCTTATGAAGATGACAAAAGTCTTTGAAGAGGAAATAAATAAACCCCTTAAAGAAATAAAGGAAAATACAACCAAACAGTTGAAGTGAATGGATAAAATGGTAAAAATATAATTTGCAGCCAAATGGATGGAACTAGGAAATATTATCCTGAGTGAAGCAACCCAGGCCCAGAAAAACAAACATGGTATTTTCTCACTTATAACCAGATAGTAGCCATAAAGTACAGGATAATCATGCTGCAATCCACAAACCCAAAGAAGCTAAGTAACAGGAAGGCCCATGGTGGGTGGATTGGATCTCATTGAGAAGGAATAATAGAATATACATGTGTATAGATGGATGGAGAGATCTGCATTGGGAATGGGGTGGAGAGTGGAACAGAAGGAATAAAGTGGTAGGAGGGACAAAAGGAGAGAGTAAGGAGAGATAGAGAGAGGGAGGGAGGGAGAGAGAGAGAGAGAGAGAGAGAGAGAGAGAGAGAGAGAGAGAGAGAGAGAGAGAGAACTGGAATCATTGGGGTATAGTGGGAGCATTTCTGGGATAACCTAGAAACCTTGAAAAAAGGAAACTTCCAGAAATCTGTAATGGTGACCCAAGCTAAGACTCCTAGCAAAGGGGGATGTGGAGCCTGAAAGGACCATCACCTATAGCCAGAAAAAGTCTTTCAATGTAGTGACTGGGACACAAACCAAGCCATAAAACCTTAGACCCACAATTTCTCCTACCAACAAGATGTGCAGGTGTAAAGATGGAGAAGAAATTGAGGGAATGTCCAAACAATGACTGGGCCAGCTTGAGAACCATGCCATGACAGAGAGCCTACCTCTGATACTGTTGATGATACTCTGCTATACTTCTTGACCTACCTAGAATAACTTATCGGTGAGGCGTCACCCAGAAAGTGATGGAAACAGGCAGAGACCCCCAGCCAAACATCAGGTAGAGCTTGAAGAATTCTATGGAAAAGGGGGATAAAGGTTTGAAAGGAGCCAGAGAGGTCAATGACAGCACAAGAAAAGATGTATAACCAATCACCTGGGTCGTTAAGTGACTACAAAGACTGAATCCCGAAACACGGCATATGTGGGATAGACTCAGGTCCTCAGCACATATGTAATATTTGTGCTGCTCAGTCTTCATGTGAGACTCCTCTAACAGCAGGAACTGTATCTGACTCTGTTCCCTGCCTTTGGATTCCTTTCCCTGTCTGGACTTCCTTGCCTAGCCACAAAAGGAGATGTGCCCAGTACTATTGCAACTTGATACGCCAAAGCAAGGTTATCCATGGGAAGACTTCCTTTTTTATGAGGAGAAAGAGAGACCTGGAAGTTGGGGGTGGGGGGAGGGAGGTGAGATGAGAGGAAGGGACTGGGAGGAGATGAGGAAGGGAAAGCTGTATTTGGGATGTAAATTAATTAATCAATTAATTAAAATAAATGAATATGGAAGAGGGGACACACAGAATACTCTGTGACTAGAGTAGAATGAATGTTTCAAAATTATATGTGACTACACTTGTGATCACCATTGAATGAAGGGCAAGAGGGTCTCAGGTTCAGAGTAACTCTCAGGAAACATGTAAAGATTGGAGAAAAAAACTTCATAAATACACTTCTCATTTTTTTTTTAGGCTTTGAATGCTAATAGAGTTGTATTTGTTCAAAAAAGTCAGACAACGCAGAAACAACATGAAGAAGTAACACTTCAGAACTTGGTAAATGTGTAGCCATACATACTGTACAAAGTGATCAGTCATGATCTGTGGAGAACCCTTATCATGCAGAACACTCTTATTACCACATTTATTATTCCATGGTTGAAACATAAAAACAAATTGAACAGCAGATTATGATAAAACTTCTACAAAAGAAAAATTGTTGATAAGATACAGAGAAAATTATATCATCTAAAGACAACTTTAGAGAATGCAGAGAAAGGCTTCCTGAGATGGGAGGGAAAGGCAGTGGAAACGGTACTGTAAGAATGAATCACATACCTAACTCTACAGCCAAAGGAGTACAACCAATTTCTAACCCAGGAAGAATACTACACCTAACTCCAACTCCAGGGGCTCTGACATTGTTTTCTGGCCTACATAGACATCTGTGTATAGGTACATATACTCACACACATACACACAAATATGTACATAAATTGAAAAATTAAAATATATTTTAATAAAATAGATAAAGGTAACCATTAAAGCAGCTATAAACACTGTGATGGACAATGGTATGCTGTCTGCAAGATAGGCTGGTGCAATAGTGACACAGATGATGTTGTCATAGCCAACTACTCTAATTGGACTTAAAGCACACTCTTGACACTGCCTCAGGTCACCAAGAATGCAAGATTATATAGGCCATCGGCCTAGGATAACACCAAATACTACTGTCCTGTAAAAGGAATATAGCAATCAAATGACTCCAACAATGATCTGCTGAACCCATAGATAAGTATCTCAGCCATCATCAGAGACAATAAGTGAGAACTAAATGAGAAACCTACAACTGGATGATATGCAAAACCAGACATTTCTGAAACACTCAATCCTAAGTGAAATGGCTTCAGCAGACACTTCACCTCACAGACCAGGAAGCTATTCCAAGGGAGGCTTAAAGGGAAGAGACGCCCCTTGGTCTTGCAAACATTATATGCCCCAGTACAGGGGAATGCCAGGGCCAAGAAGTGGGAGTGGGTGGGTAGGGGAACAGGGAGGGGGGAGGGTATAGGGAACTTTCGGGATAGCATTTGAAACGTAAATAAAGAAAATATCTTTTAAAAAAAAAGGGAAAAAAAGAAAGAAAAAAGAAAAAAAAAGATTATAAGGGCCAGATGGACTATGACTACAAGGAAACAATGTCTCCCAGATAGATGCACATATGAATTCACAGAGTCTGTGGGTCAATGCACAGGGCATGGACAGGTTAAGGTCATATGGTGTTTCAGATATGATAGAGGGATGCCTCACTGGGTACATTATAAAGATAAGCCCCTTGGCCTGTGGTAGATGACCAATGCATAATGAACTCAGTGGTATTTTTATAGAATTTTTGTCTCATATTGCCTTGTTTTCATATTTTCTTTGTCTTCCTGGTCCTTACAGTTTTTATTTTATGTTTTTATTGGTTTTGCATATATGTGCATTTCTTGTTTTTCTGTAACTCCTTTCTCTCTGTGAAAAACTGAGAGAGAAGAACGAGTATGGGAATGGTTGGGTGGTAGGAAGAATCTAGGAAAAAGATTAGGGAAGGGAAATCATAGTCAGAATATATTGTATGGGAATGTTTTCAATTAAAAAAATATGAAGACCTTTTGGAACCTTGACCATTTCCAGAAATAGCTCAATAAATGTTTTCCTTAGCTATTCTTGTTCTACAGTACAGTTGCTGCATATAATAAGTCAGCTTTCCTGCCCCAAATGGATGCCTCCCACATTGGGACTTTATTCAAAAGCCATAGTTCCTGAAGTCCTGCTGCTAAATCTTGTTTGGGAAGATTAGGGCCTATTCTCGCCTAACATTAATTTGATAAGAAGCAGTGCAGCATGAGATTGATGTTGGAATGTATCCAGAATGTCTCTCGTTTGACACATTATCTCACAGGCTTACTGTGAGATATGCAAAAGTGCATGTAGTTATGAGAACAAGTTGTATTCCTATAAACACGAGAGAGCGGACTTCAGTGATATATCAGGTTTTATATCCACATAAATCTACCCTTGGCATTTTTGAAATATGTCACTTGACCTTCCTTTTTTGTTTGTCCTCAAAGCCAAAAGTCTCATAGCCATTAAGAAATAGATACATACATTTTGAATACTTTTCTGTGGGTGTGCTTAATCCACAGACAGATGGACTGAGGATTTCTCCATCACTGTTGCACATAAGAAGAATGGTAATAGGAAGAGTGGACACAGCAGTGTTCATACCAGGCACGATCCTGGAGCCAGTGATGCCAGAGGTAACCTTTCAATTTTGATTGATTCTACCGCCTTACAAAGCTTTCTAAACTTTAAGTTTAAAACAGGACCCTGTGTTCTGGGATTTCCATATCTTTTCAGCCTTCTCATCTCTCTTCTCTTCACCAATCTGCAGTCACGTATGTCCAGCACCATGCCCCTAAAACTCTTCTTCCCAAGTTCAGAAACGCCTTAGTCTTTCAGTGGCCTTGGTGGAAATTTCCCCTCTTGCTTCTGTGAGCAGTGATACTACATTCCACTGTTACTTGCTTTCTCTTTCTCCTGTACATTTCCAGTTCTCTCTATTACACTAGGCCATGGTGGGGACAGCTCAACACTGCTCATGCTTCCTGCCTCTCTACATAGAACTTTACAGTGACTCCTTAGGTATTAACACTGTACCATATAATGGGCCAGGTATTTTGGTAATACTGCTTAATTAGCCAAGAGTTCTATGTCGATTATATTTATTTAACAGAAAATGGATGTAAGATTTCAAAGTTCATATGATTTGACAAATACCAGCTTATCAGACTCAAAACTGCACTTAGTTCCACTTTTTCCTCTGCTCAGAAACAATTTTAAAGCTATATGTTTATATTAGCCATATATGATGTATACCTAATATGTAATATATGGTGGTAATTCATTTTACTTATTGACAAAAAATTATTCTGATATCACTGACCTTGTACTGCTCTGTTCAATAAGTGATCAATGGTTTCTCTGACACAGGGAGCAAGCCTCCTACCCTACCAAACTTATCTCCTGTGACCTTCTAGCCTGAGTCAAGCTGGGATCTTCATTGCTCTGTGTGGGCAAGGTTACATCACAGCTTGGCAGGTTATTCCTCACAGTAGAGTTTTCCCCCACAATCCTAATTTTTGCTGTACTTTGTATTTGTTGTTTGTTATGTGGCTGCTGTGTAAAATATCCAGCAAAAACAGGTCAAAGAAAGAAGTGCTTCAGAGGATTCGGGCAATTGTTGCAAGGAAGGCATTTCAGCAAGAACTGCATACATATGGTCACACTGTCTTGACAGTAAGGTCACACTGCATTTACAGTGAGGTCACTCTGGATTGACAGTGAGGTCACACTGCATTGGCAATGAGGTCATACTGCATTGACAGTAAGGTCACACTGTATTTACAGTAAGGTCACACACTGCATTCACACTGAGGTTATACTGCATTCACAATGAGGTCACACTGCATTGACAGTAAGGTCACATTAATTCACAGTAAAATCACAGTGCATTCACAATAAGGCAGCAGACATGAAGAACACTTCCTCCCCTTCTTTTGTTAATTCAGTCTGGTTACTTCAGCCTATGTGTATTGCCCATATATAGAGTATTTCTTTCTATGCAGTGAAACTAATCTAAGGACAGTCCCTCACAAGCATGCCCGGAGATTTGTTTCCATAGTGAATCTAAATCCTATCAAGTTGACAATTAATATTAATCATGACATAGCCCGTCTAGAACTTGACTAATATGGAAAACATAACACCATTGCCATGGTGGTGTCTTTTATTAGTTCCTTTTTGTTATGGCCAAGCACCTGACAGGAGTCCCTGAAAGGAAGAGGAGTTTATTTTGGCTCAGAGTTTGTAGTTGCTTAACTGCCAGCGTGGGCAAAGCATTGTAACTGTAGTAGGTGTGTGTGGCCTAGAAGCTTCTACACTTCATGATGAGTAGGAAAGAGAGAAGAGAGGCAAGGAACGGGAACCAGGGTTTAGAAAGTTTAACTGTGGAGGCTTTACCTCATTTGCTTTAGCCAGGGACAGCCTATGCGCCCAAACAGTATCATCACCAGAGGTTTAAGTTAAAAACATGTTCATGGAGTTCATGTTCAAACAGAAACAGACATCGAATTTATTTCTTTGTCTCATTAATATCAAACACTCTTTTTTTTAATTTTTTGAAAGATTTATTCATTTATTTTTATATAACTACACTGTAGCTGTCTTCAAACACCCTAGAAGAGGGCATCAGACCTCTTTTACAGATGGTTGTGAGCTACCATGTGGTTGTTGGGATTTGAACTCATGACCTCTGGAAGATCATTCAGTGATCTTAACCGCTAAGCCATTTCTCCAGCCCCTACAAACACTCTTACTGGAAAGATAAAGTGGTCAAAGATATCCATTGATTTGAATTCAATTCAGGGCAGTGTTTTTGGAGGATAACTTTCAGAGGTTCTTCATTAACAAAAAACAAAAAACAAAACTTAACATCTCTTAGAGAATGAATGGAACTCTATGTATACTGCTTTTTGTTTCTTGCATATTTTTTAAAATTAAATTAATATGTGGTTTTAAAAATACGGATACAAAAACAAAACAAACAAACAGAAATAGTGGACAGTTTCTGTATAGAAAAGTCAAATGACTTATGATTCAAAGTGTTGCTTAAAGAATTCTAGAAGTCCACAATTCTGCAGCAGTTTAGTAACAAGTTTGATGCTTTCTGGTTAAATAATTAATTCCTGACCAGTCAGAGCCAAGTAGCAAGAACTTCCCTACAAAGTGCCCTTAAAATGACTTGCTGAGCCTTTTAATTTAGCCTTTCATTATAGGAGATTTCACACAGAAATATAGTATTCTTTGAGGTAATATTATAAAATTGAAGAACATATATCAAAGGAAATTCATTATTTTATTCCACAAATAGAAGCCAGTTCTTTAGATAGCATCTAACAAAGAATGAAAGAAAGATCAATATGTGGGTGTGCGTGATATTTTACCATAAATAGCCCCAAATGACTTTGCTAGTATTTATGTACTAAAAAGAGAAAAGCAATTATTTTCAAAGGCATTTGTTTCCCATATCATTTCCAATGTCATCCCAAAACAAACTTTAATGTGCATAACTTCATCAGGACTGAATTTAGAGTCAGAATATAATTTTACACGTTAATTTGAAAAGTTTGAAGGACAACATCACATAAATGCATTGTAAAGATTACTTAGAAAATTGGGAAATCCACAAAGCAAATAATTCCACATAGTGTGTTCTCAGCACTGGAATCAGAGAATGCCAGCACTGAATAGCACTTCAGAGGTGTGGACTCAGCCCATGTCTGGCGAGGATTTACCAGGATCAATGTCATCCAATCAGACTTGGGATGAGTATCAAGTGAGTACAATTATGGACATTCCTAACTGAAGTTAAATACAAAAAACAAAAAAATAAAAAACATAAACCCAGTTTTAAAATGACTGATATTGAATGCCAAGAAAATAGTTTAGTATTACTTCATTTATGTGTTTCACAGTTTTGTTTACAAAATTGATTGGCTCAAATAATATGTAGAAAGGTGCTGATGTCCTGAGTCTGTGACTGCACTTAGTCTTTTTCTACACCCCTTTGACAAGACTGTGCTTCTAAGACAGAGTAATGGAGTGGGATCTTGAAGTCACTGTTGGTTTTAAAAAACCTATTTTTATTACTCTAGTTTCAAATTATACACATTAAACTATAAAGCACTGAGTTGCATAGACCCTAAAAGAAATATGGAAATATTAGTATGTAGTACCCCACAATCTGGTCATACTCAGAAACTAGGTTATTACAATGTGTTGAAATAAGGTCACACTGGGCTAAGTGCTTTTATGTGAGTGGAAGAAAGAGGAAACAGAGGAACAGTATAGGTACAGTCACAGGAAGACTCATGGAAAAGGGTGGCCAAGACACATCTGGAGGCAAAGGAAGGCCTGTGGCACTGACCTGGAGAGTCAGGAAAAATACATGCTGACCTCTCCATTCCTAACTTCAGTCTCAAGAGTTAAGAGAGTACATTTCACACATGTGCACACACACACGCGCACACACACAGATTTTATATATATACCAGCCCTAGCATACAACTGTAAAATGTTAATCACCAGTCAGTGTTGTTTTAGGGCTCTTATTTTCATGTGGAACTGACAAAGAGACTGACATCTGACAAACTGTAATATCATGCAGGGCCACACATTCAATTCAGGTAGGTGACGCTAAACATCCCCAGTGCCTTGTGGAAAATATCAGAAAATCTTTCTGCTTTTTTACTAAAATTGCACCTAAATGTCTGAGAGTTCTATGCACATGTGCATAGATATGCAAAAATAATTTCTTCTTATCATTTTAAGTCATGTTAAACAAATACATTTCAGTATTTTGTATGGTAATTTCCCCAACTTTTGCCAAATATACATTTGACCAAGCAAACAGACAGACAAAGAACAAAAACCTAAAACTAAAGCAAAATAAAAGGACACAATCAACAACAACAACACAACCTGGTAATTTGAGACATTTGTTAGTTGGTTCATCACAAAGGTACTTGCTACCAAGACTCATATCCTATATCAGATTCATGAAATCCACCTGGCAGAAGGAAAGACTGACATTTAATGTTGTCATCTGACCTCTGACAGTTGTCCTCTAACCTCCACACTTTGCAGTTCTGAGTATCTGTTCACCTCAGAACATCTATTTCTCTCCTGAAATCATTGCCAAAACACTTAACAAGCACATATAAGATAATATTTTTCAAGTGAGTGAGCCAATAAGCAGCTGTCTTTGATTGAACTTCATGGGTTTTCTAGCTTTGCTGGAGCACCCATGTTTGACTAGAGTTCATGAGTTTTCTAGTTTGGGACACTGCAAACTCCTTGGCCAGGTAACTTTGTCTCCTGCCTCATACTATAAGAAATTTGCCAGTAATTCTTCAGTGAGAAGACTTTTTTGTGTAGTCTCTCCCTTTGGACCAGGGTCTGCGGTGCAGGAGATGGAAGAAGAGAAAACGGCAGCAATAAAGCAATTTCTACTGGTTAAATAGCTTCCTGCCACTGCCTAGGTAAGTGGAGGAGCTCTGATAAGCTGGCCTAGTGCTACCTGAGCAGCTGGGGAGCATGGTCAGAAACGACTTCCAGTCTCCTTTGAAAACATCAAATGCCTAGCTAGCCCTGTAGCACAGGTACCTATGGCTCTTACTTAATATTTCAAAACCTAACTACTGTGGAGGCCATAGGAGTCTATATTTCTTCCTTGTCCAGTGGAAAGGCCTCTTAGGGAAAGGTTGAAAAAGAAAGTTAAACAGCACTTTATGAAGGTCAAGCCACTTAACAGCTTTGCCAGGTGCAAACGGGACCTTGCACTTGCCTTTCGCAAGACCTTGCAGGTGTGATGCCCTGGGAGGATTATGAGGTTAACAGGCCCCAGTGCTTTATATGGTCAAAGCTTCTATGCCTCTTCCAGAAAGCATGCAGAGTGCATACAGTGGCTTTTATGTAAACAGTGACAATGTGCTTGGCAAATGAGACTTGTTAATTAGAGATAGCATAGCTGATTCAAAGACTAAAACGGTTACTCAAATCATAAATGCCAAATGGCATTGTTCCATAAGGAGTGGAAACCTCATTTTGAAATTTTACTAGCTAGCTAGAGACTTGAAGCAACAAGATGGATTTTACTAGGGCATACTTTTTCTCTTTGGATGAAATCAGGAAGGGGTATGTTTAAATTCCTGACCTTTCTGATTCTGTCAAATTGTGAGTAGAATGCAAAAGCCACCCAGCAGAAAGGGGGGGGGGTCAGTCACTGAAGGCAATAGGCCCTCATTAACCACTTTACAAGATATTCAAACAAACTTCTTTTGATCACTAGTAAAATAAGTATCTTAATAGCAGCCTGCCGGTCAATTGAAACAGCCAACAGAGGGATTGCATATAAATCCAACAAGCTATACCTATTGATATGTGGTAACTTTTACCATATTCCCTTTATGTAACTAGTCGTCTATACCAAAGGATATAGTCCAAAAACCAATTTATGCATTGTCATCTTTAGATATGGCAGGATTAAGGTTTTTTTTTTTTAATGTTAGATGCAGTTTAGATTACATGGGAGGTTGGCCCTCTGACAATCACTATAGGACATATCCAGACACCAAATTCAATTCACCGATTCAAAAGAAATTTATTATTCTACAGGAGCAATCGGGGTGGGGGTGGGGGGCTCTGCAAAATCAACAGCAAGCAGCGGAAGCAAACACAAGCAAACAAGACAGCAAGAGCAGGTGTTTCCTCGGGAGTGGGTTTTTAGGGGGAAATGGGAAGAGTCTGTGCTAGGGTGAGTTCATAAATCTTCATTGGTCATGTTAGCTAAATAATGAATTTTGATTGTTGGACTTTGCTGTTTTGTCTCAGGAATAAGCTAGTGTCCAAATAAGGGAATGGACCTTGAAGGAGGGTCGTTGGAATGCAGTCTAATGTTTTAGCAAGGGAAAGAAGGTTAAAGGCAATACCTGTTGGTGCCATGTTTGCTGTGCTTAGGCCTGCTAGAGCCCTTCATATATTAGAATGATGCTAGCTAGCTGGGCTGATTCTCATTTCAAACAATTGTGGCTGTTGAAATAATGCAGAGAATGAAGAATGGATGGATGGATGGATGGATGATGGACGGATGAATGAATAATATCTGTGTGTGTGTGTGTGTGTGTGTGTGTGTGTGTGTGTGCGCGCTCTGAGCACCGGACAGTGTCTGAGCAAAACCTTTCAGGAGCTACCATGCTCTAGGAAAGTGAGCTATTGTGGAGTCTGGAAAAGAAAATCATGGAGTCTTTTATTCCAGGGAGAGTAGATTCAATTTTTATTTCAAATATCACTCATGACATTTGATGTGGTGATGACAAGGATGCATAGAATGTTTTAGGAGAACTGATCTGGTCAAGGTGTGAGGGTCAGAATTGCATGACAAGAGACTGTTGGTAAGGAGCCCAGCTGAGAAACAGCTGTAGGAATTTAACAAAATGAAAAGACAAGAAATATCCTTGTAGCACTGGTTCAGAAAATTATGCCACTATGTATCAAGCTTACACTGCCGTTTTAATCCTCACTGTCTAGTGGGAACAACTCACTGAGCTGTACTGGATGAGGGGAGTAAGCCTTAGAGATGAGATGATCTGATGACCAAGAATAATGACACTTGGAATCTCAGGCTTTCTGAATTTGAAAATTTTGGGTTAAGGAATACAAGTGTTTGGCAATAATCTCCTGCCAAATTTGATCTTTTGGAAAGAACAGGATGTGGTGGAACATTAATGATCTCTGGGACCAACAGATAGGTGAATATCAAGTTCTTTGTGCCCCTTTCCATACTCGTAGCTATTTGAAACCTCCCTGTCTCATCTGTCTAATAAACAATTTTGCGTCTCAGTTTGTCAAGCTTTTGAGACACAGAAAATTAGAGCATCCCAAAGGCTTTGTGTAGAAATTGTGCTATTTTCTAGCTTACATGGGGTGTGAACTCTAGACCACTGACCTCTTAAGTAATGTCTAGTGTAGACAGTTCTAAAGGGGATGTTTCCATCAAATACCTCCTCTCAGAGCTCATGGAATCCTGTGGAAGATGAGGAAAAAAGTGTAAGAACCAGATGGTTGGAGAATAGCAGGAGGACGAGGCTCCCTCAATCAACTGAACAAAACTCATATGACCTCACAGAGACTGAAGCTGTAAGCACAGGCTGCAGTGCCAAACTCTCTGCATATGTATTAATAGCTTTCAGTTTAGTATTTGCGTGGCACTTTTGCATGTGTGAACCGAATCAGTCTTAGGTTCTCCTGCCTTATCTTGTTTTTTTTTTTTTTCCTTTCTTTCTGTTGGTTTCCTTTGTCCAACTTTGATGTGATTGTCTTTATTTTGTCTTGTTATGTTTTGTTCTGTTCTGTTTAGTTGTTATCTCTTAGAAGCCTATTCATTTCTGATGAGACAGAAAGGGACTAGATCAGGTTGGGAAAGGAAGTAGAAGGAATTGGGAGGAGTATGGGTAGGGGAAGCAGTAATCAAGATATACTGTATAAGAAAAGTATCTATTTTCAATAAAAGGGGAAAAAAGGACATATAATGTAGGTTAGCTAAATGTAGGTCAGATGCACCTCTTTGGCTGTGAACAATAAACCCATGTGATTAATAAGGACTTTCCTTTAATGCATATGTGGGTGACAAGATAGTTTCTACAAAAGAATACTACTACTACTACTACTAATAATAATAATAATAATAATAATGGCATTAATATCCATTGTGTATTGCCTTTCCACGAAATAATCCTTTAAAACTGAATTGTATAGCTTGATTCATAGGACTACACTAGTAATGAAATATATAAGTAGAGTCAGTAACCTATAACATTCTGCATAACAGATAGAGATAATACATATTCCTGTGTTTTGTTGCTTATTAAAAGCATTTTCTAAATAAGATGTATTAATAATATTAAAGTAACCTTTTGCTCTACTGAAATTCTTGTTTTCATTTTAACATATTATGTCATTATCTTTTGCAGTGTATAATCTAAAATTATGTACAAATTTTCATATGATGATAACTGATAATTTATATCTCTATCTTAAAATGAGGCAGACATTATATATATTTTTAATTAGGGTTGGTATTTTAGATGCTTAGTCAAAAGTTACATACTTTATCCTTTTGTTCCTAAATATGTGTTATTCTTTGAGGATGCATTTACAAGAGCTCTATAATCAAAATACCAGAAATCAACTTATCAGAGTTGTGTGTGTTTTCCAGGAAATATGAGAATATAGTTGAAATCAGCTTACAAAGAAGTTAAAACACTTATTCTCTCAGACTGTCTGAAGATCGTAACATAATATCTAGTGAGCCTTATAATAATGATCTAGCACATTTGCTGACTCTCATATCATGTTGCTTTGTTGTATACACTCTGCCTTTTCAGAGTTAGAGTGAAATCATAAGATAACTAGAAATTAGTTCAAACTTAATAATGAAGTTAAGAATTAGGTAAGCTGATTTCCTAATACCCATAATACATTGATCATAGTTCTTGGCTCCAAAATTCAGAACTCAACTAGCTGTGAGGATGAAAAGTAGAATATTACACCGTTTGATCACTCATGGAACACCTCAGGTAACTATAAAGATCTAGACTTGAGTGAGGGAACCAGAATATTTGTCAAATTATACTAAAGTGCTGTATCATAGCTAAGTCTTGTGGAGTAAAACATTCTCTTGCAGAAGAAAGAGGAAAATAAAACTCACAAGAAAGTTACAAGATGTATAAGAAACTTAAAATAATTTTGAGGCTGTTCTTAAAAGTTACAACACAATAAGGTATTGCTGGATTTGGGGAGAGTCCTTGTTGAGGCTGCCTGAGACTCATGACTAGAACTGTGAGGAATCAGCTTTCATGAGTTGTGAGTCATGATTAGATGGTGTGTGACTCAACAGTGGTACTAAAAGTCCACTCAGTAAACTTCCCAACTCCCCAAGTAGGGGTTGTATAGAATTACTCCTTTGTTCATCTTTGTCCTCTGAGGTGAATAGAAATAGACCTATGGGAGAAATAAGAAAATTTAATTGGTCCCTAAGCAATTATCAACAGAGCCAGTGTTGAGTATGAGGGTAGAACACATTCAGCTTTCTGTAAGCAGTATAGAATGGCATGTCTCCTTGTAGTGTGTTAATTGTGTAGCTCCCATGGTTGGTGATAAACATGCAACTGGATTGAACTATCTGACTTTAGAGCATCTCTGGAAGGAATGCCAGGTGCCCATCTTTCTCTGGGTGATACAGGATCATGTGCATCCTCAATGAATAGGTTTACCATGCAAAGAGAGGGCTAATCTCTACATAACTAACAGACTAAACAAAATTAGAAGTTCTGAAAGTAACATGTATGAGACAGGATTACAAGCAGGCTGTGGTGGCAATTGGATGGCTTTTCCAGTGAGTAATAAGGAATGCAAAATGAGGCTGAGCTATTTATTTGCAAGAGGGCTTAACCACAGAAGGGAGGAATTACAAAAGAAAAAGACTGTATATGGATGTTGTCTCCTTCCTCATTAGTCTTTGATTGGGCAATAAAATAGGAATTTCTTGGACATTGAACTGCCATTTCTTCCAGCTGACCAGTCACAAGAGAAAGACAGTGAAAGGTGGATCTGAACTAAGGAGTACTGTGTGGCCTGAACACCAGGAGAAAACTGGACAGTGAGAAGGACAAGACCAAAGGGAAAGTGATAGAAGATTCGACTCAGTCCCTGTCCTAGTACAGTTGAAGGGAAATCCATAATTTAGCATGAAGTTTGGGATCTTAGTGATGTACCTGCATAAGCAGCTGTACTCATAAGGGAATACTCTGATGCTGGACCTCTTGAATTGAGAAATATTTTCAAGAAGTTAAAGCACTTATCATGATCTAGTTTGTGAGGTGGTGGGATACGGGGTCAGACAGAATCAGTCTGAGTGTGATATAAACAGAGATAATAAGTAATAAACTGATTAGTATTCTGAAAAGGAGACTGCATAATTGGAAACAATGTGAAGAAGTTAATCAAGATGGAGTGGCTCATAGAAGCCATTAGTGACACTTAGCAGGCTGAGGTCCCATGGATATCAGGGAATGGAAGATATTATGACAAGGACATTTAGGCATTCCTGAAAAAAAATGGGCATGAGAGAAGCACTGTTGCATGCTGTGTTCATTGGGTCAGAAAGGACTGTACTCACAACAGAATTAAAAGAGAAGTTATTTCACCAGGACCTATAAGAGATGGGAGTGGTTTGACTGAGCTCCTTGATAGGATGTGATATTTACAGTGTAGAAGTAGCTATGACATGTCTGAAGGGACTGGTTCAGTTGGTCAGTAGGTTTGTAAGGTATGAAAGTATTGAGGAAGAAATGAACAAACCAGAAAGCAGACAATGGGGCCTGACCTGGTCATTTGAAAGTAACTGTAGAAGATTTGTGTGAAGTTAGAGTTTCTAAGGAAACCATTGATAGGAAGCCAAATAAAATGCTTGTAAAACTCTGGAAGGTTTAACAGTTCAACAGTTCAACAAGGGGTTTTGGATCATGTAGTTCAGGTAGAAAGAAGAAGGCTGTTTTACTGTGAGGCAATTATTTCCAGAACGTGCGCTGAGTACAATTCTCCCTGCAAGAGAGTATACTGAGATGGAGATTGTACATTCATTTCCGGACCTTTTCAGTCACCAGTTGTGACTGACAGAGAGGCAATCAAACAATTCTGGTTTAGAGTCTGTCAGAACTGGGGATCTGGCTCAAGTGGCAGATGCAGCAGTGCGATTGTAGTCCTGCTCTTCCTTGTCACTGATCTGGGACCAGCAGCAGGAGTTTGTCCCCTGTAAACTACTGGATGGAAAGACACATGTCAGCTCTTTTGCAGTGCCTTAAAAAATAAGGGCAGATGGTTTGTGGAGAATGACTATGGATTATGGCAGGTCGAGATTATGGAAGATCTATGGACCTAATTCCCTAACCAATACCACCATACCCAATATTACTGTATTAATACAATACAAGTGATGGGTTAATAATTTCTTTCTGGTGAATCTCAAGAGCAGTGTGTACTTGCTTGGAATGATTGGTCGCATCCCTTCAAGGATTCTGTCCACCCTAGCAAAACGATTCCATGATTTACAGATTTGAAAAACACCTGGAAAACGAGGAGAACAGCAGTTGGAGGTCTTGAATGAATACCTCGTATGCCAGTGAAATAAAGCACTTCTCAGAGTCACAAAGCTGTCAATTTCCTCAATGAAAAGAACCTCAGTGCTAGGAATGGGCTGCATTTCTGGGAGTTGTAGAGGAGGCAAGCTCCTGCTGCCGTGCAAACATCAGGACTATTGCCCCTGCTTCAGGTTCCATGTAAAAACTGGACAATACGTCCTTATTGCTAATGAACCAATACCCACATATGTTTGGTTCTAGGACATAAAGAAATCAAACCGAGATTAAAGTAGAAATATCTTTCCAGACTAGCCATTTTTTTTTCCTTATCATAAGTTGTTATACTTGGGACACTGTCACCAATAATGCTACTTCATTATGGACAATACACACTGTATCATCCACATGCCAGACAAAGTTTACATGCTTGTTTAATAGAGGCACAATTGTGAGGGGTGCAAGCTACTGATTCTCCTTGGATTTACCATTCAATTCATGGGAAGGAAGCTATGTTTGGTACTGTAAACCAGGATAAAACCCAATGGCTGGGAGGGACTCAGTGGGGACAGTTCTGCTATTATTTGGTCAAGCAGATGTCATGTGTCTGTAAAATTGCCTTCTAAAGATTACTGTTTACATCTACAGATCTCTGCTGCTATCAGAATTAGTTGTGAACGTTCTTATGATGAGGAGGAAATGGTTACTGCAGGAGACTCATCATTGATTAAACTGCTAAGAATAGGTTACTCTTTCTGTAATGGGGGTACTATTTCTGTAGTATGGTATCCCAATGCTCACTCACTCAAAAAAGGACTATACAAATACCAGCTGGCATTCAAGAACCTGGACACGTCATAGAGGAAAGTCAGCAACAAATAGCACTATTCAAAAATGATGAAAACCTGCTTCTTTGTAAGCTGATTACATAACAGCTTCATGTGCTAGAGACAAACAATGCTTATTTTAGGTCTCATCAACATAGTTTCTTCCACGTGACCTGATAATTGTTTTACAGGTGGTCATAAGACCATATCACTATGACCTCAGTTTTCATGTGTTCCCTAGTACAGGGTTATGTATACTTCAAATGGATTGCATTGACCTTTCACATTTTCTTCTATCAGGAAGAAATTAGAAACTTCAACTTAATGACAGCATATAGGAAAGAACCCATAAAAAGTTAGAGAAAAAGAGATGAAGAAAGCAAAAAGTAAAAATAAAATAAGGAAGACACAAACAATATTCTTCGAAGATCTGTATGGTCTCATAAAGGAGTATATCATGATATATTATACAACAAAGTTCTATTAAAAAGATAGTATGGGTTTACTTTCTTCTGTTTATAATCAACAGAGCATACGTTTCAGAATTTTTGATATTCACATATGCTGGGAAGACCAATTGCAGGGTGTGTGGTATCTGCATATGTAGCTCTGAGGAAACAAGTAGAATTATTGCAGTTATGGATATCTAAAAGCCAGGCTCACAGTACACGAAATCATCAATCTTTTAAAAATATTCAAGTGTATAGTTATTACTTCTAGATTTAATTTATTCCCAATTAAGTTGTCTTATTACCAGACTATGTATTCCATTTTCTAAACACCCCTATTTGTTTGCTTCTCTGTATTTCATATAAATGTATCAATTCCTAGTCATAATTCCTTGCATCCCTTATTCCAGCACACATCCCATTAATATTTGCTGAATGGAGATTTTATGATTAAAGTAAGTTGCTTACTTTGGGTCCAAAATGCCAATGGTTTAATTAATGTTACTCATTTCCTACCAAAATTGCTAGGCGTTTAGCTCTTATCTTCCAGGGATTATTTTTTCTTTTGTATTTGCATTAAACAGAAACATAAGCTTTGCTAAGGTTAATATAAGTCTTGGCTTGTAAGCACTGAGATGGAAACCAAGGAAAGAGAGTAACTTTATCAACAAATACTTGTAATGTTTATTTCACGTAACCGTTTTAAAAGCCTTACAGCATGTTATCGCCTTTCATGCTGCAGGGTTCTCAGTGTGTCAGCAGATAAACAGACTTTGGCTTTGTGAGGCAGTCGCAGTGTCAGTCAATGCTCTGCTTTGAGGAAGACAGTGCCCTTCCTGTGAAAGGGCAGGCCACACCAGGGCAGTGCAGTGTTCCAAGTGCACAGCGTTTTAAGCATCCCTTAGTCTGTCTAGCTCTCAGTCACCAAGGTACTGACTACACTTTCCTCAAACTAGTTAAAGTTGTCAAAAGAGGTTTGGTTTCATCCTGGGAAAATAAAGAAGTTTTTTTCCCCCCCTCAGTTTGTGTGTCATTCCTAGCACTTGCGGATGAAGAATGAAGTAAACACTGTTCTCGAGGTTTTGAAACTTTAATAATGTAATAAACCTGCTAGATTTATGGAACTATTGACTCAAATCTAGTAGTATGCATAATGACTACATATTGTTTATTTTTTGATTATAACACAATTACAATAAGTCTTCCTTTTCGTCCCTCCAAACCTTCCCATGTATCCCTGCTTTCTCTTGTTCAAATTCATGGCCTAAAGAGGTCCATTAAGTGCTGTTCTATGAAATTCTTTGTATATACATATAAATTTCTAAGCATGAAATGCTTAGTCTGTATGGTGTTGCACAGATAGATAGATAGATAGATAGACGTTTTGAGGGTGGACAATATAAATTGGTATGGCCAATTGGTATGCTTTTCCCTAGGAGAAGACTACTTCTCCCACTTGCACCATTCTGTAGTTGCCTGTAGTTATTTCTGTAGAGTGTGTGTCTCTGTGATGTGTGTGTGTGTGTGTGTGTGTGTGCATGCGTGCGCGCGCATGCATTTATAAACATACCTATACACCTATATAAACATTTAGCAACAATTGACCCAAAAAGAGGTCTTGAATTTGAAAAGGAACAAGTAGAGGTTTATGGGAAGGTTTAGAGAGAGGAAAGGGAAGGAGAAAATGATGTAATTATATTATGAATTCAAAAAATAAAAGATATGGCTAAGCCACAAGCTGCATCTGCCAGAAAACCAGGTTGACTTCTTATAGACCTTCTCCTCTCTCTGTTTCTCCAGGCCTAATGCACCAGTCTAATCTCTAATACTACACTAGAACTCCAGCTGCAGCCTTCCCTTACCCCTCCTCACATCTGTGGAGCCCACATCCCCTCCTAACCTTCCTCTACCCATTTGTTTCTTTTTTTCCAGACTGCATATCCAGTAGCCATGCCATAGCAACACAATAGCAGATCCTACCATAGCAATAAGTAGTGTGAAGGCAGACCCACCCCTCTCCAACTGCTCCTTAGATCCAATCACTGCAATGTCATTTCTAGTTCTGCAGCTCATAACCTGTTGTAGTCTCCCTCTCCTCTCTAACCCCATCCTCAATGGATTATAAACTCTTTCTATTTGAACCTTCCTTCCTCCAACTTATCTGAGTTACCCAGCCCCCAGCACCAGCAGGCATTTCAGGTGAACACACCAGCAAAGCAGGACAGGAAAATAAGCAGCATATCACCATTATACTCTCATAAAATCTGGAAAGGAAACAGAAACAAAGAAGCAAAAGACCCACCCAACAAAGACGAATCAGAAACCAGCACTTAACTCTTTAATTGTCCCAAACCTTGATGTGGAGATACTAGCATAAAAATACAATCATCCGCCAGGGCAATATGTCTCTATGAGAGCCCAGCTATCTACCACAGCAGCCCTAAACATCCTAATGTAGCTAAAGCATAAGAAAACAACCTTATAACCAACTCTAAGAAGACCATAGTAGTCCCTAATTAAAAAGTAAATGAGTAAATCCCTTGAAGAAACCCAGGAAAACAAAAGAAACAGCTGAAGACTTGAGTAAATCCTCAGAGAAAGTGAAGAAAACAAAAACACACAGTTGAAGCAAAATATAAAACTGTTCAAGATCTAAAAGTGGAAATAGAAGTAATGAGACAACTGAGGCAAATCTGGAAATGAAAAGTTTAGAAATTGGAGCACAAACTATAGAGGCAAGTTTTACCAACAGAATACAAAAGATGGAAGAGAGACTCTCAGACACTGAAGATTTGACAGAAGAAAATTAATACTTCAGTCAAAAAAATGTTAAATCTAAAACAACTTAACACAAAGCATCTAGGAAATATGAGACAGTATGAAAAGAACAAACCTAAGAATAACAATTATACATGAAGGAGAAGGAACATAGTTCAAAAGTCCAGAAAATATTTTCAACAAAGTCATAGAAGATATTTCTCCTAACCTAAAGAAGGCATGTGGAAGATACCAAGGCAAGCATGGTGACTTGGAAGTGGATGAATGTGTTTCTGATCCCCATATGAATAAGGCTGTATGCCTCAATGAGATAAGATATACCTATGTGTATACCTTAAGATTATTCTGGTGTGAGTTGAGTTGGTAATTAATGAATGTGTCTACATGGTGCCACTTGTCAGCATGTTCTTGTGCTTACTTCTGTGACTATACACCTGGAGTCTTTTGAACAACTGCGAAGTTAATTTTGATGAATGTGCCAGCCAGCCATGTCTTCGTGGAGGACTATGTGTGGATGGAGGAGACAACTGCTATTGTGAATGCATGGGTAGTGGATTCACAGGGACACACTATGAGAACTTAATGCCTCTTTGTTTGTCAAAGCCTTGTCACAATGATACAACATGAGAAGACACTGTTGACAGTTATGTTTCAAACTGCTGGTCTGGGTACACAGGTACCCTGTATGACAAGGACAAAAAAATGAAAGGGATGTATGTGTGTGTGTGTGCTGAGCTTTCCTTAAAGGATCAGTAGGGACACAGACCTGCCTTCCTCATTCAACTTACTTGAAGTCTTGGGCTATATTTGCATCTGTCAGCCTGAACTCACAGACAGGAGCGTAGCATAACTGTCCTCTGAGGGGTTCAGATGCAAAGACCCATAGCCAAGGATTAGACCAAGCTCAGTCTTGAGGAAAAATTGGGGGAATGTTTGAGGACCCAGGACAGAATAGGGCCTCCACAAGAAGGCTAACATAATCAACAAATCTGGACTCATGGGGGCTCCCAGAGACTGAACCAACAACCAAAGAGCATACAAGGGCTTAACCTAACCACCCATCACAGTACATATGTAGCAGATGTGCAGCTTGGTCTTCATGTGGGTCCCCCAACAGCTGAAGTAGGAACTTACCCTGATTCTGTTGCCTACCTATTTATCCTATTCCCCTAACTGGACTCCCTTGCCTAATCTCAATGTGAGAGGATGTGCCTAATTGTGCAGGGACTTGAGGGGCCAACTACTCAGAATGTTGGTAATCAGGGGATGACTTCACCTTCTCTGAGGTGAAGGGGAGAAGTGGCAGGGAAGTGCCATGTGAAGCGAGACTGGGAGAAGACGAGGGCTGTGATTGGGATGTAAGGTGAATAAAAAGTAATGGGAAATGTTAGAATTAAGGGATTTTAACCTCTGTGGGGGAAAAACACACACACACAAAACTTGTGATGGTTTGAATAGGAATGGCCTCCATAGACTCAAGTGTTTGAAAGGTTGGTCCATAGGAAATGGCATTACTAGGAAGTAGGGCCTTTTTGGAGGAAATGTGTAACTGTGAGGGCATGCTTTGCAGTCTCCTATGAGTAAGATGTGCCCACTGGGACATACAGTCTCCTTCTACTGCCTGTGAATCAAGATGTAGAACTCTCAGCTCCTCCAACACCATGTCCGCCTGCATGCTGCCTTGTTTCCTGCCATGATGATATTGGACTAAACCTCTGAAACTGTAAGCTAACATGAAGTAAATATTTTCTTTTATAAGAGTTGTCATGGTCATGTTGTCTCTTTACAGCAATAAAACCATATCTAAGATAGAAGTAAATGCGTATAAAGGTAAAAGAAGCATACAGAGTGTTAAATAGATTGGACCAAAAAAGAATGTCTCCTTACTACAAAATAATCAAAACATTAAGCATACATTAAAAAAAAAAACATATTAAAAGCTACAAGCACGACTTTAATCCCAGCACTTGGGAGGCAGAGGCAGGTGGATTTCTGAGTTTGAGGCCAGCCTGGTCTACAAAGTGAGTTCCAGGACAGCCAGTGCTACATAGAGAAACCCTGTCTCGAAAAACCAAAAATAAATAAATAAATAAATAAATAAATAAATAAATAAATAAAATAAAATAAAAGCTACAAGAGAAAAGACCAAGTAAAGGTCTATATATAAAGGCAGGCCTATTAGAATTACATTAGACTTCTTAGTGGAGACTCTTATGAGACATAAGGGCTTGGACAGATGTGCTGTCTAGACTTTAACAGACCACAGACACTGGACCAAACTATTATAACTAGCAAAACTTTCAATCACCATAAATTGAGAAAACAAGGCATTTCATGATAAAGTCAAATTAAAATAATCTCTATCTATGAATCCATCCTACAGAAGGTATTTAAAGGAAAACTTCAACCTAAAAAGGTTAACTAAACAGAAAAAAAAAAAAAAAACAGGGAATAAATAGTCTAAAACCACCAAAATGTAAAGACACACACACACACACACAACAAGCAAACAAACCAAAACACTACCATGACCACAATCACTACCACCACCACCAACAAAAAATCAGCAATCACTGGTCATTGATACCTCTCAATACAATGGTATCAATTTCCCAATAAAAAAGATATAGACTAACAGAATGGATGTGAAAACAGGATCCAGTGTTCTGCTGCAACCAAGAAATATTCTTTGAAATAAAGAATAGACATTACTTTAGGATGAAGAGATGGAAAAAAGATGTTCCAAGCAAATAGACCTAAGAAACAAGCTGCTGTAGCCATTTTAATGTCTAACAACATAGACTTTAAATGAAAACTAGTCAAAAGAGATGAGGAAGGATGCTGCGTACTCTTCAAAAGAAACACATCCATCAATATGACATTTCAATTCTTAACATCTATGCCCCAACACAAGCATACCCAAGTTTGTAAAAGAAACCCTACTACAGATTAAATCACATATTGACACGCAGTCACTTATAATGAGAAGCTTAAGTGCCCCTTTCACCAATGGACAGGTCATTCAAACAAAAGCTAAACACAGAAATCCTGACCCTAACAGATGTTATGGGTGAAATGGCCTGTCTTAGTCAGGGTTTCTATTCCTACACAAACATCATGACCAAGAAGCAAGTTGGGGAGGAAAGGGTTTATTCGGCTTACACTTCCATATTGCTGTTCATCACCAAGGAAGTCAGGACTGGAACTCAAGCAGTTCAGGAAGCAGGAGCTGATGCAGAGGTCATAGAGGGATATTCTTTACTGGCTTGCCTCCCCTGGCTTGCTCAGCCTGCTCTCTTATAGAAGCAAGATTACCATCCCAGAGATGGTCCCACCCAATAGAGGCCTTTCCCCCTTGATCACTAATTGAGAAAATGCCTTACAGTTGGATCTCATGGAGGCATTTCCTCAACTGAAGCTCCTTCTTCTGTGATAACTCCAGCTGTGTTAAGTTGACACAAAACTAGCCAGTACATGGCCCTAACAAATATTTACAAATCATTTCACCCAAACACAACAAAATATACCTTCTGCTCTTCACCCCAAGAAACTTTCTCAAATATTGAGCACACAGTCAAACACAGAACAAATCTCCACAAATAAAAGAAAACTGAAATAAGTCTCTGCATTGTCAGACATCACAAATTAAAGTTGGATATCTTGAAGAAAAGAAACCATAAATGTTTATAAACTTACGGAAACTGAGCAACTCACTGCTGAATGAAAAATGAATCAAGAGCTAAATAAATAAATAAATAAATAAATGACTAAACAGTTAAAATAAAAAACTCAGATGCTGGTGAGCACAAGGAGAAAGAAGAACACTCCTCCATTGCTGGTGGGAATATAAACTGGTAAAACTCCTCTGGAAGTCAGTTTGGCAGTTCCTTAGAAAATTGGACATAGTATTACTTGAGGACCCAGCAACTCCTGGGCATATACCCTGAAGATCCTCCAACATGTAATATGGACACATGCTCCACTATGTTCATAGCAGCCTTATTTATAATAGCCAGAAGCTGGAAAGAACCCAGATGTCTTCCGACGGAGGAATGGATACAAAAAATGTGATACATTTACACGATGGAGTTCTACTCAGCTATTAAAAATGATGAATTCATGAAATTCTTAGGCAAATGGATAGAACTACAAAATATCATCCTGAGTGAGGTAACCCAGTCTCAAAAGAAAACAAATGGTATGCACTCACTGAGAAGTGAATAATAGCCCAAAAAGCTCCAAACACCTAGTATCCAACACACAGACCAATAAGAAGGAAGACCAAAGTGTTGGTCTCCTTCTTAGAAGGAGAACAAAATACTCACAGGAGCATATATGGAAGTAAAGTGTAGAGCAGAGACTAAAGGAAAGGCCATCCAGAGACTGTCCCACCTGGGGATTCATCCCATATACAGTTACCAAACCCAGACACTATTGTGGATGCCAAGAAGTACTTGCTGACAGGAGCCTGATATGACTGTCTCCTGAGAGGTCCTGTCAGACCCTTACAAGTACAGAGGCAGATGTTCACAGCCAACCATTGGACTGAGTGTGGCATCCCTAATAGAGGAGTCAGAGAAGGAACTGAAGAATTTGAAGGGGTTTGCAACCCCATAGGAAGAACAACAATATCAACCAACCAGAACCCCCCCCAGAACTCCTAGGGACTAAGCCATCAACAAAGGAGTATACATGGCTCCGGCTGCATGTGTAGCAGAGGATGGCCTTGTCATTCATCTATGGAAGGAGCAGTCCTTGGTCCTATGAATGCTCAATAGATGCCCCAGTCTAGGGGAATCAAGAATACGGAGGTGGGAGTGGGTGGGTGGGAGGAGGAACACCCTCATAGAAACAAGGAGAGGGAGGATGTGATAGGGTGTTTCCAGGAAGGAGGGAAATGGGGAAAGGGGGATAAGGGGATAACATTTGAAATGTAAATAAAGAAAATATCCAATAAGAAAGAGAAAGAAAAAAATCATATAAAGATGTAATAGGCCTATAGCTAGTATTGTAATAGATGCAGTCATTAAAATTCTCCCAACTACCACCACAACAACAAAAGACAATGTAGCTTAAGCACAGAATTCTTCCAGACTTTCAAGGAAGAGTTGATTCTAATTTTCCTCAAAGTATTCCATATAAGAGAAACAGAAGGAACATTGCCCATTCATTTTATGAAGTCATAGTTACCTTGATATCCAAGTCACATAAAGACTCAACAAAAAGAAATAATTATAGACCATTTTTAATATAGATGCAAAAACACACAATTAAATACTTACAAAGGAAATTCAAGAACAAATCAAAAAGATTACCCTCCATGATCAAGTAAGTAGGTTTCATCCCAGAGATGCAAGGATGGTTCAATATATGAAAATCAGTGAAATGAAACCCACTGTATTACCAAACTGAAAAGAAAAAAAAAAATACGGTCATCTCATTAGATGAGGAAAAGTCCTTAGACAAAATCTAAAACCCATTTAATAAAAGTTATTAGGGATACATGAAACATATCTAAATGCAACGAAGGCAATGTAAAGCAATTCTGTCCACAATAGCAAATTAAATTAAGAGAGACCCAAAGAAGTTATACTGGAATCCAGAGCATGACAATGTTGTTTTCCATATCTATTCAATACATGACTTCAAGTTTTGTTAAAGCAGTAAGAAGGTGAAAGAGATCAAACAAATACAGATTGGAGAAGATGAAGTCAAATTGTCATCATTTGCAGATGATATGATAGTACACATAAGTGACCCTAAAAACTCCATGAAGGAACTTCTTTATGCAAACACTTTCAGCAAAGGAAGTGGATAAAGAGATTAACTTTAGAAAATCAGTAGCCCTCCTCCTATATCCAAATGACAAATGGACTGAGAAAGAAATCAAAGAAACAAAAACATTCACAAGAGCTTCAAATAATACAAAATATCTTGGTGTAACTGTAACCAAGCAAGTGAAAATATTATATGACAAAACTTTAAGTCTTCAAAGAAAGAAATTGAAGAATATTATCAGAAGATTAAAAATCTCCCATGCTCATGGATCAGTAGATTGAACATAGTAAGAATGGTGTCTTAGTTAGGGTTTTACTGCTGTGAACAGACACCATGACCAAGGCAAGTCTTATAAAAAACAACATTTAATTGGGGCTGGCTTACAGGTTCAGAGGTTCAGTCCATTATCATTAAGGTGGGAGCATGGCAGTATCCAGGCAGGCATGGTGCAGCAGTAGCTGAGAGTTCTATGTCTTCATCCAAAGGCTGCTAGTGGAAGACTGACTTCCAGGCAACTAGGGTGAGGATCTTATACCCACACCCACAGTGACACACCCATTCCAACCAGGTCACACCTATTCCAACAAGTCCACACCTTCAGATGGTGCCACTCCCTGGTCCAAGGATATACAAACCATCACAAATGGCCATTCTACAAAAAGCAATCTACAGATACAAAATCTATACACATTTTTTTACAGGCCTTGAAAGAACAATTCTCAACATCATATGAAAAAAAACAAAAAACAAAAACAAAAACCCAGGATAGCTAAAACTATCTTGAATAATAAAAGAACTTCTAGATGTCCCCCTCCCCATTCTGATTTAAAGTTGTACTACAGAGCTATAATAATAAAAACTACATGAAATTGCCCAAAGGGCAGATATGTTGATCAGTGGAATCTAACTGAAGATCCAGAAATAAACCCTCATACATATGGGAAGAGAATTTTTCCAACTCCACATCTGCTGGAGGACTAATATCCAAAATATGTGAAGATGTCAAGAAACTAGATATCAAAGAAACAAATAATACAATTAATAAATGGGGAAAAGATCTAAATGGAGCATTCATAATACAGAAATTTCAAATGGCTGAAAAATGCTTAAAGAAATGTTCAAAGTCCTTACCCATTAAGGAAATATAAATCACCAGGCAGTGATGGTACAAGCCTTTAATCCCAGTACTTGGGAGGCAGCAGCAGGCAGATTTCTGAATTCAAGGCCAGCCTGGTCTACAGAGTGAGTTTCAGGACAGCCAGGACTACACAAAGAAACCCTGTTTGAGAACCACCACTAACCCCCTTCCCCCCCCCCCAAAAGAAAAAGGAAATACAAGCAAAATCTATTCTGAGATTCCTTCTTATACCTGCCAAAATGACTAAGATTAAGAATACAAGTGACAGCTCATGCTGGCAAGGATGTGGAGTAAGGAGAACATTCTTCCGTTGCTGATGGGAGTACAAATTTGTAGAGCCATTTGAAAAGCCAATGTGGTAGTTCCTCAGAAAGCTGGGAATCAATGTACCTCAAAACACAGTTAAATCACTTTTGTGCACATACTCAAAGGATACCCATCACAGCGTAAGGACACTTGCCCAATCATCTTCATTGCTCCTCTGTTCGTAAGAACTAGTGTCTTAGTTAGGGCTTTATTGCCTCTTCACAAAGAGGCACCATGATCATGGCAACTCTTTTTTAAAAACAAAACAAAACCATTAAAAAAAAAAAAACATTTAATTGAGGCCAGCTTACAGTTTCAGATGTTTAGTCCATTATAGTTACGTTTGGAATCATGGTAGCCCACAGGCAGACATGGTGCTGGAGAAGGAGCTGAGAGTTCTAAACACACTGGGCCTATCTTGAGCATTTGAGACCTCAAAACCCACCACCAGTGACATTCTTCCTTCAACAAGGCCACAGCTACTCAAACAAGGCAGTACCTCCTAATAGTGCTGCTCCCTATGGGCCGATGTGGACCATTTTTACTCAAACTACCACTCACTGGTCCCCATAGACTTGTAGCCATATTATAGTGCATTTAGTCCAACTTCAAAAGTTTATCACAGTGTCAGCACTGTTTAAAAGTTCAAAGTCTATCTGACACTCAAACAGTCTCTTAACTTTAATCCTCTATAAGATCAAAATCAAACAGCAGATCACATACTTCCAACTTACAATAGCTCGGAATATACATTACTATTCCTAAAAAGGGAAGAAATGGAACATAATGAAGAAATACTGGACGAAAGAAAGAATGAAAACCAGCAGGACAAACTCCAAACTTTCCACCTGAATTTCTGATATCAAAACACTTCTCATATTACCAACTTCTTTCAGCTTTGTTAACGGTAGCATACATACTTCTTTCTCTTGGGCTTCTTCCACTCCCTCTTAGAAGTATTCCTTGGCAGGTGTCCCATGACTCTAGCATCTCCAGCATCTTGGAATCTCCAAGGTAATCTAATCTTCATCTTCACAGTGTCACTCATTGGCCTTTCTAGGCCTGCATGCATGGATACTGCTGACATATGCCTGGCCTAAGTGACTTTCCTTTGTCATGGAAGGCAATTCTATTGTCCCTCCCCTTTGTTTGTTTCCTTGGCTCTAAAGCAAGAGGACAAAGCTGTCAAGTTCTACAGCTTCCTGGGACTGGAACTTGGCCTTCTCATTCAAATATATTTTCATCAGGTATATATATATATATATATATATATATATATATATATATATATAATGATTTTATTCTCTGCCTATGCTTGACTGTCCCTCTGTTGACCAGGCTGGCTCAGTCTCAGAGATCTCTCTGCCTCTGCCTTGTGAGTTTTGGGACTAAAAGTGTACACAACCATGCCCAACCCTAAACTCTTCTTTAATTTCTTTTCAGTTTCTTTCATTCCTTTTCACAAGATGAAAGCTTAGCTGGGTGGGGTCTTGCCCTGAGGTCACCACTCCCTGTATTCCATTTAACATCAGGATTTTTTTTAAACCTGCTTATCTCCTTGACCTTGAGACTTACTTCCATTCCACTTCCTGGTGTCCTCTTTCTCCTTAACTTGTACACTTTGCAACTTTTCTTGCTCAGCTTGATGCTTTTCATTATAGATTTTTATAAGTGATCACTAATAACCACATGACACAATCCAAAGTAGGCTGTATTGAAATCTCTTCTGCAAACAAAATAAACCCACAACTCTTCAATTTAACTTCAGGTAAGGTTTTTGGAGAAAGGCAGGAAACAACCACATCCCCACCCCTCACCCCCACAAAGTATCACTAGAACGGTCTCCAAGGGCACATTATTAAAATTCTTCTTCTCTGAAATGTCTTGAGCTAGGCTCTCACTATTGAAATCATACTCAGAGCCACTGTCTCATTTGCTCCTACTGAAATGACCCAATAGGCTACATCCAAAGTGTTCAGCTGCTTTTCTGATCCCAAAATCAAGGTTTCTATTCCTCCAAACAAAAGCCTGATCAGGTCTATAACAGAAATACCTGGTACCATCTTCTGTGTCATGGCTTTATTGCTGTGAAGAGACACCATGCAAGTCTTTTTTTCTTCTGCTTCCTCCTACTCCTTCTTCCCATTTTTAATTAATTAACTTTACATCCTGACTGCAGTTTCCACTCCTTACTTTTTCCCAGTCCTGTTTCCAGCTCCACTCCACCCTACATCCCCCTCCCCTGTCCTGCCCTCTACTTCCCCACATCCACTCTTCCACTCATTCTCTTCATCAAAAGGGAGGTCTTATATGGATATCAAGCCCTAACATATCAAGTTGCAGTAAGACCAGGCTCATCCTCTCCTATTGGGGCTACTAGAGGCAGCTCAGTGGGAAGAAAGTGCCCCAAAGGCAGGCAACAGAATCCTGAGACAGTCGTTCTCCTTCTCCTTGGGGCTGTTAGGAGCTCCAAGACTAAGATACACAAATGTAAATGTAACATATGTGCAGAAGGTATACATGCAGGCTTCCTGGTTGGCAGTTCAGTCTCTGCGAGCACTTGTGGGCTCAGATCAGTTGATTCTATAGGTTTTCTTGTGGTGTCCTTGTTCCCTCTGGCTTCTACAATCCTTCTTTCCCCTATATTGCAGGATTTCTCCAAGCTCCACCTAATGTTTGGCTGTGGGTCTCTGCATCTGCTTCTGTCAGTTGCTGGGTAATGCCTCTCAGATAACAGCTATGCCAGGTACCTGTCAAGAAGTATAGCAGAATATCATTAATAATGTCAACTGTGGGCTTTCTCTCTTGGCAGAGGTCTCAGGCTGGACCTGTCATTGGTTGGACACTCCATACCTGGATGTCGGCATATAGAAAAATGCAAATAGATCCATAACTGTCATCCTGCAGAAAATTCAAGTTCAAATGGATCAAAGTCCTCAGCATAAAACCATATACACTAATGGAGTACAAATCTAAACAGAGAATTCTCCACAGAAGAATCCCTAATGGCTGAGAAGCACTTAAAGAAATGTTCAACAGCATTTGGATGGGGATGGCGAGAGGACAAATTATAGCTACTAGTATCTCCGGGCTTATATGGTGAATCCTCCAGGATTTGCCACCGAAGGATTTAGAGTTAATATGGTTTACAAGATTAGGATTCTAGTTGTTATGCCCAACAACTGAGTTACCGTTGTTTTTGAACTAAGTTTGTGTGGTGTTTTCCTTCTCGAGGCAGTTCACCTGGGTTCTAGAGAGAAAGGTATGGCAGCAAAACATGGGTTTGCCAGGTGTGCACCACAAAGGCCGTGGATGTTTTGAATCATGGGGCTGGCATGGTAGCACCCTGCTAGTGGGAATTTAGAGCTGGGTGGAGAGAATTTGGAGCTCTGAGTCAGAGTCTTCATAAGATAAGAACTGGCTGGAGAGACCGCGGGGGCTGACCAGTAGCTGGGTGAAGAGAGGAAACATGCTATACTCGATTTTTTATTTCCCTCAACAGTACCTGCTGGTCTTTATCCTGGTTTTGAGGTCATCACCATACATGTCCTTGGCCAGATTTTTACTGGGCCTGTAGATGCTCTGAGCCATATCTTTGCCACCTTTCCAGGCCTGATCATAAACATTGTAAATTTTATCTTCTCTACCTGCAAATCCACTGGCCATACCCTGTGGAAAAATGAATGACACCAAATAAAAAGGTATAGTTATCCAAAGCTGAACCTGAATGCTTACGAGTTAATAGTTTCATCTTTACAGCTAATTATAAAACCTCAACTGCAACATTTATATAAAATAATAAACAAGTATAAACTTCTTCATACACTTTTGAGTTCTTACTTAGAGACTAAGATTAAATCAAGGTATTTGTTGTGGATAGCCCTGGTGTTGATTTTATTTTGATGCTAATTCCACTTTAGCAGGAGGGGTTGCAGACAAGGAGTGAATTACATACATAGGTGACTTCTTGTGAACCTTCTCCCCACCTTAACTTGTAAAATAAAGGCTGTAGCCAGTAATTGGACAGTGGAAGTGAAGGTGGAGCTGAAAAGTTTGGGGGAGAAGAAGAAGAGAGAGAGAGGGGTAGAGAGAAAGGAAGGAAGATGGAGGAGGAGAAAGACAATACAGATTCTGCCAGGCTTTAAATAGTCACAGGTAGGTATGTATATCATAAGAGAATAGAATGATTTGAATAACTTCTATAATCTAGGTGGGCAGCTTGTATCATTATCAATTGGCTCTGAAATTATTGTGTGAGCATCTTGTGAGTTGAGAATTTATTGATATATAAATATGGCTGTTTAATTATAACCATGACAAAGGATGCTTACCATTTCTTTTATGTTTTATTAGATATTTTCTTTATTTACAATTCAAATGCCACCCCCTTTCCAAGTTTCATCTCAGAAAATCCCCTCTCCTCTCCCTGCTCCCCCAGCTCCCCAACCCACCCACTCTGTCTCTCTGTCCCTGGCATTCCCTATACTGGGCATAGAACCTTTGCAGGACAAAGGGCCTCTCCTCCCATTGATGACCCACTAGGCCATCCTCTGCTACATATGCAGTTGGAGCCATGAGTGCCACCATGTGTTTTCTTTGATTGGTGGTTTAGTCCCAGGGAGCTCTGGAGGTATTGGTTAGCTCATATTGTTGTTCCTTCTATAGGGCTGTAGACCCCTTCAGCTCTTTGGGTACTTTCTCTGGCTCTTTTATTGGGGGCCCTGTGTTCTGTCCAATGGATGACTGTGAGCATCCACTTCTGTATTTGCCAGGCACTGGCAGAGCCTCTCAGCAGACAGCTATATCAGGATCCTGTCAGCAAAATCTTGTTGGCATCTGCAATAGTGCCTGGGTTTGGTGGTTGTTTATGGGATGGATCCCAGGTGGGGCAGTCTCTGGATGGTCTTTTCTTCAGGCTCTACTCTGAACTTTGTCTCTGTAACTCCTTCCATGGGTATTTTGTTCCCCCTTCTAAAAAGAAGCGAAGTATCCACACTTTGCTCTTCTTTCTTCTTGAGTTTCATGTGTTTTGCAAATTGTATTTTGGCTATTCTGAGTTTCTGGGCTAACATCCACTTATCAGTGAGTGTATATCATGTGTGTTCTTTTGTGATTGGGTTACCTCACTCAGGATGATATCCTCTAGATCCATCCATTTGCCTAAGAATTTCATGAATTAATTGTTTTTAATAGCTGAGTAGTACCCCATTGTGTAAATGGTCTATATTTTCTGTATCCATTCCTCTGTTAAGGGACATCTGGGTTCTTTCCAGCTTCTAGCTATTATAAATAAGGCTGCTATGAACATAGTGGAGCATGCATCTTTATTACAAGTTGGAGCATCTTCTGGGTATATGCCCAGGAGAGGTATTGTTGGATCTTCCGGTAGTACTAAGTCCAATTTTCTGAGGAACCACCAAACTGATATCTAGAGTGGTTGTACCAGTTTGCAATCCCACCAGCAATGGAGGAGTGTTCCTCTTTTTCCACATCCTCGCCTCATCTGCTGTCACCTGAATTTTTGATCTTAGTCATTCTGACTGGTCTGAGGTGGAATCTCTGGGTTGTTTTGATTTGTTTTTCCCTGATGATTAAGGATGTTGGACATTTTTTTAGGTGCTTCTTAGCCACTTGGTATTCCTCAGTTGAGAATTCTTTGTTTAGCTCTGTACCCCATTTTTAATAGGGTTATTTGGTTTTCTGGAGTCCAACTTCTTGAGTTCTTTATAGATATTGGATATTAGCCCTCTATCGGATTGGTAAAGATCTTTTCCCAATCTGTTGGTTTCCTTTTTGTCTTTTTGACAATGTCCTTTGCCTTACAGAAGCTTTGCAATTTCATGAGGTCTCATTTGTCCCATTTGTCTATTCTTGATCTTACAGCACAAGCCATTGGTGTTCTGTTCAGTAATATTTTCTCTATGTGCCTATCTTCAAGGCTCTTCCTCACTTTCTCCTCCATACATTTCAGTGTATCTGGTTTTATGTGGAGTTCCTTGATCTATTTAGACTTGAGCTTTGTACAAGGAGATAAGAATGGATCAATTTGCTCTCTTGCCTTCTTGCTTCTGCTCTGTCCTCTCCCTCCTGCTCCCTCCTCTTCCCATCCGTACCCCCACCTCCAGTGCTCATGGCCACCCTCTACCTCTCTGTTCTCTCTCTCTGCCTGTCTCCTGTCTCTGTCTCTACTACCCTCTCAACTCCCTTTACCATAAATAGAGAATAAACTCTGTTCTATACTAAAAAAAGAAAAAAAAAAGGATCAATTCGAATTCTTCTAAATGCTAACCATGAGTTGAACCAGCACCATTTGTTGAAATGCTTTCTTTTTTTTTCCACTGGATGGTTTTAGCTCCTTCATCAAAGATCAAGTGTGGGTTCATTTCTGGGTCTTTAATTCTATTCCATTGATCTACTTGTCTCTTGTACCAGTATCAAGCAATTTTTAATCACAATTGCTCTGTAGTACAGCTTGAGGTCAGGGATGGTGATTCCACCAGAGGTTCTTTTATTGTTGAGAATAGTTTTAGCTATCCTTGGTTTTTTGTTATTCCAGATAAATTTGCAAATTTCTCTTTCTCTCTGAAGAACTGAGTTGTAATTTTGATGTCAGAGCTAAGTGACAAGAAGGGGTCAAGGGAGGATGCATGCATCTCACTGACAAGGGGAAATGGAATAGAAACTTGGATGGACAGGGTGGGTAGAGGACTGGACAGGACTGGGGATTTAGATGGAAACAAGTAGAATGAGGTTGATGGAGGAAGGAGGGAGAGAATACTAGGAGAGACTATGGAAAAATCGCTGGCATCTATGGAGGTAACCTTTATTTTGCTAAGACAACTAGCAGAGGGGAATATGGAGCCTGAACTGGCCATCTCCTGTAACCCGCAAGACTTCCAATGAAGGCATTGGGACACCAATCCAGGTATAAAACTTTTGAATGGACCATGAAATGCCTATAAAAGAAAACATTTAATTGGGACTTGGTAACAGTTTCTGAGGGTTAGTCCATTATCATCATGGTTAAAAGCATGATGGACTCCAGGTATACATGCTGCTTGAGAAGCAGCTGAGTTCTACTTCTGATCTGCAGGCTTCAGGAAGAGTATGGCATACTAGGCTTAGCTTTAACATCTGAAACCTAGAAATCCACCACAGTATTTCCTTCCACAATGTCACACCTACTCCATGCCCCATAATAGTGCCACTTCTTTTGAGTCTGTGGGGGCTATTTTTGTTCAAATCACCATAGCCAGTAATTGGAGTAAATCTAGATGTCCTTCACCACATGAATGGACAATGAAAATATAAGACATTTACACAATTCAGTATTACCCAGCTGTTGTAAAAAAAAAAAAATGACATCATAAAATTTGAAGGCAAATGGATGGAACTAAAAAAAATTATCCTGAGCAAGGTAACCAGGCCCAAAGATAAATATGGCATGTATGTATTCACTTATAAGGATATAGTAGCTTTTAAGTAAATGATAATCAAGCAAAAAACAAAACAAAACAAAACAGCAACCAACCAACCAACAAAAAATCTAGAGAGAGGAGGGCATCTGGGACTAATGGAGTTATCTCCCTGATAGGGGGAGATAGAATAGATTGTATGGGTAGATTGGGGTTTTGTGGGGACAGAAGCATGGCTAGGAATAGAGTATCATGTTTGGAGGAGATGGGGTAAGGGAGATAATATTGGGAGAGAAAGCCGGGCATGGTGGCGCATGCCTTTAATCCCAGCACTCAGGAGGCAGAGACAGGTGGATTTCTGAGTTCAAGGCCAGCCTTGGTCTACAAAGTGAGTTCCAGGACAGCCAGAGCTATATAGAGAAACCCTGTCTCAAAGAAAAAAAAAAAAAGTATTGGAAGAGAAAACTGGATGGGGTGATTTGAAAACCTAGTATAGTGGGAAAATGTAAACTTCCTGTAATCTATGAAGGTGATCCTAATAAGGCCTTTAAAGGGAGAATATGGAATCTCAACTATCCATGTCTTATAGCATTATCCAAGGTTTCTAGTGGTGAGACTAGTGAGTATATAATTGAATTGTTGGCTAAAGCTGTCCCATGGAAAGTCTAAAACAACCCAGGCTAAGGCAGAAAGCTCCTCTCCACAAAATGACAGCAGGGCACTGTCAGTCACAGTCAGTGACTAATACTGTTGGTATTAGTGCCAAGGACAACTCCCATACGACTCATTGACCATGGAGAAGTGGAGCTGGTGGCAACACAGAACCCTTACCCTTATGTTATTACAGTCTGTACTGGCTAGTTTTGTGTCAACTTGACACAGCTGGAGTTATCACAGAGAAAGGAGCCTCCCTTGAGGAAATGTCTCCATCAGATCCAACTGTAAGGCACTTTCTCAATTATTGATCAAGGAGGGAAGGCCCCCTGTGGGTGGGACCATCTCTGGGCTGGTAGTCTTGGGTTATATAAGAGAGCAGGCTGAGCAAGCCAGGGGAGGCAAGCCAGTAAGGAACATGCCTCCATGGCTTCTGCATCAGCTCCTATTTCCTTACCAGCTTGAGTTCCAGTCCTGACTTCCTTGGTGATGAACAGCAATGTGGAAGTGTAAGCCGAATAAACCCTTTCCTCCCCAACTTGCTTCTTGGTCATGAGGTTTATGCAGGAATAGAAACCCTGACTAAGACACAGTCTTTTTGGTGCAGAAAAGTACTATGCAGGCTACAAAGAGAGAATCATGGACAGCAAACCAGCCACAAAACCTTTAACTTAAAATCTGCCCTGTCTGCAAAGTATGCTAGGGCAATGGTAGAAAAACATGTGTGGGAGTGACTGACCAATAGCTAAGATATTCATCTAAAATATCTAAGATTTGATCAAAGGCCCACTCCAGTAGAGGAAACCCTCACATGAAACTGCTTGAGTGACCAAGAATCAGAGACTTCATACCCAGAGATAAATCGTAAGGACTATTAATGATATTCTGCTATATTAATAGGTTAGTGTCTTATCCAGTCATATTCAAAGAGGCTTCTTCTGGTATCAGATGGGAACATGTGCAAAGACCCATAGCTAGACATTATGTGGAGAATCTAAATTGGAGTTCTCCATCAAATCCCTCCTCTCAAAGGTCAGAGAATCCTGTGAAAGAAGAGGAGGAATGATTGAAAATGACAGAGAGGTTGCAGGACACCAAGAGAGCAAGGCCTTCTGAACCAACTGAGAAAGTTTTTATGAACTCACAGGCCTACATGAGCCTGTATCAGATTTTCTGCATATATATTATAGCGATTATTAGCTTAGTATTTTTATGAAACTCCTGCCAGATCCAGTGGGTCTCTGGCTCCTGTGGCTGCTCTTGGGGCTCTGTTACTCCTTTTGGGGTGCCTTGTTCAACTTTGATTTGAGAAAATAAATTTATTCTGATTTTGATATCAATTTGAGCAATTTACCTAACAATGTTCTGTTATTTAATATTTTAATTTAATTTAATTATGACAGTTTATCGTTCTATGCTTTATTTCTGTTGTGACATAAGGTCTCACCATGTAATAGAAGAAAGCTTTAAGCAACAGTCATCTGTCTTAACCTCTTGAGTGCAAGAATTTTAGACATGTGCATCTACACTTGGCTATTTCACCATATTGTACCCACCAAATAGCATCGTAAACAGCACATTTTTGTGAATGTTTAAACTTAATAATTACTGTTAGTAATTCAGAAAATCATTCATGTTAAAGCAAATATATTAATAAATAAATAAATAAATGGTATAATTTTTTTAAAATTTAAAATTATTCCAGATTCCACATGTCCCAACTAATACATCTAACCTACACCCTCCAGGCTTTCATGACCCTGAACAGCTATGGTAAAACAACTCTCCTTGTGGGATAACAAATGAGCATTCAGCTTCATTTAGTTCTAGTCGTAGTGATTTCTACTTCTTTACAACTTAGGTAGTTGAGAGAAAATATGTTGTATATTATTTACTATGCTACAAAATTTTTAAGCAGAGATGTTTGTAGATTAACTGTTATGCAATATTTGTAAAAACTGAAGAAACTTTTTCTCTTTCTGATAGCTTGAGAGTAATATTTTGTGACATAAGACTATATGAATTACATTTATGGATTAAAATAGTCCTTGTTTCTTATTTGTTATCATATAAAATATAAGGAGTTACCCTTGCTTTCAAAGTGTATCAATATATTGCAATTGGCACACCTCTTTATGTGCTGGTTTCTAGTTGTTATTCTGCATTAATCATTTATTTTTCTTTTTTCACACAAATTCTCTTCCTTTGCTTAGTTGGTTAATCTGCCTAGCATTACCTTTCACATGATCTCTACATGATCCATGTATGATAGCTTACATAAAAGTTCTGTCTTAGATAATGACAGTACTTTTCTCTTTAGAGCGTTGAGCTCTTAAGAATCCATTTTCCACATGGGCATAGAGCCAACATTTGGGAGAGAAGGCTGAGGGAGAGAGGTTACCACGCAGGCAAGATTAAGTGCAGATAAACAGAGACAGTCTATGATTTTAGAGCTTTATTATAGAAAGGCAGGGGGAAAGAGAGAGAGAGAGAGAGAGAGAGAGAGAGAGAGAGAGAGAGAGAGAGAGAGAGAGAGAGAGAGAGAAGAAAGGCTAGAGAGTAAGAGGGAGAGAGAGGAAGAGAGTGAGAGGAGAGAGGAGAGGAGAGAGGAGAGGAGAGTAAGGGGAGAAAGAGGAGTAAGAACAAGAGAGGAGAGAGTGAGAAGGGGCCAAACAGTCCATCTTTTTTTTATATATATATTTTTTTTATTACGTATTTTCCTCGATTACATTTCCAATGCTATTCCCAAAAGTCCCCTGCCAAGGTACTCCGGTGGAGCCAGCTTGAGGCAGTAATGCCAAAAAAGCTGCTCATGAGAAATGAATTCCTAGAACTTTGTGCTGGAGGTCTGATGAAAGTCTGACCCTCCAGCTTGGATCAGTTTGGCAGGCGTAAAGCCTGGAAGCTGTTCTTGACGATCAGAGTTCCATGGTGATTCTTCTCCCAGAGGTTGGCATTCTCTCCTGAACCCAAAAAATTATCAAATTCCCACCGCATTAGTTTAATGCATAGATTCACGTGCACTCTATTAAGCATTACCTTATAGTAAATGCCTTTTAAGATTGTATTCTAACATAGCTAAAGCCTTTCCCAGTGTTCTAAGATCCCAGATAACAGCAAGGAGCTTAACCTATTCAGTAACTAATTTAGCTCTACCATAAAACAATAAAACACTAGCCATTAGCTCAGTTATTTGCAAAAAGAGACTAAAAGTCTCACTGAGATAGAAATATTTACTACAAACTACATTCCACACCAGAGCAAGTTGATATACTATCCTGATAATGGAAATTCTCCAAATTAGATATAATTTAACAAGGCCTAGAGAATTTCGGGGTCAGTGACACTACATTACTCTTGAAGCCTGTCAAGATTTAAACCCCCTGGAGCAATTAACAAAGTGTAAAACTTTTGCCTGGTCAGGGCTAAAGCAGGCGTTTATCTCTAAGTAAACATAGTCTTTTTAAAGTCACTCCTCTTGCACCTGGGAAACTTCAATGTACCGTATCTGTTATGTTTTACAATTTATGATATTCGCTGTAATATAATAGTCTCATGTTTTAGCAAGAGATTACATTCAGATTCGACACCTCTCTTGTGTGTGTCTCTGTCTGTCCCATCCGACTCTTTGCCCATCTGCTCGAGAGAACTCTTTTCTACGCAGGCACGGGACCCAGAGGGTCTGCGGCAGTCCCCCATACCCTCCCCCCCCCCCCACTTCCCTACCCACCCATTCCCACTTTTTGGCCCTGGGGTTCCCCTGTACTGGGGCATATAAAGTTTGTGTGTCCAATGGACCTCTCTTTCCAGTGATGGCCGACTAGGCCATCTTTTGATACATATGCAGCTAGAGTCAAGAGCTCCGGGGTATTGGTTAGTTCATAATGTTGCACCTACAGGGTTGCAAATCTCTTTACCTCCTTGGATACTTTCTCTAGCTCCTCCATTGGAGGCCCTGTGATCCATCTAATAGCTGACTGTGAGCATCCACTTCTGTGTTTGCTAGGCCCCGACCTAGTCTCACAAGAGACAGCTATATCAGGGTCCTTTCAGCAAACGCTTGCTAGTGTATGCAATGGTGTCATCGTTTGGAGGCTAATTATGGGGTGGCTCCCTGGATATGGCAGTCTCTAGATGGTCCATCCTTTCAAACAGCCTCTCTTATAGTGGACTGTTTTATCTTATTGTTGCTAGGTAACTGCAGAAGAGTCTAGCCTGAAGGTCAGAAGCTTGGGACATTGCCTACGTGACTACTAACCACTCTTCTCTTGTAGGGGCTGAGGGGGCAGAAACTTCGATAGGAACCAGGGTTCCAGGAAACATGAGAGGACTCTTTTCGTCCCACATAGGTGATTATCACCACCTGGGTCCTGGGGTTCACCATCTCAGCTCTACTGGATGTCTGTGTATAGCCAAATGCCCCACAAGAGGCAGGCAGATCTCTGAGTTCCAGGCCAGCCTGATCTACAGAGTAAGTTCCAGAACATCAAGAACTACCCTACCATCCTGTCTCAAAATCAAACAAACACAAAAGCAACAAAACCAATTCATTTCTTTTTTTATTTTATGATACTAATTTTTTATCCCCGTATGTGAAGTTTTGCATGCCTCATTTCCCAGGCTTCTCCTTGTTAGCTATGTAACTTTGAACTCTCTGTTGCACACCAAAGAAACTTTTACATAGAGAAACTTAGTATTACAGAAATTAGTATTATACTGACTTTTGAAGAATTATATAAACCTAAGTCCAAATCCAATGTCTCTTGCCTTAACAACACTGCTTTTGTAAGCTAGGGCTCAGCTCACCTGTGCCCACAGAGCCAAAAGGAGCCCAAAGAACAGTAGAATCAATGGGACTTTCTTGTTTACTCCAAGAAACTTTTGCATGGGGAAAATATTGCTGTAAATCAACAGTATATATTCAAAATTTCAAAATCCATGTAATATTTTTTATTGGAAATTCTGACACTTAATGCTTCGAATATAGAGAACTTTTTTTTCTTGAAAAACTGTTCAGTATTTTAAGATGTTATGTAAGATTTCCACAAATAAGTGAGTACTTCAAATAAAATTCAACAATTTTTGATCTGATGCATAACACCATTTTTCTTTTTCCCACACTGCACTTAGCAAAATGTTGATTTAATGTGTTATTTTTCCTAGTTCATGGAGTCATTGTTAAGTTAGAATATTTATTTTTGTTCATTTTGAGTCTAATCACTTTGGAAATGTAGTTGAAACAACCTTGAGATTTTAAACTCTTTGTGAACCATGGAACAATGATTACTGTGCTCAAGTCATGAAAGAAGCAAAGCAAAAAGCTCAATTCTGTTAGCTTGTGACTCAGAATTCAGTGTTCTGTGCTTAACTATGCAACAGCTTTTGTAAATTGTAAAGAACTCTTTAAGTGAAAGTTTTCTGACTCCAGAATGGAGGAGCAGAGTGCCTGACACTTATGAGGAACACAAGACTGTTCAGTGAGGGAGTGACAGCTCTGGGTCTACAATGAGAAAGGTTTAGAAAAGTCTGCATGATTTAATGTCAACTTATAGCTTCACTGCCATTCAATTGCAAATATCAGACCTTTCCACGAGAACAAATTTCATGCTAAGGGAAGGAGAGATGAGACCCAGGAGTGTGGAGTATCTGACAGCATTTGTGGAAAGGGAGCAAGGGTCTGATGGAGCTGCCACCTTGTAATGTGCATTCCAGTCTTCATGAGCAATGACCAGGAAACCAACACTTTGTGTTGTTTTGCTTCCTTTTTTGTTGTTATTGTTGCTGTTTTTCATTCAGAAGTGGGTGTGTTTCTCCCTCAGTAACTCAAGAGTGGACAGCCATAGAGTGGATTCCCAGAACAATGACACTGAGAGCCTGAGACACTGAGAGTTTTAGAGTAATAGGGCACGAGTCTGTTCACTTTGCTGTACTTTTCCTGCCTGAAATTTGTAGCCTTCTGCAGCGTTACTGGGGTATATATCAAATTTCTAAATAGTGCATTACACTAGTGGCTCTCAGTCTTCTAAAGCAGCAGCCTGTTAGTGCAGTTCTTCATGTTGTGGTCACCCCTGATCAAAAATTATTTTTGTTGCTAGTTCATAACTGTAATTTAGATATTGTTATGAATCATAATGTCAATATTTGTTATGCAGGACACCTGATATGCAATGTACATGATGACATTATCTTCAGTGGATGTTTTATTTAATATATCTTTAAACTCTTCAAAATTGACATTTGTAATAACTATTAAGTCATTGGAACAGTTGAATCAGACAAGTGTCCTTATAAAAGAGTCACATAATTAGTCACCTCTTGGAGTACATTGTGTATAGGTGTGTCTCCCTGTATTCAACTGTTAAATCTGTACCACCAGAGAGCAAAATGCTAGCAGGATGTTGGCATGATGCTAGCAAGATGATATCAATGGACCATCACAGATCTCATATTTTATAAATATTTGTTCTTCCTCACCTGCCTAAAGCAGTCTAGAATTTTTCCTGATTGGTTGTAATAAAGAAAGGATGGCCAGTAGCTGGGTGGGAAGTAGAATTTAGAACTTCTTGGCAGAAAGAGGACTACTAGGAAAAGAATCAGAGGCGGGGAGATTCAGCCAGTGACATGGTGAGGAACCAGTAAACCAAAACAAAACAGGGAGGTAGAGTTGGCCACATGGCAGGATGTATTCACTTGAGGATTGTTCAGTTTAGAGTAGCCGGAAGACTGCCTAAGCTAAAGGCCTAAGCTTTTAAAATATTGAAAAGCATATGTGTGATTATTTATATAGCTGGAGGATCTGAGATAGTCTTGCTATGGTCACCAGAATCAAGGGTGAGGCTTACAGTACCTGCAATATTTCTTTCCTAGTGGATAAGAAGAGAAGAGAGAAGAACTGCACTTTTTACCATTTTGTTTTGAAATTATAATATATTTACTTTATATCTTCATTTCCTTTCTTTCCTTCAAACCAGTGGTCCTCAACCTTCCTAATGCTGCCACCCTTTAGTATAGTTCTTCATGTTATGGTGATTCCCCAGCCATAAAATTGTTTTCATTGCTACTTCATAACTGTAATTTTGCTACTATGATGAATCATATTGTAAATATCTCTGTTTTCTGATGGTCTTAGGCCATCCCTGTGAAGAAGCCATTCTACTGTTGCAGGAAATATTTTAAAAGGCACCATCCTATGCTAGTGCCTGCTATTCTCTTGCCCCAATGATCTTGATACCTCCATGTCTAACTCTATGGACAACCATGGACAACCCATTGCCCAGTTCCTTTGCTGCTGATTCTGCTCACATTCTCAGCCATCCACCCCTGTGGTCAGCAGTCTCAAATCCCAGTAACCTGGTAAAATCAAAACTCTAGAGGCTTGTAATTTATAAGTCAGATTTTTATCAGTAAATTCTCACTCCACAAAACGCCTACACAATGAACTCAGAGCCAATTGATATTGATATAAATTGCATGCCTAGATAAATCAAATTGTCCTGTAATTATCCATCTCTCATAAGATTTTCATAGCTACCTGTGGCTAGTTAAAGCCACATGGAATGTGAATCGCCTTTCTCTCCCTCTATTTTCCTTCCTTCCCCTCCTTGTCCTTTCTCTCCAATCTCAAAATCTCTGCCTGCTTTCCTTTTCCACTGCCTAATCACAGACTCTTACCTTATTTTGTGCCTGCTCTCACCTACATATAAACATCAATCTACATTTTACCCCAAAGGGGTTGACACCCCTGGGTTGAGAACCACTGCATTATACATTACAAAGACAAAGACTCACACACGTTCTAGTGAAGATTGCAACGTGACAAATAGACCATTGTTAGCACATCAGGCAAGAGCAATTCTAGTTGTGGGACAAGGGAAATCTCATTTCTACTTTAATACCTTTCATTATGAAGAACAAGAGAATAATAGTAAATATAAAGTGAGGTTTATTGTAAAGTTTGTGGTCAACCCAAAGGACCCCTTCCCAGAGTTCTCTTATTCTTGTTCCTTAGGTTTTTCTTAATTACAATGTAAATCTTCTTTATGTATGTACACACACACACGAAACCACACACTCACACTCATTCATACACTCTCACAAACACACATACACACACACAACCCTCACACACACACATACACACACACAACCCTCACACACACACATACACACACACAACCCTCACACACACACATACACACACACATACTGACATACACACACACACAAAAACACTCAAACACACATACTCAAACACACTCACACTCACTTTAACATTGTTTTTTAAACACAATCTTAAATAAGAACACTTATCACCAAAATGATGGAGGATAAAACAATAAATTTATATATTTAGAAAAGAATTTAAAACAATGTTCAAAAGCATGTTCTTTTTTGGTCAAAGAGGGTTAAAAGACCACACCATCCAACTGCCATTAAGAAGATTCATTTCTGACGGAATGTGACAGGTGCAGGTGATGACTTACATGTCTGCATTCCAACTGGGAATTCTGTAATCTTTCAGAATCCCTGGGACACATAATGGCACAAATGGCTGGTCCCCAGTTTGTAGTAATAACTTGTGTCTGTATAAATGTGGAACTGGTCAATAATAAATCTGACAGCCTATAGCTTAGGCAGGAAATAAGAGGTAAGACATCTGGGAGACAGAAAGAATTCTGGGATAGAGTGAAGAATAGGAGATTCACCTAGGAAGATGTGATGAGGCAGAGACAGACTGAGTCATGATACCTGAGCACAGGTAACTAGCCATGTGGCAGAATGCCAATTAGAATGAATGAGTTAATTTAAATTATGATCTAGTCAGAGAAGGGCCTAGCTACATAGCCTAGGTATTTCTAAATATATGTTTAAGTCAGATTTATTTCTGGGACCGTGGAGCTTGGAGGAAGAACCAGACTTAACTTCTACACCAGTTAGTATATAGGTTTTATTATCCCCTCAAGCAAAATAATGCCCATCTACTGACCATGCATATCTGCTTACTGCTGTCAACATCCTAGTCTTGAATGAAGATCCACAATGTCAGGTCTGCTTTCCACGCCTCTGTTCTCATGAGTGGCTCAGTGCCCAGCTTCCCATGGATGCTCTGCTTCCTGAATATTTGTCCAGTGAATGAATGAAGGTCATGGGTGCCCATTATTGTCTGTTTAACTTCCCTACTTTGTACTGTAATGTCTGAAGAAACTACATTTGGAGCCATACTCTAAATGGGCTCTTTTGTCGTATTTTTATTGAAAGGGGCCTTGGTTTCAAGGGCTTAAGCTCATTTTCACCAAAAGGATCTGAAGAAGGGAAGTGTGAAGACAAAGACTCCTGCTCAGCGTTTGACTGACATTCTTTGCTGGAATGCTAATAAGCCAGCTGAGAAGCTGGAGTCCTTGATGTGGTGCCCAAATTGGTTTGAAAAGGAGTGGAGTGACCCTTGTAAATGAGTTTAACTTGCGTTTTCACATGGATAGGAAATGTCAGTTTGCTGTCATCTGGGCTGCCCTGTGCAGCTCTTCATGTTCTATATGTCATTCCTCCCCTCGATTTCCAACAACCTCAAAAAAGACCTTAGAAACACGCAGCTGTGATGAATGCCAAGCCAGGTCCTCTTCCTCTCTTTACCTTTGCTATACTCAATGTCCGTCCTTGTCACTCCCCAAAGTGCATGAATATTCTTGAGAAACAGGATGTCCTGTATGGCTTTGGTGTCCAGACTGTGACTTCTCCCAACTCCCTAGCTGTGGAGCTCAGTAGCCCTGAGACTTTTGGGAAGCCATGGCGGACTCTGAGAAGGACAGGCACTTTCTGAAGCGTGGTTCATCTTTACAGTTGCCTGAAGGTGAGGGAGCAAGTGAGTGTTGTTGTTATATATCCTCAGTGTTCTGTTCTTGAAGCATATCCCGAAACACCACGACTGGCAGCTTCCTGTCGTTAAGGCAAAGTCCTGATCTCGTCACATTCCAGAAGCCCAGGCCTGCAGGTATTAGCTCCTCTTGTCCAAAATCAAAGATTGAACTCATAACTTTTTCTCAGTACAGGTCACAGTGTTGGTAAGATCTCTTGGGATATACAATGTACATTACAGATATTTTTAAACACCAAAGGCTTATTTTCTTATTCTCCCTTTCTCTGACCCCTTCTCACCTTTAAATAAAAAGAAAAAAAAGACATCCATACAATAGTGTTTGATTATTAATAGAGTCTTTCTTTAACACAATCCACAAATCCTACATATAAATAGATGTACAATTGTACAATTTTAGACAAAAATAGAATAGATGTTTTCAAGCACAAAGGCCAGTAATTATAGTAATTTTCTATTTCTTGGTTCTCTGATTGCCCATACCTCCAGATAGCTTCAAATGTCATTTTACAGCTTTTGGTATTGCTTCACTGATGGCTTTCAACCTTCTGTTAAGTATTGACAATTTACCTCTGAATGGATGGCAGCGTAATAGTATTATTCAAATGGGAGAAAACAAGAGTCATTTTACAGTTGCTTTATAGACAGGGATGAATAATCCACGCAAGCAGTTATGGTGAAAGATGCATGGGAGAGATGATTGTAGCCACTGAGAAATAAAAAACAAACTGTGCCATTCCCTCTGCAGGGCTCTTGCATAAAGGTATAAAAGCAATTATACAAAGCTGACATTTCTCCTCCTGCACACATCATGGAAAGTGATGGATAAGACGCCAATGTTTAAGAGTAATAGGTGGGGTAATTCCTGGTGATAGTTGCCTGCTGAAAAGACCACACTTTCCACCTTCCCTTGCTACGAGGCAAAGCAGCTGTGAAAGAAAGGGATTGTTCAAGGGAACTTAATGTAGGAGTATTAGTCATTTTCTCCCCTTTGAACGTGATTTTTTTTTTTTGTTGTTGTTGTTGTTTTGTTTTTTCTTGTAGGCATTTGTCATCCATGCACAAGGGTGACAGGAATACCCACTTGCTGTGCATAAACAAGGTCTCTCTCGAGGTCAGAGCAACTTTCTTTTTTTCTGCCTCCTGTCTTTTTTAAGCCAGTACCACAATAATTTAATAATTGATGCTGTGTGTGCTTCCCTCAGTCTCTTTCCTCTCACAGGCAGTAGAAAATGAAGGCACCTCCAGATCTTCACATCTCAAACCATGTTGGTGACCTCATCCCATTTGCCAGCTGAATCCTCTCCCTAGGCACTCCTCTGTCAGGCAGTCTGGCGTGTAAGACACACTGGCTTTCTGTATTTCTACTAGTGGAGATTCAGTTCTGCTATCTACGCCCTGTGTTTACTTAGTGATGAGCCATTATGTGACCATGTAAATGATATTTCCAGACACATTGCTCAAAGACAGTAACTACTAGTTGCATTTGAATGGTAAGTGACTACTTGTGGCTCTCCTTTTCACATGACCCTGGGGACCAGAAGTACTAAAATTTTGGTGACATCTGTGCTTCCTCTTCCCATTTATGTATTTGTTTATTTGTTTATTTATTTATTGATCCATCCATCCATTCATTCATTCATTTGTTCATTCGTTCATATTTTCCTGACCTCTTCCACTCAAGTTTAGAATCCCTGAACACTAACCTAATAAATCCTCTAACTCTTTTCCTTACAAGCACAACCTTGCTATTTGAGCCCTAATTTGGGACCTTTTTTTTTTTTAACAGCAGAATGACTTTCCACTTTTAAATTCAACTAATTTTCCAATTTGTCAGGACTTAGTGATTACGACTTGATTGTCTTTCTCTTCCCTCTGATGGCCATGCTCTTTCTTCTACTTACATGCATTTGTATGCTAGCAGCCTCCTACTTATTAAGAGTTCATCTGTTCCTGCTGCTTATTCTCCACCCGAAGTTCTAATCCTCTGTTTGTGACAACATAATCATTTCCACAGCAACCAATTCTGTTGTAGCAAAGCAGGGATTAGGCTTCAGGTGGGAAATAAGCAACAAGGGGCCTGCGAACTCAGAAGACAAAGCTGAGTGCCATTTATATGCAAATCCCCTCAAAGGTGGAGAGGAGAGTGGGAGGAGCCAGGCTAACAGCAGAGAATAGTAAAGAAAAAAAAGCCTGTTTTGCTTTCAATAAACTTACACACACACACACACACACACACACACACACACACACCCCACATCCTTTTATTTTCTCCTTTCTGGAAACTCAGCGGTCCTTTGCTGTTTGATTGGTCAGTCCATTTTGAGTCACCCACTGACCAGCTGATTTATTCATTTTTACTTCCAGATATACAGCTGTTAAAAAGGAGGGATTATGGTTTGAGTGCACTGGTGAGGGAGGGCTCTGAGAAAAGACTGAGAAAGAACTGCTTGGTGAAAAATACTTTCTTTTTCTCACAGTAAACTCCAAAAGGACTTTCATTCTGGGGGGTTGGGGGAGTGGAGCAGAACATCAGGACAGTGTGCTCCTGTGTTATTCTCTTTTGACCCTAGTGTAATAAGAGGATACATGGTACCTTGAGATGTCATAAGCAAAGATTATGAGGAAATGCAAAGTCAAAAAGTAGCTGAGGTATGCAGGGCAAAGGAACAGTCTAATAAGTTGAGACTCCGTTTGGAGTGGGCTACGAACACACCTGTCTTCTAAAAATACACCTAACAAGTTAGGACTGACACCTGCATCAAGCCTCCCCTCCCAACAGTGGGAAAACTTTCTTCTCTAGTGAGCACAAAAAATGCCCTTCCAAGCATATCTCAGAAGTTATCTAGTATGGAAGGTTGAGTGCTATAATCTGGCCTAGACCATTGTATTTGTGTGCTATAAGGCAAATTGTCCTATGAGTGAACATTTTTGGATGCAGTAGATATGTTCAAAGTGTCTAAACCATGTGATGATTAAATTTGATGGTCAGTTTGAAAGAACATGGGGTCATCTGCTGTTGTAGTAACAGTAACAGGAAACTCAAAAATAAACAATCAAAAACGCATTTCCTTTCCCTCAAAAGAATGGAATCTCTGGCATAGAGGGAGGACCAACACTCTGGCTAAGGTGACACCCTAGGATGACACAACCACCTTTACCGCATGTTAAGGAGATAGGCAAACTAGTTATCCCACTAGTGAGGTGGTGTGCTCGTCCCTCCGAGAACTCTCAACCAGCACAGTTGTTTAAAGACCTGTTTCTGTGCAACTTTAACAGCTTGCCCACTTTTCTGAAATGCCTAACCTTTCTTTTCTCCTTTTATCTCTGTTCTGTCCATAACTGTTCTTCAGCTTTCTTCTAAATCAGTCAGACCCATATTTCCCTGGTTGTTTGTGGCAACTCTTACAGACCTTCCCCCAAACTTTGAGTAACACAAAGACAAAACTTCTAGGCAAGTAGGTGAAGGCCTTTCTGGATTGTTTAACTGAGGGGAGACACATCCAGAGTGTCTGTGAGTGAAATTGTTCCATGGACTAGGTCCTGTGTGGAAGATAAAGGAGAAAGTCAGGGAGCTGCAGCATCCACCTCTCTGCTTCCCACTGTGAGTCCAACTGGCTAGCTGCCTTTTTCTCTTAACAACATAGCTGAGAGTCACTTCCATGGTCACCTTTGCAGTGGGGATGGACTATGCCTTCAAAGAGTGCTGCCATGAGAAAAGGGCTGAATTTAGGACCCTTTGTTTGCACATTGAAGCTTACTGGTGTTTGTCCTCATAATCTTCCGGACAAGATAGTAAAAGAGTCCATTCCAAGGACTGACTCCAGTTGAAAGTCAACTCATTCCAACAATCAACCCGATTCATTCCAATTCTCCAAGTTCTTTCTTTTAAGCTATACAAATTCTGGGGTATTAAATAAAAGGCCCAAGAGATATATACATACAGGTAGCAATGAATGGACACAGCGGGTTGTTTTTACCTGCTGATTCATTTATATTTGAATGGAAAACAATCACTGAAGAAAAAGAGTCCATGAATTTGGGAAGTGGGGGATTGGATTTGGAAGGGATAGGAAGGAGGGAAATAAAGGCATAAATGATGCCATTATATTCTAATTAAATAATAATAAAAGTGAAAGGTCTTTTCTTCCTAACTTGGGATATACCTGCATATCTCATGATCAGCTCATTCACCCCATTAAATGACTCTCTCGTGCTGTCTTGTCACAGTTCTTTCCCCTGTATAATAATGCTGCAGACAGAAACAAGTTTCTTCTTACCTAAATTCAGATCTGCTCCAACAATGACATGTACAAATTCAAATAGGTTTTCTAAAAGACTTGAATTGACAACCTCAAATTCAGTTTTCTTCAACATAATTCTCTCTCTGAATGCAATATGAACAAAGAAATAGCCTTTCCCCAATTTTCTGCATTAATTACATTATTTATTCACTTTACATTTCAATGTCAACCTCCCCTCCCCAGTCCCACATAGCTCCTCCCTTGTTCCTCCTCTTTTCTGCTTCCCTATCCCCATCTCTGCCCCAGGGTATCATCCCATCCTGGCATCAAGTCACTGCAGGACTAGGTGCATCTTCTCCCACTGAGGTCAGACCAGGCAGCCCAGCTAGAGCAAAGGGATCAGCAGGCAGGCAACAGATTCAGGGACAGCCAGCCCTCTCTCCAGTTGTTGGAGGACCCATATGAAGAACAAGGTGCTCATCTCCTTCATATGTGCAGGGGTACCGAAGGCCAGCCCATGCTTGCTCTTTGGTTGGTAGTCCAGTCTCTGGGATACCCCAAGTGTCCAGGTTAATTGACTCTGTTGGTTTTCCTGTGGAGTCCCTATCCTGGAAATAGACTTTCTGAAGAGGTGAAACTTAAGTATGTAACCCTGAAAGTAACTTCAACTCAGTTCCCTTAGGGATCAAACTTCTTAGGATTTCTGACTTGTCCTACTTAAAGGCCTGAAATACTTCTGTAGCCACCTTCTGGCAGAGAATCATAATGTTTTATTAAGAAGCAATTAGTGAATTTTCTTGATTTAGTTTTTAGGTTGCTTATTGATAGTATATAACAATATAACTGGTTGTTATGTGGATCTTTGGCTCTTGTCCTAGCTTTATTTACCCTTGCTGTGATAAATATCCTGGCAAAATAAAAAGGTTTCTTTGGTTTTCAATTCCAGGCTATTGTTCATTACTTTGGAAATGTAAAGGCAACAGGAATTTGAGGCAAAAGTCCTATATCCAAAATTTCATATTTTCCACTCTTAGTATAGTATCTCTTGCCCAGGGAATGGTGCCACCCACAGTGGCCACACTTTCCTACCTCAGTTAACAGAATCAATATAATTCCCTTCAAACTTACACACACAGATCAACCTTATTTAGCCAACTCCTGACTGAGACTTCCTCTTCAGGTGATTCAAGATTGTCAAATTAAAAATTAGATGACTACAACCCCAATCCATGCTTAATAAATTCCTTTGTAGTATATTGTTTCTGTGGACCCTTTAGGATGTTCATATCATCCATAATCAAGCTACTTTTCTTTATTCCTTTCCATTTTTTTTTCTTTTTCTTTTTTTATCTGTTGTTTCCTTGTCTTGTCTTATTGCTTTGGTTAAGACTCCCAGGAGAAAGTGGTTGAAGCAGAGAAACACATTCTTGTCCTGTTCTTCATCTTACGAACATTTTTGCTCTTAAGATACAGTGTTGCTTAAAGGACATTTGTGGAGGGCCTTTATTGAAGTCACAGATGAGTCTCTATGTTGTTTTCTGTGATGGTTTTAAATTATAGAATTGTTATTTATAGTTAAATAAATAGTAATTTCATAAAAAAGTGGGTTCCATCTTAGATATTTTGAGGAGATGAGTGTCATGTTAACTGATTATCATATGCTGAAGGATGCTTTCATTCTGGAGACAAATTTTATTCCGCAAAGCATGTGATTTCTTTAATATGCTGCTGAGTTTAGTTAAATAGCATTTTCTAAAGTAATTATGTAATTATATTTATAAGGAATATTGGCCACTAGGATTTGTTTCCTATCTTGTCTGTAGGTGTATCACAGCTGACCTCTGAATGAGCTGTGAAATGACTTTCACTGTGGCAGCAAAGAATCTGTGAAGTGTTAATTACCATGAAAAAGTTTGGTAGAGTTTATGAGTAAAGACATCTGAGCTTGTCTTTTCCTTCAAATAATTCTTATTACTGTTTCAATCTCTTGTTACAGATCTCTTGCTTTCTTTTTACACTATTTGATACTTAAAATATTTTCTCAGAATCTTTTTTCCAATAGGTTTTCTAATATTTGGCTTACAACTTTTACAATAATACTTAGTGTTCTTTTTAAGTTTCTACAGGGTCAGGAGTGGTCTGTCTTTCATGATCCTAACTGGAATTCTCTTTTCCCCCTTTTCCTTCTTCTGTTTTAACTTCCTACTTCTTCTTTTCCAGTAAGCTTAGCTTTATTATTTTGCTTCTCAGTTAGTTTGTTAGCAAGGACACACAGTTCTTAGCATTGGTACAATTATGGTATTTAAACCCACTGGTAGATTTATTAGATTTCTTGTGCATTTTTGCATCCTTCATAACTAAAGAAGGCTGCATGCTTCCTTATTCTGTTGTGCTAGGAACAACTTTTTATAAAATATGGCACATGGCAAAGATAAGAGCAACAATGATAATGACACTGACAACAAGTCAGCCCTTGCTTTTAACCTAGTAACTTAAGGTGCAGTTGCCAGTTATCCATGTAAACCCCACATCTTCATAGTGGTGTCAGAGCTAAGACTGTGTTTTCCGAAGAGATCTACATTTTCAGCCAATGTATAGGCTTTCTTGAAAATGGCATGTGAACGAAAGTTATATATAACACTTAGTACAGTTAAGAGCTGTACTAATCAGGGTTTTTGAAATTACAGAGCTTGTAGTGTAGATATACATTACAATGGTGATTTAACAGACTGGCTGTTTAGTCCAGTAATGGCTGCCCACACAATGGAAAAAATGACAGCCCAATAGATGCTTGGTTTGGCTTTTACTTTATAACTTTATTTACCTTTTTAGGTGAGTTAATAAAGTATAATTGTATATTTATGAAGTATAATGTGATATTTTGATATATGCAAAGATGATATTAAAGTAATTAACATATCTACTACCTCATATTTTTTCTTGTCAAGAGAACATTTAAAATGTTCTCCTTTAGCAATTTTAGTACACCCAAAACATTATTACTGTCTATGGTTACTGTGCCATGCAACAGGTCTTGGCATCACATTTTTCATGTTTACCAGGAACTTTTTATCTTTGATTAACGTCTCTATATTATCTACTCCTCTTCCTTCTCTCCTCTCAAATTCTGGTACCTATCCTTGTACTCTTTAAGTTTTGCATCTAAGTTCCACACATAAGTAAGACTGTGCTATTTCTGTCTTACTGTTCACTATAAATCACTACATGTCAAAGGCTGTGGCATGGGCTTTAGAGGAACTCTTAGTGTTTGGGAGTGAGAAGGATTGTGAACAGCAAGGGTAGACCAGTGATCTTATTGAAATCATCTCTCTACATATCTTCACTTCGCTTAAAAAAATGAAATTATCATAACTGTCACAGGGAGCAGAGAAAAGAAGACAAAATATATTAAATATATTATTTTTGGTGACATTCCTGATAATAGTGGTAGTTTTCTCTAAGTGTGTATGTGTGTGTGTATTTAAGTTTCAGAACAGAATTAATATACAGAGCATATCACATATTTCTCAAATCAGTTTTTAAATGCTTTATATAAAATGGAGGCAGAATAGAATATTAATATAAAAGAAATCCACATCAGTTAATCACAAGAATGCCAAACACCATTAAATCCAGAGGGGTCATGAGTACAGGTCCTCCAAGCTACCATCTAGTCAGCATAAAATTGGAAATGAAAACACAAGAGGTTAGGCAACTGTACCTAGAGAAAGTGAAGAAATGGCCCGGCTGGGTGAAGGAGAGAGTTGCACACTGGGAAGCTTCTCTAGTTCTTAGGGACTGTGGTTGTTCATAATGCATGGTTATTAATTATTAAAATACCATTTGATTGGTAAGAGTTCTCCTACAGCTCCGAACTTTATCTCTGTAACTCCTCCCGTGGGTATTTTGTTCCCCATTCTTAGAAGGAGTGAAGTATCCACACTTTGGTCTTCCTTCTTCTTGAGTTTCATGTGTTTTGCAAAATGTATCTTGGATATTCTAAGTTTCTGGGCTAATATCCTCTTATCAGTGAGTGCATATCATGTGTGTTCTTTTGTGACTGGGTTACCTCACTCAGGATGATATCCTCCAGATGTATCCATTGGCCTAAGAATTTCATGAATTCATTGTTTTTCATTGATGAGAAGTACTCCATTGTGTAAATGTACCACATTTTCTGTATCCATTCCTCTGTTGAGGGACATCTGAGTTCTTTTCAGCTTCTGGCTATTCTAAATAAGGCTGCTATGAACATAGTGGAGAATGTGTCCTTATTATAAGTTGGAACATCTTCTGGGTATATGCCCAGGAAAGGAATTGCTGGATCTTCCGGTAGTGCTATGTCTAATTTTCTGAGGAACCACTAGATTGATTTCCAGAGTTGTTGTACCAGCTTGCAATCTCACCAACAATGGAGGAGTGTCCCTCTTTCTCCACATCCTTTCTAGCATCTGCTGAGATGGAAGGAAACACCATCCAGAGACTGCCCCATCCCGGAATCCATCCCATGTACAACCACCAAACCCAGACACTATTGCATATGCCAGCAAGATTTTGCTAACAAGATCCTGACATAGCTCTCTCTTGTGAGTCTATGCCAATGCCTGGCAAATACAGAAGTGGGTGCTCACAGTCATCTATTGGATGGAACACAGGGCCCCTAATGAAAGAGCTAGAGAAAATAGCCAAGGAGCTAAAGGGGTCTGCAACCCTGTAGGAGGAACAACAATATGAACTAACTAGAACTGTGTCTCTAGTTGCACATGTAGCAGAGGATGGTCTAGTCGGCCCTCAATGGGAGGAGAGGCCCTTGGTGTTGCAAAGATCATATGCCCCAGTACAGGGTAATGCCAGGGCCAGGAAGGGGGAGTGGGTGAGTTTGGGAGCAGGGTGGGGGCAGGGTATAGGGGGCTTTGGGGATAGCATTTGAAATGTAAATGAAGAAGATATCTAGTAAAAAACATGTCTAAAAAAATAAATAAAAAGTTCTCCTACAGCCCTGTAGAGAAATGCACAAACAGTTTACTGTAGCAATGTTAGAGTAACAAAAACCTAAGGTTACCACCAGGAGATGTGCATACTAATTTTTGTGTTTCCATACCACACAGCATTTAAATGTCATACAGCCTTTGCTGTGAGCTGTGTGGATAAATCTAAAAATACCTAGTGCTAAGCAAGTCAGTTTGCAAAGGATGCATATAGAATAATGTAATTCATACAAAGTTTTAGATTTGCAAAGTAATGATGCATATTTATATTTTTACACATTTAAAAACATGAAGCTTAAAAATACAAAATTTAGAAATCATATTATTCTAAGATGGAAAGGAAGAATATGGTAGTATTGAATTTGAGATTACATTTGGACTTCATTATTTCTTTAAAGTGGAAGAGTGTAGGAAAAATGTGTTTATTTAACAAGGCTCAAGTGTATGCACTTGAATGTTTGTCTCACTGGCCTGTATTTTCTATGTGCATGAAATAAAAAGGAAAATGTGTATTCTAATTTATTTATTCTTCTGTCCCAGGAGCCTTTAGAGACACTGCAGTGTCAAATTTATGCCATATGTAGTCTGAAAGACTTCTAACTTAGGGCAGGAACTTTTCCTGTTGAGAAAGGAGAGGCACTCACCACTCTTGCCTTGAATATATCAGTGGCTGTTGAGTAAGAACAGAAAGCTTTTCTTTGATCCTACAAGTTTTGCTGGACCCCAGGTACAGCCATCCCAGTTGAAGGGAGAACAATATTCAGCTCATGCCTGGATCTGCCCCTAAGGAATAAGTTGGAAGCCGTTCTTGGAAGAAATTGTGTAATGAGGGATGTCAAGAGGTTATCAGACTGAGTCAGCGAGGAGAAACTTTTATCTTAAGAATAGACAAGACATTATTTGTAGGCAAAAATAAGATTAATAGCAAGAAAAGCTTCATCTGTCAGAATTATATTCATTAACAAGAAAATTGCTTAGAAGATTTTCATGCCAATAAAAATTTAAATTAGAGTATTTTTAGAGAAATGGGTGCTTTTTAAAAATCTTTACGGTTAGATGGAGACTTTTATATGAAAAATAAGTAATTTGCTCACTCTACTTACTTTCAGCCTAACAAAATTGAATAGCATAAGTAAATTCCAGTGAAAATAACATAAATCCAAACCTAACATTGTCTTTGAAATCAATTTGAGTCAAATCTCTGCTTGGACAGCTGGTACATAACAGAATAAACATTTACTTCACAGTGTCACAAACACATTGGTTTTTATTTCGTTAACTTCTCTATGAGTGATTCATAAAGTTCCCTTGTGTGGGTCAGTAAGGAAATGCTATGATACTACAGGGACTGTGTAGGGCACTCTGGGTAGCAATTAAAGAAATAAAAGCAATTGCAAAAGACAGGACGCAGATATAAAGCTAATCTGTATTTTTTGCTGAAAGTAGGTCCTGTAAAAGAAAAAAAGGCATACTTTGCTGTAGTTATTTTAGCATTGTATAGAAGACATTATAAGAACTTATAACAAATTAGTCTGCATTCTCTCCTTCATTTAACTCTCATGGTACTCATGTTATAAAATATAATAGGTGGGGAAAGAGAAACATTCATTTTGCTCTTTATCACAAAACAAAGGCAAACCATGGATGTTTATTCATATTAATTGAAAAAATATGTGTTTAAGTAGAATCATTACTTCAGTGGGATATAAGCTGTGTTTGGGAGAAATAAAAGCCCAGAAGGAAAATGGTCTCATAGTTTTGAGGTATCAGGGGATGGAGCAATACTTTATTTTATACCCAGTGTGTGTCAGGAAACAAGCCAGTTGCTTTATAGGCAGTATCAAATTTACTCTTTATGGCCAGCAGATGAGATGCCTGCTATCTTTCCTATTTAAAAGTAGGAAGAAAATGGAATGAAGTTTAATTTGTTGCTTAACATCACACAGCTTGAAGTAATGGGGATATGGAATGAGAGGAAGTGGGAGTGAGCCTGAAGCTTGGAGCTCTGGGTTTTCTGTCTTACTGGTGAGGCCAGTGTTGTGCTAAGAAACATGCTCAGAATGGACTAGACTGTGTTTTCGAGCCTTTGCTGTGGTGTGTCTGTATATTTTTGGAATTCTCCCTCTCTTTGAACCACTTTCCTTATACTTTAAACCCAAGACTGAGTAATAGTCCCACTTTCTCACTTACAGACTGGTAAGGATATTTTCTTATTTTGTGCGTAATATTCGAAGCCCCTGCTATAAAATGTCCAATCCTCCTTTGAAGGATTTACTCTTATTTTCTCATTATGCCTTATGGAAGATGACAACCACAGGTTGTTTGAATGTACTGATTTTTATGGCTTTGGTAACTAACAGAATTACAATGTAGAATGATTTAAATAACTTGTTGGTCATTTACCAGTCTCCCATTGAGTCTTACTTTTTATTGTATGTATTAGTTTGTCCCTCTGAGTAACAAACAATCCCCAAACTCAGCAACTTAAAATTAGAGTGTATAATATTGCTCACGAAACTTTGGGTTGCCTTGAGCTTTGGGTCTTATTAGCTGGATCTGTCAAACAGCTTGGATTTGAACTGTTGCCAAAGGTCAAAAGTCATTCCAAGTCCTCTCTGCTGGCACAATGGGGATATACCCTGCACTCTTCCATGTATGTCTTTCACTTTCTTCACAAAACTTGTCTTAGTCTGTGCTATCCTGATGAAGTCGATTAGACTGTGAGAGGTGAAAAAAAAACAACAAAACAAACAAACAAACAAACAAACAAACAAACGCCTGGGTTACTTGAGTTAGGAAGTTAAAATTATTGCCGAGTAAGAGCACTTTGCTTCACAGTGGGAATTTCTCTACTGTGTCCTCAGAGGGTGGGAGAAGGGAACAAACCTATTTTATAGATATTATGTTCATTTCAGAATATGAATATGTGGTGGACCTGTGGAGAACCAGAAGTTTTAAAAGTTCTCATGTTAGTATTTTTGCATTAGTAGACAAAGGATGGTTGGTGGCACTACCTTTAATCTTAGCACTCAAGAGGAAAAACCAGTCAGATCTCTGGGATTCTGAGACTAGGCCTCTAGGGCTACATAGTGACAGAGGGAGAGGGAAAGGGGAGAGAGAGAGAGAGAGAGAGAGAGAGAGAGAGAGAGAGAGAGAGAGAGAGAGAGAGAGAGAGAGAGAGAGAGAGACTTTTCTTTTGCCTGTGTGTATACATTTTGTTAGACATTCTTTGATACATTAAAGACAAAGAAAATCAAAAATCAAAGGTGGGGAAACACTGGCACTGTGATTCCAAATAACATTAGAATAACCAGCTCTTAGCACCACCCAGTTGCTCCCTTGCTCTGTGGGGAAAGCTTTCTGTGAAGGCATCTGTAAAGGACCTCAGCTCTGTTAACCGACACGTGGTGGACCTAAGTACAAAATCGTGGAGAAAGAGCACCTGGCCTCATTTCCTCTAGATGATTCAGTAGCCCATGATCAGATGTGGCTAATTAATAGTTTCTGAAGTCTTTACCTATAGTTTTGTGTTTGCTTTTCTTCAAGAGGAGTGCATTGCCCAGGTTTGGCTATCCTGGACTCATTACACAGCCAAAGATTACATCAAACTTGTGATGCTCGCTGCTGCCTCTGAAACACTATGGTTATTGACATGACTCATCATATCTAGCATGGGCCTTTTTCGACCATAAAAATCTAAAAATTTTACCTAGTAATAAATAAGCATATACCTGGGTGCTCTGTCTTCATGAAAGAAATGATAAACTCTTTCCACTCTTGCTATATTTCCTATTTATTTGTTACTTCAGTTGTTGAAGCAGTCGCTACAACAAATCTTAGCGATAGCAAGGCAATATATGTGTAAGTAAGACATTTACAAATTTAAACACTTATTAAGCAATTTATTTTGTGTGTGGGTTGTGATGGTACATGTGCCAAATTGTAGATGCCAGAAAACAACTTCTGGGAGTGAGTTTTCTCCTTTTGCTATGTGAGTGGGAAGCACCCTTATCCACTGAGCCATGTAGCTGGCCCTAGGAAGACATTCTTAATTACTTTATCTTTCTACATGGGACTATATTTTGGTTTTATTAGAAAATTTAGCACTTTCAGTAATTTCTTGTCAAACAACTCATTCTAGATAACATGGATATTACTATTATTACTTTTATTAACCAGTTCCCCCAGAGCTCGTGCCTCTAGCTGCATATGTAGCAGAAGATGGCCTAGTTGGCCATCATTGGGAAGAGAGGCCCCTTGGTCTTGCAAAGATTATATGTCCCAGTACAGGGGAATGCCAGTGCCAGGAAGTGGGGGTGGGTGGGTTGGGGAGAAGGGCGGGGCAGGGGGAGGGTATACGGGACATTTGGGAAAACATTTGAATAGTAAATGAAGAAAATATCTAATAATTTTTTTAAATATAAAAAATGTATTTTTTTCATAAAATATATTGTGAATGCAGCTTCTCCTCCCCCACACCTCCCAGTTGCTCCCAGCATCCCCTCCTATCTTGTGCTTTCTGCTACTCCTTAGAAAACTAGGTGGTGCCTAAGGAATACTAATAAAGTAAAAGAAAACAAAAACAAGCAAATCAGAACAGGATACAACAAAACCAGAAATAGAGGCAAACAAAGAGCATCAGAAATGAATACCAAAACAGAGACAGCACACACATTCACACACACAGTTTTATTAAAAACACAAAAACAAAGGAGTCAGTAAGGCTTGAAAAAATAAGACCTGACTTAACATTCTGAGACAAAGAACCTCCAAAAATGCCATTGAATTCATTTTGTGTCAGTTATGTACTGCTTGGCCTGAGGTCTACCCTTAAGACAGGTTTGTTTTCTCAGTCAGATGCCCTTGGAGAAAAATTAATTTTTCATTTACAAGTAGGTAAAATTTGGAGATAGTTACCGGTTTAGGGATGGGCAGTGTTCACTTCTCCTTTCAGCTTTAGGACCCTCATCTTGTGCAGATTTGTGCAGGCCTTGTGCAAGCTGCCACAGTCTCTGTGAGCTCATATGTGTACCAGCTCCCTTGTTTCTAGAGAGGCTTGACTTCTTGATGTCCTGCATACTCTCTGGCTTCTCTAGACTTTTTAATTTCTCTTCCACATAGAGCCCTGAGAGGGAGGTATTGGTAGAGATATCCCCTTTAGGGCTGAGTGTCCTAAGTCTCACATTCTCTGCATTTGTCTCCGTATTTGTTTCCATCTGCTTCTTTATAATCAGAAGGCAGCTTCTCTGATTATGGTTATGCAAAGCAACAATCTATATGTATAGTAGAATATCTTAAGGAGTTGTTAGTTGTTAACATTCCTTCATCAGAATGCTATTATTTAGTTTTACTCAGGATTCCTGGCCTATCTAGTCTCAGATTCTTGGCCACCAAGGCAGTGCTTGGGCATTGTCTCCATCTCATAGAGTGTGCTTTAACTCAAATCAGGCAGTGGTTGGTTGCTCCCACATGCTTTCTCCACTACTGTACTATTGTATCTTGCAGTCAACTTATATTGCAGGTCCCAGGATATGCATCCAGGTCAGTGTTTATCTTTCTCCTTTTGTAGAATTCAGAGCACTTTCCATTATCATGAACACTAGTCAATAGACATGAAAGTTGCAGGCAGGCACCAGCTTGATTTCTCCAGGTTCACTGAGTTCTATGGGTTTTGTCTTCAACAATGGGGCATTACTATCAGTTTAGGGAGAGCCAACAATAACCTGACAAAAGCCAGGGGTTGAAGACCGTTTGACCAAGAACTCAGTTAAATGTAACCTATTCCTTGCATTGAAATCTTCATTTGGTGACGAGATGTTAAGTTGTTGCTCTGTCTTCCCCTGTCATTTGGTGATGTTATTTAGATTGCCTTCATATATGTGCATATTTTAAGAAGCTTTTACTGTAGTAGGTTTCCATATTACCCTTCAAATGGCCTTTAGTTTAGCTGTCCCTCCCCATATCTTTGCTCTTTCACTTTCCTGTTTGATTCTCTTGTTCTAGTCCTGCAACCCTCTTCCATCCATAATTTTTGCATTTTGTAGGGATACCCATACTTTCTCACCTAGTCTCTTACTCTCTTGGTAACCTCTGTAGTTTTTTGTGTTGTAGCTTGCTTATCAACAACATAACAGCTAACATTCACATGTAAGAGAATACATACTGTATTTGGCTTTCTGGGACTGAGTTGTCTCAGTCAGGTTAGCTTTTCCTAGTTTTGTCTATTTTCCTGTGAAATTTATGATTTTATTTTTTAATGGCTTAGCTTTATTTGATTGTGCAAATGTTGCATTTTTTTTATTCCTTTATCCATTGATGGATATCTAGGTTGTTTACAAGTTCAGGCTACTATGCTGCAATGAACATGATTAAGCAAGTGTCTCTATAGTAGCATCAAGTGTCCTTTAGGCGTATGCCCAAGAATGGTATATCTAGACCTTGAGGTAGATTAATTCCCATCTTTTTGTGGAATGGCTACAGTGATTTCCACAGTGTCTGTCCGTGTTTGAACTCCCAACAGCAAAGGATGAGAGTTATCCTTACTCCTGATTCTCTCCATTATAAGCTGTTACTTCTTTTATTGATTGTGGCAATTCTGTTGTAAGTTGAAATCCCAAAATTGATTGACATGTTGGATAGTTTTACACCAACTTGACAAAAGTAAAAGTCATTGTGAGACCAAAACAGGATAAATATATTTTAGCATTTTCTAAACTCCACTCCACAGTTACCTGGCAATAGCCAGGTGTGCCTGACTCACTATAAAAGGGGCTGCTTGCCCACCTCCTCTCTTTCTCTTGCTCTCTTGCTCTTGCCTTCCTGCTCCTGTTCTCTCCCCATTCACTTCCCTCCTCTCTCTCTCTCTCTCTCTCTCTCTCTCATATGACCAGCCTCTACTCCTCTTCTTTCCATCCCCTCCCCCTCTCCCTCTTCCTCCTACTCCCCCCACCCCACCTTTCTCTGTCTCTACTACTCTCTTAACTCCCCTCCCCATGCCCTGAAAAAACTCTATTCTATACTATACCATCTTTCTGTGACTGGTCCCTCAGGGGGAAGAGATACCTCAGCATGGGCCCACCGAGGCATCCTCTTGCCCCATACCTCTCCACACATCCGTAGAATGTATACACCCTCTCTTTATCTTTTTATAAACACATCAATATACTTTGCAGGTTAATAATTCTGTTTGCAATTAAGACAGCTAAGGATAAGTTCCTGTTTATCCTATATTAAGGCTTTGTAAGTTAAAGTTTTTATTTGTAATTAAGACGTTTCTGCTTGTTCTGTGCAGGTTAAGGTTTCTGTTTGTAACTAAAAAATAAGTTTCTATTTGTCCTGGGTTGAATCCATGGAAGTTAAGGTTTCTATTTGTAATTAAGAATATGTTTTTGTTTCTTAAGTCTGATGTAAACTGCTTGCAACCCCATTCACATGATGCATATCCTTATCCTTGATCCTTCCCTTTTAGCATCTTTCTAACATTGTATATCAGCCAACTCTTGTGAATACCTTATCACTCCCCTAAAAGGGACTTCAACATGACAGCAGGGGCTGCTCTCTCAACTGCCAACTGAAAGTGAAGCAGGCAGCAGGCTGGTCTTGGATGAATCCCAAAATTCAGCTTTCTTTAATAGGACAATCATGGATTTTATCTTTTTTTTCTGTGCAATTCTCAAATTTAACATCATCTGAAAGGAGGAAAGCACAATTTAAAAAAATACCTCTATAACATCAGGATGTAGCCATGCCTGTAGGGCATTTTCTTTATTAGTGATTGATGGGGAAAGACTAGACCATTGTTCATAGTGCTATGCCTGGTCTCTTAGTCCTACATTCTATAAGAAAGCTGGCTGAGTAAGCCATGGGGAGCAAGTCAATAATCAGCAACCCTACAGGGCCTCTGCCTTAGTTCCTGCCTCCAGGTTGATTTCTTCCCTGTTTGAGCTCTCTCCCAACCTGGCCTCTTTTAAACATGAACTACAATGCAGAAATGTAAACCAAATAAACCCTGTCCTCCCGACTTGCTGTTTGATCATGTTTTTTATCATTAAAATAATAAAACCCTAATTAAGACAACTAAGGATGTCAAATATTTCTTTTTTTTTAATTGGGAATTTATTTCATTTACATTTAAAATGCTATCCCAAAAGTCCCCCCACGCTTCCCCACCCACTCCCCTACCCACCCACTCCCACTTCTTGGCCCTGGCATTCCCCTGTATATATATATATACAGTTTGCCCGACCAATGGGCTTCTCCCTTCTTCCACTGAAGGCCGACTAGGCCATCTTCTGATTCATATGCAGCTAAAGACATGAGCTCGGGGCGGGGGGAGGGGGGCGGATATTGGTTAGTTCATATTGTTGTTCCATCTATAGGATTGCAAATCCCTTCAGCTACTTGGGTACTTTCTCTAGCTCCTCCATTGGGGGTCCTGTGATACATCCAATAGCTGACTGTGAGCATCCACTCCTGTGTTTGCCAGGCCCCAGCATAGTCTCATAAGAGACAGCCATATCCGGGTCCTTTCAGCAAAATCTTGCTAGTGTATGCAATGGTGTCAGCATTTGGAAGCTGATTATGGGATGGATCCCTGGATATGGCAGTCTCTAGATGGTCCATCCTTTCGTCACAGCTCCAAACTTTGTCTCTGTAACTCCTTCCATAGTTGTTTTGTTCCCAATTCTAAGAAGGGGCAAAGTGTCCACACTTCGGTCTTCGTTCTTCTTGAGTTTCATGCGTTTAGCAAATTGTATCTTATATCTTGGGTATTCTAAATTTCTGGGCTAATATACACTTATCAGTGAGTACATATTGTGCGAGTTCTTTTGTGACTGGGTTACCTCACTCAGGATGATGCCCTCCAGGTCCATCCATTTGCCTAGGAATTTCATAAATTCATTCGTTTTAATAGCTGAATAGTACTCCATTGTGTAAATGTACCACATTTTCTGTATCCATTCCTCTGTTGAGGGGCATCTGGGTTCTTTCCAGCTTCTGGCTATTATAAATAAGGCTGCTATAAACATAGTGGAGCATGTGTCCTCATTACTGGTTGGAACATCTTCTGGATATATGCCCAGGAAAGGTATTGCAGGATCCTCTGGTAGTACCATGTCCAGTTTTCTTTAGTGTTTGTCAGAGATTTGAGTTTCCTCCTTTGAAATTTCTCTGTTTAGATCTGTACCCTACTTAAATTGGGTTATTTGTTTACTTGATGTTTAGGTCTTTTGTTGTTTTGTTTTGTTTTGTTTTGTTTTTTAGTTTCTATATATTTTAGATAATAGCCCTCTCTTCTATACTTTCTCATCTCTCACATTTAGTGTACCTAACCTTATGTTGAGGTCTTTGATCCACTTAGACTTGAATTTTATGCTTGGTGATAGATATGAATCTATCTGGATTCTTCTACATGTAGTCATCCAGTGTAAGCAACAACACTTATTGAAGATGCTTGCTTTTTTCCACGTGTATTTATGGCTTCTTTATCAAAATCAGGTGTCCATACATATATGGACCTATATCAGGGTCTTTAATTTAATTTCACTGATTAACACATCTGTTTTAGTGTGAATACCATTCTGAATTTATTACTATTGTTCCATAGTATAATTTGAGATTGTTCATGTTGATATTTTCTAGCAGTTTTTTTTTATCATTCAAAATTGTTTTAGTTATCCTGTTTTTTGTTGTTGTTGTTGTTTGTGTGTGTTGTGTATATATGTGTATTTGTGTGGTGTGTGTGTGTGCTTCCATATGAAGCTGAAAATTGTCATTTTAAGATCAGTCTAAGAAGAATTGTGTCATAATTTTGATGGAAATTTCATTGAATCTAAAGATTGCCTTTGGTAGGATGGACATTTTTATTATATTAATCCCACTAACTCATGCACATGGGTGCTCTTTCCATCTTCTGATATCTTGTCCATTACTTTTTTTCAGTATCTTATATAACATCAATTTAAGCAAGAAATACTTATCTGTTCCCATTCTGTCTCCCAAATAATTGACACAAAGGCCTACTAAGTTTGTTCACAACTTTATGAAGAGGCTGGGCAAGTTCTCAGATATTCTATCCCTCCAAGGCTGTTAATACCAGACAAATGCCCTATTACTTGCCTATTTGGTCTTGCCCTGGCTCATTCTTTCCAATGTGTGTCTTCATGTCTGATGTCTCATTGCAACCTTGTGGGGAATCCTTCTGTTCTTTCCACATGAACTCTCTAACTTTTCTACTAGTAGTCCCCTGGCTGGGATCTGAAGTCCAGCCTTATATTTCCTCTGCTCAACTAATTGGCTCAATCTGGCCTGTACTCAACTCTTCACTGGTATAGATATCAGCATCTCAATAATACAAGGATAATCTTTCCACAGTGCACAGAACATCACTCCAACAGTCTTAGTTTTTACCATATAATTCTTGCTTTGTTAGAGTTACCTCACTATATTTTATACTTTCTCATCTCTCACATTTAGTGTACCTAACCTTATGTTGAGGTCTTTGATCCACTTAGACTTGAATTTTATGCTTGGTGATAGATATGAATCTATCTGGATTCTTCTACATGTAGTCATCCAGTGTAAGCAACAACACACACACACACACACACACACACACACACATATATATATATATATATATATATATATATATATATATATATATATAAAGAGAGAGAGAGAGGCTATTGTAAAAGGCATTGTTTCACTGATTTCTTTCTCATTCTGTCATTTCTATCTTGGGTGGCTGTTGAGTTTTGTGAACTAATTTTGCCACTTTGCTGAAATCTCTTATCAGATCTAAGAATTTTTCTGGTGAAATTTTTAGGCTCACTTATATATACTATCATATCATTTGCAAATAAAGATACTCTGAAAATTTCCTTACCTAGCTGTATATTCCTGATTTCTGTCAGCTGTCTTTTTGTTCTAGCTGAGATCTCAAGTATTATAGTTTGGAGATGTTGGACAACCTTATCTTGTTACTGGTTTTAGTAGAAATTGTTTGAATTTTTCTATATTAAGGTTGATGTTGGCTATGTGCTTGCTGTATATTATGTTGACAGATGTCCCTTGAATCCTCCAGTTCTCCAGGACTCATCATGAAGAAGTGTTGTGTTTTGTCAAATGCCATTCTGTGTCTAATGTGAGGTTTTGTGTTTCAGACTCTATATGGTGGATTACTTTTATAGATTTATGTGCATTGAACCATCCCTAAATCTCATGAATAAAACCTACTTGAATCTAGTGGATGATATTTTAAAGTATTTATGGTTCAGTTTGCAAATTTATTGAGGATTTTTCCATCTAAGATCACAAGGGAAGTTGACATGTAATACTTTTTCCCTGTTGGGCCTTTATGTGGTATTGGTATCAGGCTAAATGTGGTCTTGTAAAATGAATAGTGCCACGTTCTCTTTCATGAGATAGTTTCAGGCATATTGGTGTTAACTCTTCTTTGAAAGTCTGGTAGAATTCTGCCCCAAACTAGCTGACCCTGTGTTCGTTTTGCATGGGAAACTTTTAATGACTGCTTCCATTTCACTAGGGGTTATAGGGCTGCTTCTTTGATCTTGATTTAAGTCTAATAAGTGGTACATATTGAGAAAATTATCCATTTATTTAAAATTTTCTCTTTGTTAGAGTACAGGTTTTTAAGGTATGTCTTTATGATTCTGTGGATTACCTCAGTGTCAGTTGCCCCTTTCATATTTCCCTATTTACTCTACCATCCCTCTTCTCATTTAATTCTCCAATTATATTTTCACCTTTATCTCTACAACACTATATTTCTCCTTCATTGAAAAACCACCTCTTCCCTTCCTCATCCCTTACTAGCTACCTATCTTCCATGGTTATTAAGATTCAAGCATTTTTATCTAAAGCTTAAAAGCTAGCATCCACATGTGAAAGAAAATATTCAATGTGTGTCTTTTGGGCATGGGGTATTTCACTCAGGACAATGACCTACAAATGTCAAATTTTTATTTTTCTTAACAACTTTTATTATTTTATTGGGGGACACAGTACATTTTCATTAGGCATTTGTCAGTTGATGGACACCAATCTATGTTGTTTACAAGTTCTGGCTATAAATAAAGCAGCTATGAATATAAATGAGAAAGCATCTCTGGAGGAAGATGGGACTGTTTTGGGTGAATGATCAAGAGTGGCACATCTGGACCAAGACATGGATTTATTGCAAGCTTTCTGAGGAAGTGTTACACTGATTTTCATGTGTACAAGTCTGCACACTCACCAGCAGTGAGTACTTATTCCCTTTCCTCTGCGTTTTCACCTGCATGAGCTATTATTTGTTTCATTCATTTTGGTCATTGTAACTATTATAAGATGAAATATCAATGTAGTTTTTAAAATTTTTGTTTGCTTGATTAAGAAGGATGTTGGGCTTTATCTTAAAAGTTTGTTAGTTATTTGAGTTTCATATTTTGAGAACTCTGTGTTTTATTTCATACCCAATTTTAAACTGGTTATTTTCTTGATGTTTATTCTCAGATCTAATATATATTATAGATACCAACCCTTTGTCTGATGTAAATTTTTTTCTATTCTGTAGGCTGCTGGGTTTTTCCCATATGATGGTGTCCTTTGCCATATAGAAGCTTTTTAGATTCATCAGGTCCAATTTATTAACTGTTGGAACTTAAGGTTTGTGCTACCAATCAGTGTCCTGTTCAGAAAACCCTCTGTCAACAAGTTAAGCTTGTTTCTTATTTTCTCTTCTATCAATAAAATAAATAATTTATTTTAAAAATCTACACAAGTTATAAATGATCTTTGAGAAATGAGTCTCAGTTCCTTTGTTATGGGTATTTATTCCTTTTTCATTGTTGTTTCCCCTTGTTGAATTTATTTGTTCTAGCTTTTGAAATAAAGATCCCATTTTTTCCAGGTAATTTTATAAACAGGAGAATCAGGGGGGTAATGAAGGACAGAATGAGTACATCACATGTGCTGGTCAATTCTGAATTATTTATAAAAATATGCTTAACTAAGCTAAAACTGACAACACAAGTTTAACTTTGTTTCTACCTTAGTACTACTTCATTGAGGACAGCTGTTAAAATCCAATTACCAAAGCCATGTAGGTGGAGGGGTACATTCGTACATGCGGGGTGGAAAGAATAGATTGTGGAAGCCCCTGAGTGGGCTACAGGCCTGATTCCATGCATCAGATTCTACTAAGAGCTCCGGCACTAAGCATAGTAGGCAGTGCTTAGCAGAAGACACAGATAAGGAAAATGGTGTATACTATAGCTATACTTACTGTTTTCACTGTTAGCCATCACCTCAGGAAGATTTAATAACTTGCTTAAAAACCACATTATTGTAAAATGTGAGGCGGGGCCTTCCCCCACCCCTCCACTCCCAGGATCTGAACTGCATTTGTTTCAAGTAGCTAGAGATTCACAACATGGTTTTCCAGGAAACTACTGCCAATAAAAGTGAGACGAACTGATAAGCAGGGACCATTGTGATGCTGAGCAAATCCAACTGCCAAAGGGTGATATCTGGAAACTTCCAATGCATTGCTCCTCTGAGCCATTGGCAATGACCCCTTTAAAATGAAGCAACATTTGGAAGGTGTCCCCAAATAACTACACCACGAAGGTTTGAAACTAAACTTCTTGGTTTTTTGTACCTTCTCATATTTAACCCCAAGTAACTCTGGGTTTGTTGAAGAATTTAAAAAATTAAGATAAACTTCACATACTTTATATTTCCATACACTTAACCACATATCATTCTTATTCATCAACTATGTGTGGTGCCCTGGACAATACTAGAACATTTTCTGATTGCTAGAGTGGCATTTGTGTATGTCATTGAATAAAATCAGAAGAAAACTTTTAAACAAATAAAAGTTTTATTTTGTAATATAGTTACATAAAAACTAAGGTATATATATATATATATATATATATATGTAAAAATATACTAAGGTTTATATATATGTATATGTATAAGGTATATACATATATATAAAATTTACTTCAGCTATATAAAATGTTGAGTTGATAAATGGATACCTATTATTATAAAACTTTATGAAATCTAGAGGATGGGTATCCAGGAATCTATAAAAAGTTACCTTGAATCTTTTAGAAAGTAATCCTTTCTTAGTAAAATATTAGATAAATACAAAGTGCTTAATAATTTCTCCTTGCCTAGTGTATACCTCAATTCATAGCAAGATTACTGAAGTGCTTCCTTATAGTTGTCACTGATGAATGCTTGCTTTTTACGTTTCATGGGAGAAACGAATCCAGTTTCACTAATAGAGAGACATATGTTCAGCCCTTAGGTAGTGTGTAGGAAAAAATGTGATATTGCAGGGCTTCTTGTCACTTCTTTATAGCTGTCAGCCTGTCAGCTCCACACCCCAGGTGCTCAGAAAACTGTAATTGCTGGAGTTCTCTGCTGAGGGCACACAGAGAACCTATATAGTTGACCTGCCATAAAAGTCAGAATTCTGTTTTCAGTGGAAAGGAAGCCAAATCTGAAAGGATTTAAAATGATACATACATGATTGCCCAGGTGGTCTCAACTCATTGTTCTCTCAATGCAGAGATTTTTTTTTTTAACAAATAGGAAAAAAAAAAAAAAAAAAAAAACCTTACTTCCTGACCCAGTTTGTGGACTAAAGGGACTTGGCTTTCAAATATTCAAAACAGATCCCCATTTGTACAATTTCAGTTCCTAACAGTTGTTTTTAGTAGAATTACTCAAACTAATTTTTGATTATTTTTTAATTGGCAAGTAAATATTTGCATATATCTATGATGCAGAATACATTGCTTTGATTTACATAAACATAATAGTCAACCTAGCAGAGAATGATGTTCGTGTGGGATTCATTGTTCCTTAACCCTCAAAGATAGCATTTAGTCTACTCATTCCTGAGTTGTCCCTTTAACCCTCCTGGTCTGCCACTTCTGGGGAACTCCAAGGCACTATCTATTTCCAGGTCTCTTCCTTTCCCTTTTCTCACCTAAGGTGATCATATAACCGTTCACAGAATAGTAAATATTGCCTAGTGCTAATGATCTAAACACATTCAGTCTTCTAGTTTCATTCTTCTCAAATCTCAAAGTGATGATGAATATCTTACAAATATCTCAAATCTGATATGTAGGAAAAAGACTCTTAGATTTTCACCAACAGTCAGTTTCTCTTAGAGTCTCTTTGCCACATACTCAGAGCAACTCCAGGCTTGGAGATGCAGAGACCACAGCATTAGAATCCTCACCAACAACTTTATTTTTGACCTCCCCACATTTGATCTCTCAATCTGACAGTCTTGATTTCTCAATTCATCAGAAGTCTGACCACTTTGCAACATTGCACACTTCACTACACTGAAACTACCTTGGACCGAGTTACAATTTCCCACTTGAACAATAGCAATCTTCCAAAATGATTTTTCTGTTACATCTCTGGCCCTCATTGCACGTCTTCATGATTTACAAATTGGAACTGTCTAGTTAAATATGAGTTAAAGTTTCTCATTTTTCTGCCCCAAATATTCTAGTTGTCAGAACGCAATCTGAGAACTCAGCCCTGTGAGGAGATTCTGAGTACTTGTGAGAAATCTCCAAGAAACCAAGACCAGAAGTCTCGTGAGCTTGCTTTCTTCAAAAACAAAATTGCACTTGAAAGGCATTTTTGTGCCACTCCCATGTGTAACAGATAGGACTGATTTTATTTCAGATTATTTATTACAATGTCCTATTGCTATTTGTTTATATGCTACTATGGAAAAACATGTTTTTGCCATGTGCAACTTGCCTGCTACTTGCAGCTTGCCCTTGTGATTATACGCTTTACTCATGTGACTATCTTAACCCTCAGAATATAAATTACTTGATGCTCAGAATAAAGTTGGCCATTGCATGAGACTTTATTCTGCCTCATTTATCACCTGCATTCTCCCAGGTCCCACTACCATTTAGAGCAGTAAACACTAGTGACAATTAAATTCTTAAAAAAGAAAAAAAAATGATCGAAAGAGGCAACAGGGCATTGGTTTTTTTCCCCATGTTCTCAATTACTCTCTTATGAGCCTGCCCATCCCCTCCACCTCCACAAGGTGTTTGATTGTTTTTAGCCTTCCTATTATGTATCTTATTGCACACTTACTGTTTCCTGGCCCTGGCTTTCCTTCCCAGGGTTCATTCTGTCACCTTCAGCTGTCAGCACATATATCTTCCCTAGCTACACTCCTGAAATTTGCTTGTATCTCAGCATCTCATCTCTCCCCAAACACTCCTTAACCTTTTTACTTTATTTTTCCCTGGAGTATTCGTCAACAGCTGCAGTCAACTTTTTTCACTACTAATTCCAACAACCTAGAAAAAACACCAAGCATATATGTATCTCTCTGTGTGTGAACACACACACACACACATATACACATCTATACACATATATCCACACATAGATACAGTATCTATGTATCTATGTATCTATGTACCTATGTACCTATGTATCTATGTATCTATGCATCTATCTATCTATCTATCTATCTATCTATCTATCTATCTATCCTGTATCTATATGTGTATTTATGCACACGTATATTATATCACTTAATACTATACAAGAGGGTAAATTTCTCTGGCCTAATTTGTTGTAGTCTTTTATTTGACTCTTTACTGCTATATATGAAACAATGACCAAGCCCTCTTAGTCAGTCAACAGATTCTCCAGAGCAGGAGCAAGGGTTAAAAAAGAAAGAAACAATTAGACAACACTGCAGAATGACCCCAGCCAGTTCTGAGTCTGAAGTGGGTTTGTTTTTTTCTTCCCAATCTGCTTTTATACCATTTTAATTACATGCAAGTAATAAGGTCAAGCAGTACAATAAACACAAATAATCAAGGAACAAGCAAGGCAATAAACAAAGCCCTGTGATCACTCCTTTGATCATGGTTTGTAAGGGCTTATCAAGATGGCCAAAATATCTGAGCCTACTTCTCAGTCTAAGACCAAAGTCATATTCATTCCTGAAGCCTAATTCTTTATTCGAGCCTAAGATTAAATTCCCACCTAAATTTACTTCCCTGTTCTAGCCTAACAGATTCCTGCCTGAGCTTACTTCCTTGTCATGTCCCAATATCAGATTCCTGCCTGAATCCCATTTCCTTGTCCTTGGCCAATTTCAGATTCCTGCCAAGAGGCCCCAAAAGCTCTCCCCAAGGCAAACTGTCAAAGAGTAGAAAGATAGTCATAGATGTACTTGGATTTTATATATTTGGGTTTTTTTTGATAATTGATACCACTGACTATGGTGTATCTTACATATTTCCTGCTCCACCCCCAAAAGATTTTCCTTTTTTTCCCATTATAATCTCGAACCATAATATACCACTTCATATTCTCCAGATAATGAATTTGACTATGTCTCTGTCTTAAACTGACTGATTCCTGTAAATGTGACAGTCAGACTATTTAGTAAACATCAATAACTTTCAGTGGATGAAGTTAGTTCATAACAATATGCTTTAGTCCTGCATCTTTCCTACCAGATGGTGTTAGAAAATAAAAGCAAGTCTTGCACAAAATAATTACATTGCATATAGATAATATCACCAATATAACACTTTTATGAGCAGTAGGCACAGTGCTAAAGCCTGTTTGTAGTTCAAAAAAATATATTCAAAGCAACACCTTCCATTAAAAAAATGGCTCAAAAATGGGTATCACCACATTCTTAAGCAAGATGAACTTTAGATGAGGAATCAGAGCCATCTTAGAAGAGTTACACAGCTCTAACAAGTCCCTGACCTTGAAGGTCAAACTACAGAGGAGGAATTGTTGTCCTTGCTTCTTCTTTCACATTCATTAGGGAATAGTCAGTCTGCTAAAGTCCCAGCACAAATTATCATGTATCTTCAAGCACAGCTGACTCTGAGGGCTGAGAACTAGGTGGACACATTCCGTTGACAACACACAATGCTTAGGTTTTTCTTATGTTCATGTGTTCTGCTACTTACTTATTCTAAATGAATTAGCATAGAGGCAACATGACACTAAAAAGAGATGTATTCCATGACTTCAATAAGCTGGTTAAATGTAAGCATATAAATAACTTTCTCTAATTTTTAAATTCCCACAACTTTATTCCAAAGGCATCTGGAAGGCTACTTGTGGTGATGAAACAAATTTTATGAAAAATAAAGGACTAAAAAAATTTCAAATATGTATGAGGATTTTAGAATTAAAGAAAAGTCAGAGGCAGTCTCATACAGATCAATTTGATTATATCTAAAAAAACAGACAAAAGATTCTGGGAAATTTGTCTAAAACCCAAAGCAACATTGAGGGAAGCAAGTTTTGGAATCTGGAACTTTGATTCTGTATCCTGCCTCATTTCCCCACTAAATCCTATTAGGAGTTGACATGTTTTCAAAAATGTCACTCAGTATTCTTATTAATTCCATCTTTGAAAACTTTAAATAAATGCCTCTATGTCAGGCAATTATCAGTGACATCAAAACTAAGAAGCAGCCAAAATATTACAAACAATAAGTGGTCCCTGATTGGTAAATGTTTCATGTTAGGCGAAGATTTCTTTGGTCAGCCAGTCTTCTTTCTGAAATTTAAGGAACATACAGGTTGCTGTTGTGCCTGTGGCAATGACAATGAGGGTCATGGTACAAAGCAAGAGGACCAAACTTACCATTGTTGTTCCAGGACTTGCTAGTAAATATATCTCTATATACTAATGGCCTTGGTCATGGCCAGAAAATACTCTGATGACTGTATGTGGTGTACGAAAACTCTTCTAGTAAACCATCCCCAAATCACAAAAAAATCTGTGTCCTTTGCACTCATAGAAACCCAAGTCCAAGTTTCGGCACCCCCGGATGGTGATTTTTTTTTTTTTTGACACTGGAAAAATTTCCAAATTTTCTCTGGCTCAGAGTATCCACTGACACAGTAGGAAGAAGGATGCTAATATCTACCCCACTGTATTGTTGTAATACACATGAACTAGAACAACTAGAATGTGCTTGACCTGTTAACATGTATTGGCATTTAACTATATATCTGGCATGTTGTATTTAAATCCTATATATTTCATGTATATATTACCTTCATTATACAAAAAAAATGACACTGAACTTTCAAATGTTTGAGTGAAGAGTTCAGCACATATAAGGAACTAGGTTCAATCTCACACTGTAAGAAAATTGTGTAATTTTGCTTAGTACCTCATAAATAGTACAGAGTGGAGCCAGGGTTATTTCCACAGCAGTCTTGTTCTGAGGCTTCCATTCTTATTCTTTCCAGATAAAATTCCCTCAAACAACCTCAGCTAGCCTGGAATTTGTTATTTAGTTCTGAGTCGTCTCCTCCTCCTCCTCCTCCTTTTTAATTTTTTATTGGTTATTTCATTTATTTAAATTTCAAATATTATCCACCTTCCCAGTTTCCCCTCCACAAATCTCCTAACATCTCCCTTGTCTCCCCTGCTTATGTGAAGGTGCACCACCACCCACCCACTCACTCCCTGCTTCAGTGCCCTAGCATTCCTCTATGCTGGAACATCGAGCCTTCACAGGACCAAGGGACTCCCTTCCCTTTGATGCCAGATAAGGCAATTCTCTGCTACATATGTAGCTGGAGCTATGGGTCCCTCCATGTGTCTCTTTAGATGATAGTTTAGACCCTGGGAGTTTTGGGGGGCCTGGTTGATTGATGTTGTTGTTCTTCCTGTGGGGTTGCTAACCCCTTTAGCTCCTTCAGTCCATCCTCCAACTCTTCCATCATAGTACTCGTGCTTAGTCTTATGGTTGGCTTCGAGCATCCACATCTGTATTGGTTAGGCTCTGGCAAAGCCTCTCAGGGGACAGCTATACCAGGCTCCGGTCTGCAAGCGCTTTTTGGCATCAGCGATAGTGTCTGGGTTTGGTGTCTACAGGGAAGTCTCTGGATAGCCTTTCCTAAAAAGTAGAACAGAGAGAGAATGAAGGAAAGGCCATCTAGTTTAGAGCCTTCTGACCTGTGCTAGAACTCTTGATTTGAAATCAATTAATCATAATGAGGGATGCTAGACAGATATTTGTTAAGCAGTCCCTCCTGTACATCCTAGACATTCAGATCTGATTTTCTTAATTTTTCCCTCAACATTAATTGTCTACTCCTAAAAGTTCTATACCTCATTTAAAAGCTATTTTTCTTTTATCATTATACTGTCACCATCTTTGTTCTGGTAGTTATCACTCAATTCCTTTACACTCACAATAGTCAGCAAGTTATTTGCTGTTCTTTTTTTTTCTCTGTCAGCTCTTATGCTGGTAATTTACCCTTCATAAAGATACCATGGAAATAGTTCTAAAGAATAACAAAAACTAAATCATGTGCTGACTAAATATGTCACTGTGGCCAAGGGGTCACTGATGATCCTCTACATTGACTTTTGTCATTTTTCCCTACCTGTTTATACATTATAAGAGTGTGGTATTCAATTACTCAATGATACTGAACCCAGCCTCACTCCTTTTTTCGTTCTTTTGATTTTCAGATGTATCACTACAATGAGCAAATGATAAATTTTTATGACTTGTCTTTTGCTCAAAAGCAGGTAACAACCAAAATATCTTTCCGACTCAAACATCATTCCCCCTTCTCTCTATTGCACAATTTCCCAACTTAGGAACTACCCACATAGTGGGAATGTGTGTGCACTCGCTTGTAGAGAAGACACTAAGGCACAATATTTTGATTGGTTTTCAGATTTGATGTGTCAGCTGGCTTCTCTTTCAGTCATTTAAATAAAGACCCAGGAAAACAATTGCATAGCACCAGCAGGACACATGGCTTGCTGAGGAAACCTGTTAAAGGTGAAAGCCCTAGAGTCCTTACAATGGTTACAGTACTGTGGATATACTAGAAAAGCAGGATAATTAACTTTAGTTGAACAAGCTTTAAAGAAGTATCTATCAACTTCTTCATCATAATACTTTGACTTACTAATCCCTTTCTAACCTAAAGATTCTGCTTTCACTATTTAAAGAATCTAAAGTTATTCATGTCATCTATTAAGCTTGTATAAATCAAATAAAACAAGTGGCAGGATTCATATCTTTCTGTCTGAAGAAAACCTATAGATTTCATATCTTATTCATAAATTTTGTCATATGTAATCAGGACTTATGTTTTATGTTCATTACAAAACTGGGGAACAGTTGGCTCCAGTCTGCCTTATGATTTCACCAGTTGTCATGTTGAGTATCTTGCCCTTTCTTTTGGCAGCCTGAGAGTTTTTTTGGTGGGCACCATGCGAAGTTTATCTCAGCATCTTCCTTGCTGGGAAATTATAGACTGGTTTGTCAAAAACTCAGGTTGGAATTTAAAATTCTTAGTGCATTATAAAATAACTGCTTCTCCAGGCATTTACTGAGAATCAAAATAATGGCATTGAGTTAGTTATCTCTTCAATTTATGAAATACTTGAGACTTTGTGTGTCGCAGATAGTAGAGACAACCCAAGAATACAATAAGAGAAGGCATTCAGCACCTGTTTTCACGTTCTCTAAAGAAGAAAATTGCTAATCTTTTATTCCAGGAAAATTAGAGCAAAAAGACAGAATCAGAGCACAACAATAAGGCACATCAGGAGATCCTCTCGTGTATTGCTTTTCCTGTAAGCAAAAATGTTTCCTTGAAACCCATGAGATTAACTGACCTGATTAAGATTATAGAGTCAGTTTTATTGGAGAATATTGACATCAAGTTTCCAGGCTATACACAGAGAATTTTTGTCAGTGCCCACATGTCCATGAGGCTGATTTTATATAACTTTAGCATATAGTCTGTTAAGATGATCTGAACAGAGCATTTATAGTAGTGTATCCTTGACTCTCTATACCAGGGTATAGGTACTTTTTTTTAAACCTAATTCAGCAGTGAATTCCAGCCCTATGAGTATTTATTAAGAAACTCTTCTTATTTCTGCTGTATGAAATGACCTAGATCTAAAATGTTTTATTGATAAAGCAATTTTCAGACTATCAACATTTAAAAAAATAATTATTGGCTGTTTGGGAGAGCTGTATAGAATGACTTTCAAAGCCTATAAAAATCTTTCTGTAGCTCACAGCCCACTTACTGATAATGTTCTATTCATGATTTTGGAAACAGATTGGTTTCTTCATTCCAGCTGGGTTGACAGAGTCATGTCGAGTATATAAACTACCAACTATCTCCCAGTGAAATATATTAAAGGTATACAAAGTAATAGTTATAGAATGTTATACAATATAAGATATACATAATTTTTCCTCCATAATCTCCAATAGTTCATCAAATGATTAGATGGTGATGGTGATGTGATACGGATGGTGGTGAATATGGTGATGGTGGTGATGATAGTGATGAAGATGGTAATTGCCATGGTAGTGATGGTGATTCATGCTGATAGTGGTAATGGTGAAATTATTGTGATAGTGGTGATGGTAGTGGTCTTAGGGGGAACTACACAACTAGGGGCAAACTATAGACTAAATCTCCAAAACATAAAAACAAGACAATGGGAGTTAATCATTTTTGAATCAGATCGTTTACTCTGCTCTGTCTACCTTTAAACTGCTTAAGCTTATTCTGTCCAATTTCATGTAGAATTTTTTAATATAACCTATGCTTTATATTTATTTTTAAATTCTACCATCTCTAAAATATTTCCATTTATGCTTCCTCTATTAAATACCTAACATCTTTGTGATTTAATTTTCCAAATAGAAGACCTAATCATGAACACATTCTCTGTACTTTATTTACTCATAACTGTTTCTCCCAAAGCTTTTGATACATTGTTAACACTTGACTCAGATTGCTTAGTCTTCCTCTTTGACCCTGCTCTTTTATAAGGTCAAACAAATACGTGGTTATTCTATTTTTTACAAGTGTATTTTACACAGTATAAAGTAAAGTGTGATTAGAATAATAAACGCATTGAACTTTCATTTCACCCTAATAGTCAAAATCCTTCTTGTGACATTTGAACAGGTAAAGGTTAAAATACCAGGTATATATATACTCAGCAATAACCTCTCACACTTCATAGAGGAATAAAGCAACAAAGCTTCAAAGTGAAGAAGCCAGCAATCCAATCATGGTTGGGATTTTTCTATCTGCATAGTACATTTTTATGACATTTCCAAACCAATTTTGATTTCTGTTTTTCAGTGTATTTTATGTCCTGTCTCCTCAGAGATTTAGTAAATAAAATTTATTCACTACTTCTTCAAGTTCTGATAAATGCCATATTCATGTACAGAAAGAGGGGTAGAATTTTCAAGGAGCTAAAATGTCCCTCTAAAACCCGGCAAAATTAGAATTCCCTTGCCCTGCTTAACGGCATGTATGGATTCAGTGTTTAGTGAGATTGGGTTATACCAGAACACTCATCTTTCAGTTTTACTTAGTTTATTTATTCACAGTCTAAATTACCTATGACCCAAAACATATTCTTAGTGTTTCTAAGAATTTTCCAAAATTATTTTCTCTACATTGACATACATACATAAAAAGGTCTTGTTATATTTTTGTTTATTGGGGGTGGGGTAGGGGGTTACCACATTGATTCCAGGGGTTAAATTTCAGTAATTCATTAGCCATGGCAGAAAGATCCTTTACAGAACAAGGACGGCAAGCATCAATGATCATATGGTCATTGATCAATGATCAATGATCATATGGTCATTGATCAATGATCAATGACCATAGACATCTTTGATGAACTTGAATAAATTCAAAGATCAATTTTTAGTGTATATTTTGATATTGTGTTCTTTGCTACACAGAACCTTTCCAGGTTATGTAATCCCAAATATTTATTGTTAGGGTTTTTTTTGTTTTTTTTTTTTTTGTTTTGTTTTGTTTTGTTTTGTTTTGTTTTGTTTTTGGCATTACCATGGCTAAGACCTCATTGAAAAATTACAGCCAGAAGCAATGTCAGATAATAATTTCCTACTTGTATATGTTTCAGTCTTACATTTGCATCTAGTCCATTTTGAGTGTATTTTTGTGCCTGGGATAGTGGAAAATTTCATTCTTTGCATGGGAATGCATTTCCAGTATTCTACCAGTTGTCATAAGAGACAGTCTTTTTTGTTTTGTTTTGTTTTGTTTTCTCATTGTGTTTCCTTGAGACTTGGATGATGTATGTGTGTCTGTTTCTCAAGCTTTTATCCCATTACTCTGTTCTATGTACTTGACTTTGTGCAACTAACATATTGTTTTTGATACTATGTATTTATAACATATTTTGAAATCAAGAGGTGTGTAATATTGTTACCTTTCTGTTTCTTTCTTTTGATTAATGTTTTTACTCATGACACAATCACTAGAGGAAAAAGGAACATCTAGAGAATGAGAAAATATTAGCAATATATACATTATTTACAAAGGGGTTAATCTCTAAAATATGTAATAAATTATTTGGTAGCAAAAAATCTAAAACTTTATCTTGAATTGATTAAAGTAAGGCATTGACATTTCTTCAAGACAATGTTGAATAGATGCATGGGGAGTTTTCAATATCAGTGTTCCTGAAAAAAAAAAACATAATGAGTTAGCAACTCACAATGCTAGGGTGACTATTATTATTTTAAAAGACAGAGCAGAGAAGGGAAAAGGAAAATATGATGTAGGAGTGATAGTGGGAAGAAGGAAAGCAAATGCTAACATAAATCGAAGAATTGGATCTTTAGACATTGTTGGTAGAATGATAATACGATGTAGTCACTAAAGAAAACAGTGTGGAAACTACCAGAGAAGTTAGGATAGATTTGTATGCAGGAGTATTGAAATGAGAATCTGAGACACTAACATACCACATTAATTGAAGCAATATTTATGACACGCAGGATACAGAAGCAATGTCATAGCTAGGCATTCCTAGATAGATGGGTGAATAAAGACAATGTGATAAATGTGTAGAGTAGAATACAATTTGGTCTTTAAGGTGAAATTCTGAAAAATCATAGTGAACTTAAGTAACTTTGAGGACATTTTACTAAGTGAAATAAAGTGGTCACAAAAGAGCTTATCCTGCATAGTTTGGATAGGAAGTTATTATTACATCTGAATTCAAACAATCAAAAATTATAGTAGTAGTTGTTAGGGACTGGGACACTGAGGAAAGGAGATATTACTAATAAATGGGAATAAAGTTTCAGTTAACAGAAATGAATGAACAAGGAGATTAATGGTTGAAATTATAGTTATTTCATCAGCAATATGTTGGGCACCTCAAACTCCTTCCAGATAGTAATAAGGTTTTTTCTTCTTTTTTTTTATTAGATATTTTGTTTATTTATATTTCAAATGTTATCCTTTTTCCTAGTTTAACTTCCAGGACCCCCCCCCCATCTCCTCTCCCCTCCCCTTTCTCACCAACCCACCCACTCCTGCTTCTTGGCCCTGGCATTCCCCTATACTGAGGCATAGAACCTTCACAGGATCAAGGGCCTCTTCTCTAATTGATGACCAACTAGGACATCCTTTGCTACATATGTAGCTAGAGCCACAATTCCCTCCATGTGTTTTCTTTGATTGGTGGTTTAGTCCTTGGGAGCTCTGGGGGTTCTGGTTAGTTCATATTGTTGTTCTTCCTATGGGGCTGCAAACCCTTTCAGCTCCTTGGATACTTTCTCTAGATCCTTCGTTGGGGATCCTGTGCTCCTTCCAATCAATGACTGTGAGCATCCACTTCTGTATTTGACAAGCACTGGCAGAGCCTCTCAGGAGACAGCTATATCAAGTTCCTCTCAGGAAGCTCTTATTGGCATCTGCAATAGTGTATGGGTTTGGTTGTTGTTTATGGGATGGATCCCCAGATGGAGCAGTCTCTGGATGGTCCTTCCTTCAGTCTCAGCTTCGAACTTAGTCTCTGTAACTCCTTCCATGGTATTTTGTTCTCCCTTCTAAGAAGGATCAAAGTATCCAAGTTTGGTCTTCCTTCATGAGTTTCATGTGTTTTGCAAATTGTATCTTGGGTATTCTGAACTTCTGGGCTAATATCCACTTATCACATATCATATGTGATCTTTTGTGATTGGGTTACTTCACTTAGGATGATATCCACCAGATATGTTTGTCTATGAATTTCATGAATTCATTGTTTTTAATAGCTGAGTAGTACTCCATTGTGTAAATGTACCTAATTTTCTGTATCCATTCCTCTGTTGAGGGACATCTGGGTTATTTCTAGCTTCTGTCTATTATAAATAAGGCTGCTATGAACATAGTAGAGCATGTATCCTTATTACAAGTTGGAGCATCTTCTGGAAATATGCCCAGGAGAGGTATTGCTGGATCTTCTGGTAGTACTATGTTCAATTTTCTGAGGAACTGCTAAACTGATTTTCAGAGTGGTTGTACCAGTTTGCAATCCCACCAACAATGGAGGAGTGTTCCCTTTTCTCCACATCCTTGCCAGCATCTGCTGTCACCAGAGTTTTTGATCTTAGCCACTCTGACTGGTGTGAGGTGGAATCTCAGGGTTGTTTTGATTTGCATTTCCTTGATTATTAAGGATGTTGAATTTTTTTTTTGAGGTGCTTCTCAGCCATTTGGTATTCCTCAGTTGAGAATTCTGTGTTTAGCTTTGTACCCCATTTTTTAATAGTATTATTTGATTTTCTGGTGTCCAACTTCTTGAGTTCTTTATATATATATATATTGAATATTAGCCCCCTATCAGATTTAGGCTGATTTTGTTAATTAGTATACTGTCCCTGTGCCCTCTAGTGAGTCTGGCTAAGGGTTTATTTATCTTGTTTATTTTCTCAAACAACCAGCTCCTGGTTTGGTTAATTCTTTGTATAGTTCTTTTTTTGTTTCCACTTGGTTGAATTCAGCCCTGAGTTTGATTATTTCCTGCCCTCTAGTCCTCTTGGGTGAATTTGCCTCCTTTTGTTCTAGAGCTTTTAGGTGTCCTGTCAAGCTGTTAGTGTGTGCTCTCTCTAGTTTCTTTTTGACCAAGTTATCATTCAGTAGAGTGTTGTTCAGCTTCTACGTGTATGTGGGCTTTCTCTTATTTATGTTGTTACTGAAGATCAGCCTTAGTCCGTGGTGATCTGATAGGATGTATGGATTATTTCAATATTTTTGTATCTGTTGGGGACTGTTTTGTGACTGAGTATATGGTCAGTTTTGGGGAAGATACCATAAGGTTCTGAGAAGAAGTTATGTCTTTTTGTTTTAGGATAATTTGTTCTATAAATATCTGTTAATTCCATTTGTTTCATAACTTCTGTTAGTTTCACTCTGTTTCTGTTTAGTTTCTGTTTCCAGGATCTGTCCATTGATGAGAGTGGGGTGTTGAAGTCTCCCACTATCACTGTGTGAGGTATAATGAGTCTTTTGCACTTACTAAAGTTTCTTTAATAAATGTGGATGCCTTTTCATTTTGAGTATAGATGTTCAGAATTGAGAGTTCATCTTGCTAAGTTTTATCTTTGGTGAGTATGGTGTCCCTCCTTATCTTTTTTGATAATTTAGGTTGAAAGTCTATTTTTATTCAATATTAGAATAGCTACACCAGTTTCTTTCTTGGGACCATTTTCTAGGAAAATTTTTTTTCAGCCTTTTACTCTGAGGTAGTGTCTGTCTTGATCACTGAAGTGGGTTCCTGTATGCAGCAAAATGATGGGTCTTATTTATGTAGCCAGTCTGTTAGTCTATGTCATTTATTGGGGAATTGAGTCGATTGATATAAAGAGATATTAAGGAAAAGTCATTCTTGCTTCCTGTTGTTTTTGTCATTAGAGTTGGAATTCTGTTCATGTGGCTATCTTCTTTTGGTTTGTTGAAAGATTACTCTCTTCCTTTTTCTATAGCTTAGTTTTCCTCCTTATGTTGAAGTTTTCCATTTATTATCCTTTGAAGGACTGAATTTATAGAAAGATATTGTGTAAATTTGGTTTTGTCATGGAATATCTTGGTTTCTCCATCTATGGTAATTGAGAATTTTGCTGGGTATAGTAGCCTGAGCTGGAATTTGTGTTCTCTTAGGGTCTGTATGACATCTTCCCAAGACCTTCTAGCTTTCATAGTCTATGGGGAGAGGTCAGGCGTAATTCTGATAGGTCTGCCTTTATATGTTACTTGACCCTTTTTCCTTACTGGTTTTAATATTCTATCCTTATTTAGTGCATTTGTTGTTCTGATTATTATGTGTAGGGAAGAATTTCCTTTCTGGTCCAGTCTATTTGGAGTTCTGTAGGCTTCTTGTATGTTCATAGGCATCTCTTTCTTTAGGTTGGGGAAGTTTTCTTCTAATAGTTTTGTTGATATTTACTGTCCCTTTAAGTTGGAAATCTTCCTTCTCATCTATACCTATTATCCTTAGCTTTGGTCTTCTCATTGTGTCCTGGATTTCCTGGATGTTTTGGGTAGGATCTTTTTTTCATTTCACATTTTCTTTAATTGTTGTGTCAATGCTTTCTATGGTATTTTCTGTCCCAGAGATTCTTTCTTCTATCTCTTGTATTCTGTTGGTGATACTTGCATCTATAGCTCCTGACTTCTTTCCTAATTTTTGTATCTCCAGAGTTGTCTCCCTTTGTGATTTGTTTATTGTTTTTACTTCAATGTTTATATCCTGGATGGTTTTGTTCAATTCTTTCACCTGTTTGGATGAGTTTTCCTGTAATTCTTTATGGAATTTGTGTATTTACTCTTTATGGGCTTCTACCTGTTTACCTGTGTTCTCCTGTAATTCTTTAAGGGAGTTATTTATGTCCTTCTTATAGTCTTCCCTTATCATTATGAGAAGTGACTTTAGATCCACATCTTGTTTTTCTTGTGTGATGTTGTATCCAGGACTTGCTATAGGTGGAGAGTTGTGTTCTGATGATGCCAAGTAACCTTGGTTTTTGTTGCTTCTGTTCTTATGCTTGCCTCCTGCCATCTGATTATTTCAAGTGCTCCCTGCCCTCAATATATCTGATTTGAGCCTGTCCTTCCTGTAATCCCATTTGAGTCAGAAGTTCTCAGAGTCCAGTTTTCTCTATGATCCTGTGATTCTGGGATCCTGTGATGCTGAGATTCTTGGTGTGTCAGTGTTCTTGGCAGTCAAGCTTCCTCTTAGCCGCTGAGATCCTGGTGTAACCAAGCTCTTGGAATCCTTGGATCCTAAGATCCTGGGCTTATTAGAGCTCCTGGAAGTGGTATTGCCTCTGGAGACTATGGGAATGTCAGTTGGGTTTCAAACCAAGTTAGACCAGTGCTGCCTGGAAGTAACCTGAGTTATTCGTTGGGTGGGGGGTCCCTGTGTCCCTATTCCTGCTGGCTCCAGGAACTCCCCGTTGTGTTGGAACAGATATTGTGTTCTACTCACCAGTGATCTTAAGACCATGGGCATGCTAGGGCACCTGGGGTGTGTGTGGAGTGTCCTCTCGGGACCATGGGACTGTCCGATGAGTTCACTCCCAAGGTGGCCAGGCGCTGGTGCTGACCAGAAGGAACCCAAGCCACTGATCAGGTGAGGTTCCTGTGTCAATGCTCCAGTAATAAGGTTTTATTTGCATAGCAAAATAAATTTGAAAGGAGGAAAATTTTTAAATCTTTCTTGGAGAAAATATTTTCTTCAGTATTGTTGTTTCTTCTGTAGCACTGGCCTTGACCATTATAGGGTAATAAAAGTGTAACTAAAGTTCAATTTTCAAAAAAGTAAAAACCATTTCTCTCATGAATATAAAATGGCCTTGTATAAAAGATTAACCCTAAATCATAATTGATACAAAGCCATAGGATGTAGGGCTACAAAGATGGGTCACTAGGTAAAAGTGCCTCCCACATTTGGGTCTCCAACACCACTGAGAAAAATGTTGAGCATATCTCTGCAGCATCAAAGTTGGGGTACAGTGAAGCAGAAACAGATTAATTTCCTAGCTTCCTGGCAGCTGAGCAGTCAATGGGTTCACTGGGAGACCATTAAGGTGATCAGTGTTGGAGGAAGACACCCAACAGCAACTTTTGGTTTCCACATTCATATAGATGTATGTGCATACATGCCCACATGGTAATACACACAAACTCTCTCTCTCTCTCTCTTACACATACACACACACACACACACACACACACACACACACAGAGAGAGAGAGAGAGAGAGAGATGTATATACCACAAGATGAAATGACTACTCAAAGAACTTTGCAGCAGCTAAAGTTTTTATAGGATAGTAATCCTATTAGGTTAGATTTAAAATTGTCATATTTCATAAGTCATAAGCCTTGAGGATGAACTCTGCCATCCATCAAAAATTTGACAAAATTGTGTGAGTGTTACTAAAATTGGAGTTTGGGGTCAAGAATAAGATCTTTGAACAATTTGAAAAATCTTCGGCTGCCCTCTCCCTGCCCATGATATGTAAACACTTGTCACTTAACACTTTTGATGCAAGCATTTTTTTTCCTCCAAGGAGTAACTTTTAAACTATGCCATTCCTCTGAGAATTCCTTACCAGCATTTCAGGTATAGTCACATTGCAGATTTGTCTCCATGAAGCCAATGCTGTGTTACTAACTCACTTTCTACTGTTCAAAATTCATCTCAGACACTTTAAAATAGTGAGGGCAATTGAATATAACTACCTAACAGACCTTTAGGAATGTCATTGGCTGAACCTTGAAATGCATATGTCCAGTAGGCCAGTTTCTCTTTATAATGTTGAGCAACAAACTAGATCAGAAAGGAGGAAGTTTGTGTCTGAATCTGAGGGAGACTTCTCTCAGTGCCATGGTGGGACAGCAGTGAAGTTCATAGACACTTTGGACAGGGCTCAGCATGGAGGGCACAACACAAATTGATACTGTATGTCATTTTTTCTGATAAACATTCACTTTGACGAGAGAGAGAGAGAGAGAGAGAGAGAGAGAGAGAGAGAGAGAGAGAGAGAGAGAGAGAGAGAGAGAGAGAGAGAGAAAGAAACCTGAGGGAATCACTTATATTTGGAATTTGTGTAACAAATTACTGATTGAAATGATTAAGTGCTTCACACCTGCCCATTTTCCCATATCAACCATTTCAAGATGTACTGGTGTTGATATAGTGATTGAAAGTTAAATGCAATTTAACACAGTGGATGAGATTTTCTGTTCACTGAAGCAGAATCAACCTTAAATATGTGGGTTGGTATTTCTATCTATAGGAGAGGAATGCCTTCTCTTCTTAGTTTTAAGGTTCACTGTACAAAGTGGTTTGACTACTTAGTTGCACTGTTTTAATCAGTGTTAGAGATAAATTAAATCAGAAGTATTAGCTAAAATTATTGAAAGCTTATTTAACTTCCTACTGATAAAGAACTTGTCTCCCTAATAGTCATCACTATAGTAATAGAGAACACTGCTAAAAAAATATATATATTTGTAATTATCTATCCAAACACCATCCCTGATAGTTTAAAGATACATATCTGGAAATATATGAAAGAGATATATTTTTAGATGCCTTATTATATGCTTTTAATCTGACATATTTCCTGTAAGCTTGATATTTCAATTATTACTTCTCAACTGGTGATACTATTTTGGGAGACTGTGGAATCTTTAGGAGAAAAGACCCAGCTGGCAGAAGTAGTTTACTCGTGGCCCCTAGATTCTGTCACACTCCATGCCCTCTGGTCTGCCACAATGTAAGCAGCCTCTACTTCACATTCCCACTACCATGGACTGAGTTGCTTTTGAATGCTTCTCCCACCATGACAGAAGTAAACAATGAGGAGCATAAATTATTTATGCCAGGTATTGTGGGCACAATGATGATATAATAACTACGCTAAAAAATCTGGAGGAAATTGGAAATGATTTCTTGAAAATGATAGTACAAAAAATCTACAGGCTTAACAGAGAAGACACAAATAATGTATAGTAAATGTTCACTGTAGATTACAGCACATGCCTCTGTTATGTGCTTGGCTGTTCTTTTTGGAACACACAGTCTATGTGCCATCATTCAAACCCCCTATAAGACTCATCTAAAGTGCTTCTCTCCCCTTTAATCCTTCTTCACATCTCATGGATCTTTGATGTTCCCTCTAACAGGTCTGGCCATCATAGATACTGCTTTATTCATAGTGAAGATGGAAGCCACAAGGAAGGATTTCTCAATGGTTGCTGTAAGGGAGATCTTAGAGACGATGGGGTAAGATTATTTCTGAGTTTAAGTTAGATCCACTAATAGGTCATGAGCTATGGGAAATCATGCAACTATTATTTTGCTTAAAAACCCAGCAGTCCAATAATTTTTAATGACATATTGATATACCCATAGATCATCTTTCAGTGAATTGTAATTTTAAAAGACTGGCAACTCTATAATATATAAAGAATGAGAGACTTTTGAGCACTAAATACTAAATGGGATGGCTTCATCAAAGACCCTCCTTTGATGATCAGAAACCCTTTTGGGAGAGGAGGTAGAAAATTTGGAAGAGAGAAAGGTGGCAGATGAATCAAAGAAAAGAGCACCATCTAGTCACATTAGGAATGAAACATTTGAATTCGCCATGAGTGTCCCAGCACACACAAGACCTGCACAGGTGTAAACCTGATAAATATCACAGTACTGAGAAGGGGACATGGACACAAAGCCCACCTATAATCAAGGAGTTACTTGTCATTAATACCTTCTTGGAAGCAGAAATGAAATTTCTCCAATGAGTGCCACTGGGTATTTCAATCACATTCTGGGGCAGGCTACATACCCAAGAATAGCTGGTCAATACAGAATGGACTCAGTTTTTGTGTGTGGGAACTAAAGGGAGTGAGGGGAATGGGGGGGGGGATAGCCCACATCCAGCCAGAGTTTCTCTTATGCTCTGGGTAGGCAGACACAGGAGGGCTGCCAGACGCTTTCCACTCGCGGGTGGGTATCTAAGCCAATGACTCCACTTGGCAGGGGGTGAACAAGGGGAATCCCCTGATCAGGGTCCCCACAGCAATACCCTGTAGCCTCGGGGTTATGGGAGAGAGGGCTGAGGGAGAGAGGTTCTGACGCAGGTGAGAGTAAGTGCAGAGGGCCTTGATGAAGAGAGACAGTCTATGGTTTTAGAGCTTTATTGTAGAAAGGCAGGGAGAAAGGAGATAAGGTAAAATAAAGAGAGACTGGCCATGGCCAAAAGGAGAGAAAAGGGAAAGGGAGAGAGAGAAGAAAGGCTAGAGAGTAAGAGAGAGAGAGAGGGAGAGAGAGGAGAGTAAGGGGAGTAAGAGGAATAAAAGAGTAAGGTAGGGCCAAGCAGCCACTCTTATGGTATGCTGATATCTTTACTGTTGCTAAGTAACTGGGGAGGAGTTTTGCCTGAAGGTCAGAAGTTTGGGACATTGCCTATGTAACTACTAGTCATGCTTCTCCTGTGGGGGCTGTGGGGACCGTAACAACAGGAGCCAGAGTACCAGGAGACATGAGAGAACTCCTTCCATCCCATGTAGGTGAATTATCACCACCAGGTCCCTGGGGTCAGACCTCAATTTGACTGGAAGCCAGAATGTCTCTGTATAGCCCAATGCCCCACATTTGTGGATGTGCTTTTTGTTCTCTTTGGCAGTTTTTTGGTTCAGTTGTTGTTGTTGTTGTGTGTGTGTGTGTGTTTATTTTTTAATTTTCCCTCTATTTGGAGGGGTGAGAGGAGAGAAAGTGTGAGAGAACAATGAAGCATGAAGCCGGCAGTGTAGGGTGGTGTCGAGGATTTGAGAGGGATAAGAAGAGGGATGAAAGGATAGGATATATTGTGTTGAAATTTTTAAATACAAATAAAATAATTTAAATTTTGTGTGTGGTTTGAGTGGGAGGTTATCCATGCTTCATGTGTGAAATTCAGAGGACAACTATTTAGTTGGTCCCTCTTTATATCATGTAGGTTCCAGGTATTGAACTAAGGTTGTAATGCTTGGCAGCCAGTACCCTTATTAAGTGAACCATCTTTAACACTTTTTATTATGTTTGCTCTTTGACTGTGCATACCCATTCTGATTGCTGTCACCATCACCCAACATTCTCTTCTTTTGTCACTTCCAGAACTAGCACACACTCTCCTCTTGATAAGTTATTTTCCCACATTCACATCGCTTTGCTTTGTGAGTCCCGGAGTTTAACAAGAACTACTTCTGTTCTGGAAACTATCTATTAGAGCATCGTGAGTGCCTCAGGGGGTATTGAACTGAACAAGTCTGTTCTTCCCCTAGAATCCATCACTAGCCCCTGGAGGAGAAGGACTATGCGGGCCTCTCCCAGAATTGTAGTTGACTACTTTTGCTTTTGTTTTTTTGTTTGTTTTAGGGCAGTAGTGTTGGCTGTCCTGGAACCCCCACTGTAGACTAGGATGGCCTCAAACTCAGTGCTCTGTCTGCCCTGCCTCTGGAGTGCTGGGATTAAAGGCCTTTTGTTACCATGCCTGGCCTGTGATTGCCTATTGACAGTTTCAGTCTCCTACAGTGGAGTTCCAATGTAGGCAGCTGCTGATGCTGTGAGATCATTTTTGCATTTGCTATACCATTCAGGGAAAACAGTATTTTACAGTTCTTCTCCTACTTGTGTACTTTCATGTTCCTTGCTTCCTCTTTTCTACATTGTTCTCTGAGCCTTAGAAGATGAGTGAATGTCCTGTTTATGGCTGAACACTCAGTGTTTAGTTATTCTAAGTACACTGGCTAGCCTGGTGTCTCTGCATTTACTGCATACACTTTGAGAAGGTGTTTTCTTCTGTGGTAGACTAGGTAGTGTATTTACAACAGTCACATGAGACAGAAATGCTCAGGCACATTTGAAAATTCTAGATACAAACCTAGAAATGATGTTCATTTGAGTTCTCATTTCATTTTCTCATACACTCTCTGTGTTAAGACCCTATCAGTCTTTGTTTCTGCATCTAGGGGGCCAAGTGAGCCAAAAGTAATTTAAAAAGTAGGTGACTAGAAGATAATCAGTTTTAAAAATATTTCCAGGAGCTTTTTTTCTAACCATAGATAATTATAAATTTATTACTTATTCATTATATATTTGCACTAATTACTTAACTTTAGATGACAAATAAAGGCTATAATCGTGTAGAGGGACCAGCACTGACTGACACTAACAGATGCTTAGGCTGTGGCAGAGACAATCGCTGTGGGGAAGCACACCAGCCTTCCCTTTCTGGTAGGTTATGTGGGACTTCCTATAAAATACACAGTCCCTTTTCTTGTCCTCACCTCTAATGAAGGGTTAATGTTGACAGTTTAGCTTTGAAAACTTAGACTCTGAGATAAAGAACCTTAGAACAGAATTTAGATATAAAAATTGGCTCTTGCATTGTAGCAAAAAGGGAAAGAGTAAACACAATTATAGCATAATGAGATTACTGCAAGCCTTGGAAGCAATCTGCCCTTCCTTTGGACTGGTATGTATTAAGCAGTGGCAAGAGCAGCTACTGAACCTAGTGGAGAATCAGCAGGGGCTGGACAAAACAAACTTCTACTAGATCTAAAGTACTAAAGTATGCTCTTTGTTTCTTCTCTCTCTCTCTCTCTCTCTCTCTCTCTCTCCGTCCCTCCCTCCCTCCCTCCCTACCCTCTCTCTCTCTCTCTCTCTCTCTCTCTCTTTCTTTCTTTCTTTCTTTCTTTCTTTCTTTCTTTCTTTCTTTCTTTCTTTCTTTCTTTCTTTCTTTCTGCCTTTTCCTTTTTTTTTTCTTTTTTGTTTGCTACTTCCAACTAAATATTAGAGAGCCCATTAGAGGGCTGACCACACTTCAGGTAGTGATTGTGTGAATGGTTTGTTTTGTTGTTGTTGTTGTTGTACATGTTAAACAAAAAATAATAGATATTTCCACAATACCTGCATATATATTATATTTATAGAAAGAATACATATGTCTACACATGTGTATAATGTTGTGTATGGGTTTTTCTGTGCAGCAAAAATTAGTGCACAAGATTTAATGAGGTAGTAAAGAGAACTTAGATCCTCAGGATGTCAGAAGGAAGGAACTCTCAGGAAGGAAATGAATGCCCCTAGGAAAGCAGCCTGAGGGAGGTCATACACACTTTCTTATATGTAAAGATGCAGTGTGCCAAGGAAGTAGTGTCCGTGACTGAAGAAAGAGGCAATCCTCTGTCACCAAATCTATAATATCTAGTACTTGTTTGCTTCCAGACTAAGAGCACTGACTGCATTTCTGTTGTTTATGAGCTAAACTATTTCATTTTGACCATTGAACATTGCTTTAAAGTTAATAAAAATAGAAGCTGTGAATGAGATTAAGGTTTGTAGCCACATCTTCATACTTTCAATCTGTTCATATATGAAGTCCATTCCTGCCTGATGTCTTCAGTCTCAAATGTTCTTAAGTTTCTTTTCTTTCAGGAGGGTAGAAGAGGAGTAACTATTTACAAAATTGGAGACAAAATGTCATTTCTTAAGAGTACCATATCTTTCTCATTGTAAATAATGACTCAGGCCAAAATGGTGAAGCTGTGTAGCTCTAACTCTACTGTTCTGGAGTGTGTGTGTGTGTGTGTGTGTGTTTATCTCTGTGTGTCTGTATGTGCCTCTCTATGTATGTGTGTGTATACATATATATGATATTTCAGATGCAGTGGGTAAAACCATTAACACCTTCCATAAATTCCTGTCTATTTGAACTATTCTTAATCATCATCAAGGCTGTTTTTATGTGCCAAAATAAGAATAAACTAAGACTGTACTTATGAGAGAATTGTGGAAAGCTATTTTAAAATAATGAAAGACTGGGAAGCAAGCCAAAAGAGTCAGCTGTACCAATGCACAATGATAGAGACTCTTTTGTATAGCTTGCAAGTATCATAATTTGTAGTGTTAACATATTTACAAAGAGAAAGAGCTCTTAGGACATAGCAATGCCATGCCTTTTGTCTCTTAGCATGACATTCTAACCCACATTTCCTCCATTTATGAAGCATTTCTCCAAGGCCACTAGTTGGCTTTTATGGACCTCTTGAGCTTTGCTACAGTGTCTTTAGACATTATGGAAGTCTTTATTCATGTTAGAGAGGCCTCAGGACATGTTTCTGCAAGTATAGTTTCTTGGTATTTGAGAAGAAAGCTAGATCAGGAATGTCTTTCTCATCTATTTCCCTGTTGTTCTCTTAACAGAGGTCATGAGGAATCAAGTTCTACCTCTGGGGAAAAGCCTCTTGATCCCAGAAGAAAGGCAAGTAGGAACATATACCTTTGAATGACATCTCGCCATTTATTGAAGTTATCATCATCAGATCTGTGCTATCTACCCATTAAAAGAATGGGAATGGGTGGGTAGGGAAGTGGGGGGCACTATGGGGGACTTTTGGGATAGCATTGGAAATGTAATTGAGGAAAATATGTAATAAAAATATTAAAAATAAAAAAAAAAGAAAATACAATCAGCATTTTATTAAAAAAAAACTTGTCTGGACATTTGTAAAACTTAATAGCTGATTCACTGGATCAGCATATGATGGTTTATGTGAAATTTTAACTTCTGAGTATGTTTTGTTAGGAACGGTTGACCACATAGACTTCCAGATGCACTTTCTCTTCTGATCAGGTCTAGTGTCTAAAGCATGGTGGTATTCTAAGCTTGCACATTTCTATATATTTAGCTATATTTATTGATTTTTCTTTAAAAGTCTCTTGGTTCATAGTTCTTACTGTGAAAACCTCAATACTTTTAAAACACAGTGTCTTCCTTGACTAAAAAAGACAGTTTACTAGATGTAGCATACAAACCAGTAGCAATATGAAAGTTTTCTTTCTTCAGATGTTTGTTTTTAACTTGTAAATGCCTTTATATCACAGCTCAGCATATGTGTGAATAACATATAAAATTCAAGAGGTAAGAAAGTTATCACAGCTCAGCATATATGTTAGTAACATATAAAATACATGGGAGTAAGAAAGTTACCACAGCTTAGAATAGGTGTGAGTAGCATATAAAATACACAGGAGTAAGAAAGCTGTATAAACTTGGAATGCATCTGTTTCTGCACTTTAACATGGAATTGAAAGTTCAAGTCATGCAAGCTTATTTAAATTCTTCCCTTATGTCATGAACATTCATTTGTTAATGTTTACTAATTAATAAATTGCACATAAGTTAGTTTAAATCAAGAAAATGATTCACATATGACTATAATTTTAAATCCTTAAATATCTCTACATTTTAAAGTCAGTGATGTAAATAATTAAAGATAGAATAAATTTTTATATGAGCATAGATGATTGGAGAGATGTCTCTGTGCTTAATAGCACTTGTTCCTCTTCCAGAGAATTTGAGTTTGCATACAAGCCCTCACATTTGATGCCTTACTCCCGCCTGAAACTGCAGCTTCAGAGCATCTCATACTGTCTTGTGGCCTTTGAAGGCTCTCATGCACACACACACACACAGATTCACATATAAGTGGACACACATACACACACACACACACACACACACACACACACACATAAACGTATCTATCTATCATCTATCTATCTATCTATCTATCTATCTATCTATCTATCTATCTATCTATCTATTTACCTATCACATTTTGTAAGTGAACTTTGGCAACATTAAGAAACTATTATTATCCTTTAATAAAGAAAACAATATTGATATTATACATAGAAACTTATACCAAAATATCTTTTATGCCTTTTAATTGTCAAAGAAAATTAAGATATTTTGGGGGCCCCTGTCATGGTTTGAATTAGAATGTCCCCCAAAGGTTCATATATTTAAATATGTGGCTTCCATATGGTAGAACTGTTTGAGAAGAATTAGTAGGTGTGACCTTCCTGGAGGAGGTGGTTTCTTGTTGGAATAGTGTGTTCTTGTTAGAGGAAGTCTGTTACTAGGATAGGCTCTGAAGTTTCAAAAGCTCATGTTATTCCCAGTGATCTCTCTTTCCACCTCCTGATTTTCTAAAAGCATTAGATAATTTTAACGGGAACAGGATATGGAAAGTGATGTTACAAGGGAATTTTAGGATATGATGTTAAGGTTGTTCTATAGTTGAAATTTGACTACCTCTTTCTAGAAATTCTTTTTTTTTTTTTTTTTTTTTTTTGGTTTTTTCGAGACAGGGTTTCTCTGTGTAGCCCTGGCTGTCCTGGAACTCACTTTGTAGACCAGGCTGGCCTCGAACTCAGAAATCCGCCTGCCTCTGCCTCCCGAGTGCTGGGATTTTCTTAACAGAAAACTTCACTAAGGAGATGAATTTTCAACCAGGCCTCTGGAGCTATGACAGTATGGGGTAGACAGAAGACATGACAGAGACACAGAACAGCCTAGCATAAGGCAGGGCATGCTGAGCTGACATGTGAGAAGGGATCACATTATTTCATGGGCTGTGCTTAGGAATCACACCTGTAACCTGCCATCACATTGTAAACCTTAGAGGCGTTTTAGGAGAAGTTTTAGTAACTTTTTTATTGCTGTGATAAGGCAGTATGAACAATGAAATTTATAAAAGAATTTATTTTATGTATGGCTCTTAGTTTCAGAGGCTGAGTCCATGACTGTCATGGTGGAGAGCATTTGAGCTATGGTAGGCATGGTGTTAGAGCAGTAGCTGAGAGCTTAAATGCAATACAACATTGATGAGGCACCTAGAGGAATGACACATAAAATTCTCAACTTGGCAAAGGTGGGGAGGTGGGGGAGTTTTGAGATTAGAGGGTGGAGTTGGGAAGTGAATAGATGACTCAGTTGACTCAGTTGTTAAGAGCACTTGGTTCTCTTGTAGAAAACCCTGAGTTTGGTTTCTACTACCCACAGCAGACAGCTTACAACTGACTGTGGCTCCAGTTCTAGATCTGAGATATAGAAATTAAAAGAAGTATAATAAAAAGCCAGCTTGCCTGTAATTCTTAACAGCAACCAGTTTGACAGCTGTCAGTGATAGGTTGAGGCTTTCATTTCGGCAGCCTGAAATAAGGATCTAACAATGGGAAATAACCCAGACTCCTACCATGGAGGGAATGGGCTGAAAAGCTGCAGATAGCCAAGGCAAGGAGCCCCTGATTTGTGAACGGCTTCCTCTTTCACCTTTTAGTTGATAACTGCCTCATGATCAGTCCCATCTTATATGTTATTTACATACATGTACATACATTCAGCCAATCAGAGTTCACTTTGAAAGCTCTGATATGTAAGATCTCTGGGATCTTGAAGGAAGAAGAATGATTTTAGAGTCTGGCTGGGGTCTATCTTTAAGCAAACTCCTAGTTCAGACCACAGGACCAGCTCTCAGACACTCTTCAGAGAATATAGGTTGCCTTCAAGATTCCTAGGGGACATGCTTGTGGGAGGTTTGCCTTGCCTGAGCCTTCTACCACTGGCAGGGTTCTTGTACAGTTTCTCATGACTCCTCAGCCTCTAGGACTCTTTCTGTGGCCAAAGGCAAGAGAGCTTGTTCCTTTATTTGCTTTCAAGCGTCCAGGATTCCAGCTTCAGATAGATTTCTGTTCCTGAAAGTATCTCCAGGATAAAGGACCTGCTGCTTTAGAAACATGTGATCCCAGCCTTCAAGCCCTGAAGAGTTTGTGACAGAGTCAGTGACCTGCTTTCTGTACTCTCTCTGCAAGGAATGCTCTCACTTGAAACCCCAAAGCTCTCCAAGAGCGTTTGAACTGTAGTGTTTGCTGACACTGACCAGAAAAGCCTGCTGAGGGCATAGAAGTGCAACACTTGCAATTTCCCTGGTTCATAGCAAGCCTGTCCCTAGAACACAACTATAGCACTGCAGTGTTCCTTAGTTGGCTTCTGCTCCTACCAAGGATCTCAGACTCCCTCATTTACTATTTGAGGGTTTGTTTGTTTGTTTTTTGTTTTCTGTTACCTTGCTACTCTCATGCAGCATGTTACACTATTACTTTTTGTTTCCCTGTGGTTGTCTGCAAACTCCATTCTTGGAGGGACAATAAGACAGGAACCAACACTAAATAGAAGACCTCAGTTTCTCACAACTACTGAAGTCTGTAAGTAGCAGGTTTGTTACATTGGATAATCCAAAATTCATATTTTCATCAGAACCTCTCAGGAGATACAGTTTGAAAGGATTGTATGTTGCTATCATTACAGCACCATAGAGTAGTTTTACTTTCTTAACAATCCCTAGCAACAATTCCCTTCTACAACCCCAAGCAATGCTGATCATTTCTTGGTTGCCATGGTTTTATCTTTGGCAGAAGGTAAGCTGGACCCATTGAACATTGCCCTTTTCCATTGACTCCTTTGTATACCTTCTATAGCATCATTAAATGATGAATCCACCAGTGGATTAATCCATTAACAAGATAAAAGCTCTCATAACCATACCAGTTCCTTAAAGTTGATCTAGCAGAAACCAAGTCGTTGACACAAGAACATTTTTAGGAGTCATTTTATATGGAAGCTGTAGTGGTAATACACCAAAAATGCAGTAAATACTTACATGCTCAACTATTAACATTTGCCACAGACCCTTTGAGTCCCTTTCTCTTCGTGGAAAGGGTCTCTGGGGCAGGTGGGCAAAGCGTCGGATGGAATGACAGACAGATGCACACAGGAGAGGTTTTGTAGAATCTGAATGTAATTTGTCAAATCGAGCATCAAACTTTTTATACAGAAGAAAGTAGGGAAGTTGGGTGACACACCAGCAAGGTACAAATGAGGTTACTGGATGCTTAATGACTCTTACACAAAACAGAGGAATGTAAACACAAAGACTGGCAGGAACTGGGCAATAAAATAACTGAGACAAAGTCAGTCCTATCTAAGGTCAGCTATAGTCTTAGAAGCCAGGTGTGAGGTCTTTACACTCCTAGGGCAAGGGCTTTACACCCAAGTCATGGTTCTAATTAGGGAGTTCTGTTCTAGCTAACCATCTCATGAATAATGCAATACTCTAAAACCACAACCCGATCTACTTCCTAAACCATTGTAAATTCCTGTATATGGGAGCGACTTGGCTTTTATTCTAAGTGATAGTATAATACCAGAGGCAATTCTGAATGTCACTGAACAGACAACATTCTTCCTGAATTCCAAGCCCATGGTCAGCTCAAGGACTTTCTAGGACATTCAAACACTGGTGAAGGCTTAGCTATGTCAGAATTCAATCTTAAAAGGCTCTTATAATAAGATAATACTAAAAGAGAGCATGTGGACCCATATACCAGACTAACTCAGGAATAGAATATGAGTATATGGGTTGAAGAGAACGCCAGACTCCAGGAGGTGAGTTTCCGTGAAACTCTCTGCCTCGTGAGCAGCTTCCAGGCCTCTTGGCCTGTCAAGCTGACTCGAGACTGGAGAGCTTGGCAAACATTGCTTCCTATAACCTGACTACAATATATATTTGTTCCAATAGTTCTCTGGTTATTATTTTGTTGCTGATGATGTTTTAAGGTTTTCTGCATAGATCATCATGCTACTCATGAACAAAATTTTCAATTCAGTGGCCTTCTTATGTGCAAATGACAAAGTATCTTAGTCAAAATTCTATTTCTGTGAAGAGATTCCATAACCATCTTAATTGACACTTAAAAAGAAAAGCATTTAGTTGGGGCTTGCTTACAGTCTCAGAGGTTTAGTTCGTTATCAGCATGACAGTAGGCAGGCTGAAATGTTGCAGGAGAAGAAACTGAGAGTTGTACATTTAGGTCTGAAGGCAGCAGGAAGAAAGAGAGCCTCTGGGCCTCTTGTGCATCTGAAAACGTGAAAGTCTACCCCCATTGACACACTTCCTCCAACAAGATCACACCTACAATAAAAAGGCCACATCTCCTAATCTCTTCCTGATAATTGAGCTTCTAAATATATGAGTTTATGAGGGACTTTTCTATTCAAACCACAGAAACCAGGGAAAAGGTATCTTACACAATATCATCGCAAAATAAATATCTTTGGATAACTAACCAATCAAGGGAAAGATGTGTGTGTGTGTGTGTGTGTGTGTGTGTGTGTGTGTGTGTGTGTGTAATAAAAAGCAAAACACAAAACCGTTTAAGGTATTATAAAAAGAAACTAAGGAAATCAAAAAAGACACCAGAAGATGGAAAGATCTCCCATGCTCATTAGTTAGTAAGATTAATATAGTAGAAGTGGCCATCGTAAACAGCAATCTACAGATGCAATGCAATCCCCATCAAAATTCCAGCACAATTCGTATTCGTCACTCTTCTGTTATTATGGAAAGAAATCATGACTAGGGCAACACTTTTGAAAGAAAGAATTTAACTGTGGGCTTGCTTACAGTTTCAGAGGTTTAGTACTTTATGCTCATGGTGGAGAATATAGTGACACACATGGCACTGAAGCAGTAACTGAGAACTACATTTTGATCCAGAGAGAGAGAGTGAGAAAGAGAGAGAGCAAGCAAGAGAGAGACAGAGAGAGAGAGAGAGACAGAGAGAGAGAGAGACAGAGAGAGACAGAGAGACAGAGACATACAGAGAAATACAAAGAGAGACAGAGGCAGAGAGACAGAGACATACAGAGGAAGACAAAGAGAGACAGTGACAGAGACAGAGACAGAGACAGAGACAGAGACAGAGACAGAGACACAGAGAGGGAAAGTGTTGTAGTCCTTTCAAACAGTTCTATTTCTTGGTGACCAAGCATTCAAACATAAGAGTCTATGGGGCCCATTCTTATGCAAAACACTACACAATTCTTTACAGAAACTAAAAAAAAAACCAAAAACCAAAATAAAACCCCAACCAACAAACTAACCATCCTACCAAACAAACCAAGAAAACAAAAACAAAAGCAAATTTTAAATTGCATATGGAAACAGTAAAATAAAACAAAAGAAACCATCAATAACAACAAAAAAAGATAGCTAATACAGTCTCGAATAATAAAAGATCTGGTTCAGGTATCAACATGCCAGATCTCAATTTGTACTTGAGCTATTGTAATAAAACTGCATGGTACTAGCATAAAATTAGGCATATTGATAAATGAAATCAAAGTGAAGACCGCACATAAATCCACATACCTAAAGCCACCTGGTTCTTGACAAATAAACCAATAATTCTCACTGAATGTTTGCATGTAGAAGAATCTACACAGAGCCATGTTTATCACTTTGCACAACAGTGAACCCAAATGGTTCAAGAATCTTGATCTAGGATCAGATACACTAATCCTGATAGAAAACAAAACAAAACAAAAAACAAAACAAAACAAAACAAAAAAACAGTAGAGCATAGTCTTGAACTCACTGACATAGAAAAACAATTTCTGAACAGGACACATATAGCTTAGGCACTAAGGTCAACTGTTAATAATTGGGGCCTCATGAAACTGCAAAGCTTTTGCATAGAAATTGACATCATTATTTGGATAAACAGTAGCCTGCAGAAATAGAGGCCTAACATATAAAATTTATAAAGAACTAAACCAACCAACCAACAAAGAACATCAAGAAAAAAAATAACCCAGTTAAAAAGATTGGGTACAGATCTAAACAGATAAGCATCAAAAGAGGAAACTTAGATACCTGAGAAACATTTAAAGAAGTATGTTCAATACTCTTATTCACCAGGGAAGTCCTCACTAAAATTACTTCGAGATTCCATCCTATATTTGTCAGAATGCCAGAGACATTACACACCAAGTGACAGAACCTGGTGGCAAGGAGATGGGAAAAGGGAACCACTCATCCATTGCTGGTGGGAGGCTAAACTAGACAGCCACTGTGGCAATGACCAGAGTCTTGAATGTATATTCTGTGTTGTCTTGCTCATTGTCTCTCTCCTACAAGGCAAGAAGCTTTGTAAACTGGAGAGTATTGTGATCATTGTTTCTTTATCTTCCAGTCAAAGGTCAGAGAGTTTAATAGTGTAATGATAAATACAGGCTTCTTTATTTATTTATTTGATGTTTTGAGGGTCTGATCTTGATTTACAGATTAAGCTTCCTTGGAACTCACAGTGTTTCTCCCGGCTTTGTCTCCCAAGCACTGTGATTACAGCCCTGGGCTCCCTTGCTAGCATGGGACTAGAGGACTAAATGTAAGTTATATAATTTACATTAAGTGAATTCATGTTTTCCTTTTATTCTCAAAAATATGTTATCTTTTACGGGTTCATAGAGAGAAAGTTGTTGGCAAGTCACGAAATCCTTAGCTTTAGCCTGTAAATGACTATTTTAAGCACAGCCAAAACCTATATTAATCCTTCCTTATTAATGGACATTAGTGCAAGTTGATCTTTATGTAAAAGACTTACTGAAGTTGTTATTTAAGCCCTATCTTTTAATGGTGCCCTCTGGGTCTGCACTGGGAAGTCTTGTTCATTAGATGTTAATTCCTTAACTAGCAGACACTGCAAGTCTTCAGGCTTAGGTAGCCTAGCAATAAGACACTGGGGACCTAATGTGGTGATAGTGAAAGTGAAACACAGGGTCCAAGCAAGAGGATTGATAAAGATGGTAAATAGACTTGTCAGAAAAATCAAGTTGCAACCTAGAGGGGTTCCTCTAGCATGGGACTATTTGCATATATTATGAAGCAGTCATAAAATGTTCTTTTAAATGACCATTAGAAATTTTATTTAAAATCATTTTAGTAGCTTAAGGTTTGGGTTTGAATCAAATACATAAAACTTATATGAAAACTATTAGCACAATAGTTTGCATGATATACTATTAGAAAAGTAGTACATCAAAGATACCCCAAATCATACTAACTGTATCATGGGTCATGGTCAAAACCTCCCTAGAGGAAGACTATAGGATTAGATCGGATGTATATGTACCAGTTTTAATGTATTGAATCATCCTATGCACAATGTTTTGCAGCACACTTTGTTTTGTATCCTATATTTTAGAGAATCACTTTGCTTTAAATAATGTATTTGATTGAAAGTTCATTGCATTGCATTTCAGTGTGAGAAGTGGAACAGAAGGATGTTTAAGGTCAGTAAAAATGGTACCAGGTCCTTGTAAAGTGGTCACAATATTTAATAATTTTGTTAGTTCAATGGTTTAGGAACAATTTGTGCATAATTAAATCAGTGTTTATTATTTAGTAGTTGATATTGTAGTTAACTATTTCAGCACTGAAGTGTTAAACTATCTTAAATAAAATTAATATTGGCAATAATTAAAACAATGATGGTTATTTTTATTTTTCAATTTATCCTGGATTGCTTCAAAACTTTCCTTAATTTTTCTTTCTATTATGTAATGTGTTTACATATTTGGGGTTAGTATGATTTCAAACAAAGAATGCCAAACACAGTGTATAAACATTAGGGTCTCTACTACATGCAAAAGACTGAAGCTTGTGTTTTTACAAAAACTCCTTGTATTTCATAGAATCATCCATGACATAGTTATCAGCTATCCCATTTTGCTAATAAGACAACTGACTGTGTAAACTTCTGAAGGGACAAATAATAAATAGGGTATTTAAAACTGAGTCACACTTTTGGGTTTTTCCTAGGGTTGTCTTTGTAGAAATGCACTCTCTTCCCCATCCCCACATTGACATCAGAGACACCTTGCCTAGTCTTCACATTACAAGTCTAGAAAGGCACAGACTCAGCTAATTATGCTATTGATGATAACTATAGCTGGAATTTATATTACTTTTCCTTGTATCTTAGCCAGTCTCTCCTTTTTATGTGCAGCTAAGTCATCATCTTATACCCTATAAGCTTTCTGAGACATGCTATTAGTCTGTGAAATGGACTAATAATATCTCTCTCCCAGTTCCCTTTGCTAAGACTGAATGAGAGAAAGCCTATAAAGTACCTCATGCATACAGGATACATATAAGCTAGATACTTTTATCTCTTTCTTTTGTTGCTTTTAAGTATCAAGAATATGTGGCTAACAAATATTTTAACTTAATCTTTCTGGTGGTCAGTAGTCTCCAGAAACTATGGTCAGGATTCTATGTGTTTTTTGACTTCTTCAGATCTTTTGGTTTACTCTTTATAGAAAGACTTCCTTTTAACTACCATATAATCGCACACGCACACACCATATCCTTGATAAGGATCTTGTAATTTCTTTGTGTGCACCTCTGTAACAGTATCTTCTCATCTTTGATTTAGTCACACATTACAAACTTTAAAATGCTAGTTGTTTTCACTTCAGTAATGTATTCAGTTTCCTGTGGTCAGACCATGGGCAACTTCTGGGGTTTAACATATTCTGCTTTCTTCATTTTTTCTACAACACAAATGAGATATTGGTTTCTATCTTAAAAGTCTCTCTGTGTCTTTCTGCCTCTTTCTCCCACTCACACACACACACACACACACACACACACACACACACACACAGAGAGAGAGAGAGAGAGAGAGAGAGAGAGAGAGAGATGATTGCTAATATCTATAAATTAAAGTTCAAACCCTTTAGCACACATTGCATTCCTTCTATGATTGAATGCTTTCATTCTCTTCTAATTTAATTTTCTCAACTAAACCCTGATTTTTCCCACTCACAATTTCTAGCCTGCTTCCATTCATCCCTACCCCCATTTGCTTTCATGTCTCCACACACTTTCCCTTATTAACACACAGTTAAGCTCTTACCACCTTCATTCAGATACAATCCTTGAACTTGAATCTTCTTTTTCTTTCACTAACATGACCTCTAAGTGGAGCTGAGTGTCCCTTTTAAATGTAAACCTGTTTTCTTATTTCACTTGGAATCATTCATTTCTCTATACAGTTATGCTATTCTATCATCCATGCCATGGGTTTGTTTTCCAGATCTCTACTTCACTGTGAGAATAACATATCTTACCTATACAATAGAATGTGATAAACTAGGATATAGGGTTCTATTCTTGTGCTGCTCTAAGCATCCCCAGCCCTTTGAAGATGTTACCCTTCTATATCTGGAACATCTATAAAACTGACTACCATGTATTTGTTTAAAAGATCCCTCATACTCATGGCATGCACAATTTTCCTTTTCATATTTAGTTCTTCAGACAATAGTCTCTTAAGTTTTCAAGGATGATTAAATAAAAGAATGACAGATGAACCAAAACAACATGCCAAACTCAGTTGATACTCTTTTGAGCTATCTTCTGATATTATTGCTATTGTAGAAAAATGTCCCTTGTGCTTCTTGTTGGTGATGCCTGTTTGCTTTCCTACTAGACTCTTTCCAAAGCCAATAGTTCCTAAACTTCCCGTCTCTGACTCCAGAAGCCTTGGATGTGTTGCTGAGACTCATGTGTTCTAGATTCTTATGTTTGTAGTAGAATACCTTTTAACCTGAATGCCTTATATTTCACTGAGATAAAATACACTGAACTTGAAGCCTAGTCCTCAGATAAAGTTTGTCTCCACTGTTTTCTCTAAATTCTTTTCAGCACATATGTAGGTAAACTCTTTGTAGATTTGCAATCTTGTCAAGGTATGTACAGACATTCACGGATGGTATGGTGCCTTCTATTAAAGGTTACTGAAGGTCCCATTTGTATTATTCTGCTGTGCTGCTATCTACCTTGCTTCTGTGATCTTATAACAAGCATCCCAAGGAGAAAATTATGTTCATCATTTGTACATACACCCCAGTATGCAGAACCACAGCTATTATATATCAGGGACTGAAGAAGTCAGTCTTGTATAAATTTAATAGAAATAGTTCTTCACAAGGAACCCTCTTCCTCCTACCCCTCCCCACACACAGTTAAGATGCCTGATCTCATTCATTACTACCAATAAAACACAGAATGGAAGCAGATAGTATTTATGCTATGCAAATTCCTCATTTAAATGTACTAGTCTTTTTTCTTTCTTTATGAACTAATATATAATAATAAAAGAATAAATATTATGCCCAAGATTTCAGAGATTTTTTAATACAGAGTCCCTTATCTCTGTTGCTTTTAGGCCTGTGATGAGGCAAAAATACCATGGCAGAAAAGGTATGATTCCATAATATTGTTCACTGTGCAGTAGGCAGGATGTAGGATGAGCAAGGGACCAGACATATCCTCCAGAGAGAGCACTCAGTAAGCTACTATTGAGGAACTTGGCCAATGCCATTTAGAAGGCAAGCACAATTATGTTATATTGGTAAAAATAACTTTCCATTTACTATAAGAACTGTGTAGCTGTTTTCATGTCTGTTCCTAGAGCCAGATCTGCCCAACTTATGACCTTGACTTGTTTTGAGAACACTCTGACCCTCCCTACTTAATCACCACCTCCAATGATATAATGACTACATATTGAGTTACTTTTTCTTTTTGAGATGTTTTTGTACTGTATTCCTCCATTGTCTCTCTTCTGTAAATCTGCTTTGCAACTACTAATGATGCTACTCTTTAAAGGGGCCCAAGAAATGGACTCCTGGGTTGGCTCTTTAATAGTCAGTTTATGGGCACAGCTTCAGTGTACCCTGATAAAAATCAAGCTTGCTATAAATCTTGCTGAAAATTTTGATAGTGATCTTATTGTTCTTGCCTGGTAGCATTAACACTTTATCCTAGAACAAGGATCTATCTCCTAGTTTCCTAATTTTCAGTCACACTGTCAAAGTAGGAGTCCATCAGTGAGTTAATTCCATAACTACACCATACTGTTTGGGATGCAATAGCTTTCCTAACATCTCACTTTCAAACATGGCATTGAAAACAAAGACGTCAATACATGAGTTTTCAGAAGCATTCATATCAAACCAGACCACTACAATCTCTACCTCATCTTTTCACAATATTTCTGTATTCTTCTCTCATAAGGACATACATCACAAGAATAAGTACTCATCTTTTTCAATTTGTCTCTCTTCAATCATAAGTTTTCTGAAAAGACTGTAATTTTATATAAGAACATATTTTGACTTTGGGTTGACATGAATTTTTTTGAGAAAATTTATTCACTCTTCTTAGGGCTTTATAATTTTTTCCTTGTAATAACACAAAGATACTATGGCCATAACTGAAAACTAGAGGAAGCCATAGCACTTGGCAAACAAATATTTTGAAAACAACATATTCATAAAAAGGCATTTATTAGCAGTCTGCCTTCTTGGTGAAACAGGAATCTCTGCTTTCATCCTGGTGCTATGCTACTGTCACTTTGTGGAAGTCATTAGGATGTCTAGTCAGGGCTGGCTCTTCCAGTGATGAATAAGGAACCCATGTACTTTACAAATCTTTTAAGCATCCATGTTCTCAGAAAATTCAGTGCTGCAGAACTCTGCTCTCTAGAATATATAGCAACTTGGGGAATGCTGTATTAAAGGGATGTCATGTGACTAAGGCATATGTCACTGCAGAGCTTCAGAAATGGCAATCTGAAATATATAATGACCTTGTACTCACCGACTTCTTAAGATGTCTTTTGAAGTGTAAGGTTCATGGTGAAATCCACCTTTTAGCTAAACAGCTGTAAAGAAACATGAAAGCAATCACATTCTAAAACTAACTTCCATGGACTCTGTAGATAGCGGTGAATGTGCTGCAATTTTTACAGAAATGGCTGAACAGGCTCTTCCTTTTAGGTTTTGGAACAAGAGACTCTTTTGACCTGATTAATTCTAGAAGTCCCCTTGCTACCCAGTGTTTCTTTCATATAACTGCTCAAAAAGACTTAGGCTCAGGAACAGGTGATTTGTAGGTAAAAGTGTGTCATGTGTTGTTTGTTCTAATTATTTGCTGGAGGCATACATAGAGAAATAGCCAATTAGGCAACTAAGATACCAACCACCAAGATCATAATAAATTCATGCTTGTACTTGCTTCCTGATGGGATATACACAGGAATCTATCTTGTAAGACTCTGAGGAGCCTTAATTATTGGGGAACCTCTGAGTGAGCCACACTGAGCAGGGAATCAATGCAAAAGCAAGAGAAATTTATTGTTCCAACATGTTGGAGTTATCCCAAACCCTAAGGAGAGTCAGCAACCTCAGGTAACCTGTTCAGCCAGTCTTTATACAGTTTTCAGGGGTAGAATAGAGCAACAGTCACTAGGCAAAATGTGAATTGGTCCTTAGAGAATGAGGTAGCAAGGGGTTTTCTTATTTGTGGGTAGCTAATGGTCAGTCTGCCCTGAGGAATGTGTCTTTGTGCTCTGGGCTTCCCTCCTCTGCAGGTTCATCCCCATTGTGGTCTGAGGAATGTAATTAGCCTCTCCCTTCCTGTCCCAGAGAGGATGGGCCTATGTGCTCCATGACCTTTCTCTTCCAGGAGGGGAGGCATCTGGTGGAATTTTCCAAAGTTCCAGAGCTGACCTCTTCAATCTGTTTAAGGGATTCTAACATTTTAACTGCCACCAAATTCAACTTCTTCAAGACAGAAAGTTGAGACCACCACTCTCAGCACCTCCAAAGAACACCAAAGAACTCCAAAGGCTTGCACCAGAGACTAATTTAACACCAAGGGAAGTGGTTAAAGAGAAGCAAGTAGCATTGCTTTTTGTAATCCCTTTGAATTTGAATAATGACATCACCTGTATTTTCCTTTGCACTTTTTCATTTCAATATGTGATTGTGATATGCTGAATGCATAGAATCAACACTGGGAAATTCTATGCAGAAGAAGATAAAAAATAATGAGTTTTTTTTTTAATTGGAAGGCATTTTCTTGATGTGAAATGTTTTAAAAGAGCATTTCTTTTATTTTTAGGATTATAGTATAATCACAGTTCTTCTTAGAGTGTTAAATAGAACTAGTTTCTATGAAAATAAGAAGAAAACTGGCACCCAAATCAAGCACTGGCATAAAATTTCTGGTGATGACTACTGATACTTGAAGTGGGTATTTTTTTTAGAGAGGTTATTGTGGAGTATTCACATTTAATCAAACATGGCTGTGGCAGTAAGTCAAAATCCTCTACTATGGAGATAGGTATATGAATCTAGATTCTCACAGGTCCTAGAAGGACCAAGAAAGCAAATGTGAAAAAAATGTCTTTGTTTATGTATCCTAGACCATGATTCTGTTACCAGAAAAATCAATCCATGGTAGTTGGTACTAATATCATGGGGAAATCCAGAGGCTATGAGTGTCTTTCATGGGTTAACCATGGCTCTTTAAAAATAGTTCTAGTGATTTCCTTCGGATTTTACTCTGTAAGTACATAGAAAAATTTATGTATCATGAAAAATGGAGACTTTAGTCTGAGGAATGGAGAAAAAAAAAGTACTGGTGTTTTTGTAATTGAAGTGGCTATTCTGAGTGCCTGCCCCTTTCCAGTGAACTGACACAGAGCAACAATGACTCTTCATTTGAAGGCTGCTCTGGTGACAGTTGGCCCTGCCCATCAGTGTGATCACTGATGAGTCATGACTGCCCCTCTCAATGCTGAATCTAATGACTAACAGTGTGGGGAGCCATTCCGGACTTCCTGGCCAGCTGGACAGGAAATCTGCTCCAGGTAGTAAACAAGCCCATGTTTGGTGGATGGCCCACCCTTAATCCCTGATTGGCTGAGCAAGCCTGCCTGGTGAGGTGATGTGACCTATGGTAATTGGTGGGGGCATGGTTGTGGCTGGAGTGGAGAAAAACACTTGTAACCAGAGAGGCTGGGGGATTTTAAGAAAGAAGCTGCCTGAGTAAAACTGCATTAAGAATTGCTTGTCGAGTGGGACGCGACATAACAGGAGCTGAACAATGAACATCAAACTGTCTTTCCCAGGGAGATCCTCAAGCTTGTCCTCACGAAACTATGACCTGCCCTGTGGGATGAAATGGTAGTTGTCCACAATGGCACTTTAGTTGAATGTACAAACTTTGTGGTTGACCTTCTCTCTTGTGTCTTCATTACCTGCACATCACCAGGGCTACTTGAAATTATTTTTCCAAATGAATATTTTCTACTTGATTGTTCATTTTAAATGATATGTCCACTAACAGAAGCATATGTCTTCTCTTTTAAATTACCAGATTTGCAGAGCTAATTCAGTATTGAAACAGTATTCATATCATGTCCTGGGAGACCTAGATGTCTAGACCACATTGGGAGAATTTGGGAGAAATTTTGGGAAGAATTGCATCTAGAGAATTTGTGATCTTAACAACCACTCCACAATGTGTCTCAGCCATCTGCCAATCTAAATTCTCAGCAAAAGTTTCAACAATCTCTCTATTTCACTCTCCAAAGTTAAATATTTATATGAGGAACGTTTTGATTAACAACAAACAACAGGAATGTACCGCTTACTGGGATTTTCTCTTCTGTCATCAGATGTCTGTGTGGATGCAGAGATGGGTTGCTATGTGAAGCTTACTCAAGGCCCCAAGTCATTCACCAAAGAGGCAGTTAGGAATCAGAGAGCACAGGAAACCTCAGGCAAGACTGGTTCATTAGTGCCTCTGCTGATTAATCAAGACCTGGCTGCCACTTTGCTAAATGCCTGGAGGTGGAGTTAGAGGCAATCAGCCCAGTGGAAGCTGCTTGATTGCTTCTCAAGGTGGCAGTTCACTTTTGGACGCAGTACTTGTTCCTGTCAGATTTGTATTGTGACCTGCATTCAGGACAGTGACCCTGCTTCCAAGCTCTAGCCCGTGGGTGTGTTATTTAGAAGGCAGTGATACAAAGACAGTTTCACATAATGAAACAGCTGTGAAATCAGAGACAGCAATTTTATTTTGGTTCCATAAATACAGCCTAATTTGTCTTTTGTATTTTGCTTAGAACAGACACTCCCACCAAATGTGCTCTATTTTTGTCTACAGTTTTAGAGTATACATCAAGAGAGTGAAATGGGCACTCCCTCCCCACAGTAAACAGCCACATACCAGTAATAAGCAGCTTTCTTCTGCATAATTTATAATTTGCAAACAAAACCACATCTGAGTATGTTGAGATGACAAACATTCTACACAACTGTATATATTTTCAAAGACAGTTGCTTTCTTTATCCATTTGGCTACTGATTATTTACACAAGTTAAAAAGAAACAACTATGTGTATTATTACCTTTAACTTTCTCTTAATCTACATTTCTATCTTTAAAAATTATGCAAAAGCTATATTGTCCTTACCAATCATCATGCTGATACATGAAAAACATTGTATATGTAAATGAGCAAAACAGACCCAGAAGAGAATGCACAAGTCATAGCTTTACATCTTCTAGGAAGCTAGCATTTGGGAGTTATGTTTTACCAGCAGCTTATGATTATTTTATGAGCATTTACTTTGTTCATAGGAAGAAGCCATGATATGAATACTGTGCTCAGCAGTCTCTTCATCCTCCCTATTGCTTCTTGTCTTTATGTCAAATGTGGCAATTACGAAATGCTTATACATTTAAAGAAGGAAATATTAGAAACGAATCTGGTGCTTTGGTATATGTTATAGCAGACATTAATCAAAAGATGTAAAAGTACATTCTGTGATGGTTCCTGTTGCTTGCCCACTTGACTAGATTTAGAATTACTCAGGAGATAAACCTTGGTGGTGCTGCTGGGGGTGTGTGTGTGTCTGTGAGGACTTTTGCAGAGGAGAGGTCTAACTGAAGGGGAAAGATGTATAATGAGTGGAGGTGGAACAATTCCATGTTCTAGCATTCTAGTCAAATCTAAAGGAAGAGAGGAAAAACACATTCTCTTATTGCAGAAAGAAGGTGTCTAGTCACCTCAAACTCTAGCTCTGATGCCTTCTTTGACATAAACATCATCAAAACCAATTCCTCCATTCCTTGCATACTGTTGTCACAAGGGGAGAAGTAACTAAGACAACATAGTTTAAATAATTCTTGTGAAATATTGTTCCTTGGAGACATGTATAAAATTTGACCTAAAATTACAATGTTGATCACCTCATAAGTAAATGAGTCTTATGGCAAAATTATGAACTCTCATTCTGTGTGATTTTTCCAGAAACAAAAATTATGTCTGAATTATTTAATATTCTATGCTTACATTTCTGAAGTATAGCTACTTTATTTTAACTAATTGATTTATTTTCTCAAATTATTGAGAATAGTAATCTACTTCCCTTACTTTTGTTCATCATTATTAAATTTCTTCCAAGTTAGTTTTGGCCGAATACATGAGTTTCCCAAACATTGCTAGGTTAAATGACTGTGTCAGACACCTGCATTCCCAGAGCACTCCCAAATTTTGGGCGGCATTTAGAATGTTCCCAGCTATGCAATGTAATGAATTTTCTTCCTTCTAGGACTTGAGAATTCATTTGTAAGCAGCACAAATTACTTTCTATATACCACTAATCCTTACCATTTACAAAGAGTGCATTTATTTTCAAGATTCTCCACTGGGCACTTTTCCCTAGAGATAGATGTTCTAGTGACAATTGCACTGTTCATCTGTGCAGTTGAATACTCATAAAAGACTCATCATAGATAACGATATGGCTGGCTGTGGTCATTTGCAACTATGCCTTTTATGGGAATCTGCTCAAACCATTAATATGAAGTGTGAATTTAAGGATCATTGTAACCTTGGTAGAGTTAAAATGCAAGGTAAGGACATTAATATTAACTAATAATTCCAGGGTCCCCAACTTGAGATTATATAAGATGTCTCATGTTAGTGCTATGAACAGAACTGGGAACTATTTTGATTGACAACATTGCTGATTTCCATTTTTTTTCCATCCTTGAGACACATATTTTTGGGCTTGGCATCATTTGGAAGAACAATGTATTTAGAAACTGCATTAGACCTGTGGTTCTATTAATATTTTTCATTAATATTTTACTTGAAAACCAACCACCAACTCTTTTCAAACTACTTTACCAGCTGTCAAATGGTGAAAATTTCTATTTCATAATAACCCCAGATAATTTAAATTATCCCATCATCCCTAGTTTTCAAATCAACCAATCTTCTCCATCCTGCTACATTTGCTGCTAGTTAGAAGGAGACAGACAGCCTACTAAGGATGCTCCAAATAAGAGTGTCAAGAGAGAAGACATGTCCAAATTTAGCCATGGCTACTGCCATTTTTCCTAGGTAGCACAATTTGATTTCATGATAATGTATGAACTTTCTTGAATAATGCTTAAATAATGAATGTTTATATTTTATTGGCCTTTATTCTGTCAAGGGTTTCAATTTCTACAGAAAAGAATGAATTTCACCCTCTATAAAGTGAGGAAGTATGTCAAGAGATTCAGAAATATCCCCACTTAAAGGAAAATTCTAAGAATTCCAGTCTTGGGCCCATGAGAATGAATGTGCCCTTTTCTGTTGACATGTCTCAGCATCTAACCCCACTGCAAATTCATATCTAAAAGCAGACACTTTTAGATAGTGTATGATCATCATTTTTCTGCCATTATTTAATATTTAATAATAATAAGAGTGAAACATCCTCGTAAATAAGTTGGGATTGAGCCACATATCATTAGAGTAAGACCTATGGAGACAGATATTTTATCCTACATATTTTTCTGGAATATAGAGTTACTTTTGCTTATGCAAGTATTAAATGTTTGTGTTCCAAAGCCAATTAATCAAATGTTCCTTTGATGACAGAGAATCTACTATAGACTCAAGTTGATTTTCAACATTCTAATTTCTATTGATCATCACTATAATCACCATCAAACAGAACACGGGGAAGCTACGCAATGCCAGAATCAGGCATTTAGATTTTCCAACAGTTAATTGCAATGGTTTAATTTGTATAAAGGAAATAATACCAACTAGAGCAGACTGCATTTCCCTGGAGTAAAGGGAAGCCAGTAGAAAAAGAGTGTCTTAAAGGTTTACAACTTACTGAATAGTAAATGTTCTCTTTTTACATGTAAAACATGAATTGCTCTCAAGGACAGAAATATATACACTCTCTAATAATATACATATAGAGTTATAGGCCATGATCATGTATATATGTGTGAGGGCCTGTACCACTTAGAAAAGCATCCTGAGAGAGAGTAGGATCGATACCTTTGTGTAAGCAAAACAAAATCTCATATGCATGGCCTTAGCCAAGCTTACTTTGTAGAGATTACATAGCACTGAGTATTTTTCTGAGGAAGAGAAAAGAAAATAGCTGTTTTTATGTATCGGAGAAGTTTGCCTGCTCCTCACTAAGGTTAGTGAAAACGGTTCCTTCATACAGTAATTTAATCTGTCTCTTTTCTGGCCAAGGCAAGGTTCTTTCTGGTCAGAAGAGTCATCTTGTAATTTGTCTTTGGCTCTTTCCAGACATGAATTAATTGAGACAGAATGTTTTGTTGAGCTCTATTATATTTTACTCAGATAAAAGCTGTGGTTGATGGAAAACAGAAAGGATGGAAGATATGATCAAGCATTGCTGTGTTTGTTATGATAATGTCTGCCATTGTCATTGACTACACTCTTATACTACATAAAGGGAAACATGTAATATTCTTCTTGTAACAATATTTAAAAGCAAGATTATAGTAATAGTCTTACAGCTGAATAAAATTGAAGTCTGGATGAATAGAAATATGCTGATGTAATGCAATATAAAAAAGTAATGGTAAAGATTCCAATAGAATTTTTTTGGGCCCCCATTCAAGGGGATTTCCATAATACTGTGTTATTTCTCAAGTCCTTAGTTCAACACGAAGACTTCTCTAGACATTGAAGTAGAATCACTACTTTTCTCTCACTAAGTTTTATACAGAACTCCTAACTTTATACAAGAGTGCTTTCTTCTCAAAGAGACAACTCTTCCAGTTGACAGTGACTTTCTGAGGGAAAAGCAATGAAGAACAGGAGATAACTTGGGCATCAGTAGAACAGAATTGGCTAAGGATAACCAGAGTGAGAAGTTTAGATAGGTTTTCCCTTACATGCATCATAGGATATGAGGCTAAACTCACTTTGATTTGACCACATAATTGTTACCAAAGGATCATGGGACTGGCCTGTCAGAGCTTAATAATTTTTAATATGACCTTTTAGTAAATTATAGGTATTGCCTAGCTTTTATTTTTATTAATATTATTTGTGTTTGATAAAACATAATAATAAATATTTATGTATTACAGTGTGCTATTTTGATACAATATACAATGTAGAATGATTATAGGTAAATATATAATATAAGAAATCTATTATCATTCTTAGAGATCATCAATTTTATTTTGAGACATTTGAAATTATAAATTAAATTAATTGTATAAATTAAATATTAATACTGGCCTGAGGAGATGGCCCAGTGGGTAATGTGTTTTTCTTGGAAGCATGAGAACTGGGTTTCATCTTTCCAAGAAACTACATGCAAATTGTGGGTAGGTATGACTATCCACTAGTAATTTAAGCACTCTTATGGTAGACATAGGTTCCCCAGAGTAAGCTGTCTAGATAATCTAGCCCAGTCTAGAAACTTGTGGTTCAGTTGTAAGACTTTGCCTCAGTTAATAAGATTCTGAGCCTTAGAGGAAGATACATAATATCAACGTATACTTCCACAGGCATATTGTGAGGTATTGACCAGAGAAATTCACCCAGATATGCAATTAAGAGCACACAGTTTTATTAGCTGGCTGGCCACTATACTGGGTGTTCAGGATCCCAGTGTAGCCCTGAACCTTTCTCAGTGTGAACTTCTAATCACAAAAAACATGTTCTGAGCTGACATACATTAATTAATAGGAAGAGTTAGTCAGACGTAGAACTACAGATGCCCAAAATTAAGGTTAGTACATTTAGAGACTTTCTCAGGTCCATGTACTTGGAGGAATTACATATTTGTTTTAGTTTTGGCAAGTGGTGTTGTCTACATATTGTTTAATAGGCCAAGTGGCACTTTCATCATGGAGTCAATTGTGTTAATTTCTGGGTGCCTCCGAAGGTGTGAGGCCCTGTTACTTTCTATGGGTATGATTTAAGTCATGAACTTATCTGAGCACAGGAGGTAGCACTGATAGTTTGCAAGAATTTATAATTTTTTCAGATTATTTTTGTTTTTGTTGTTGCTTGTTTCAAATCACTAAGTAGGCAGTTGAGCAAGCAGAGTTCTAGAGTGAGAGCAAGGATTAAAGGACCAATGATCCAGACAGAACCAGAAATATAGTAGTTAGCCAAAGAGATCAACAGAACAAAGAGTAGTAACAGTTTTTATATTTTAGCACGCTCTTTCTCTCTTTCCCCCCCTCTCTCTCTTCTCTCTTTCTCTGTTTCAGGTTATTTTTGACCATGACTAATTACTACTACTATTACTACTAGTAATAATTAATTGCCATAACTTTAAAATACATCCTTGCAACTATCAACACTTGAGCCAAACTCTTATCCTCCCACTTTAGATATTTCTCTAATCAACAGAACTGACAGAAACATATAGAAAGACACACAAACAGGCAGAGACACACAGAAAAGTCAACTATTGCTGGCCACTGCACATTCTTATATCTAAATAGACCAGAGGAGTCCAGTGATGTCTTGCATGGATTCCAGACGAACCCTGGAGCAGTAGCCACATCAAGCCTGTCTTTTGTTTTTCCTAAACAGAAGGCACTCATGCAAATTTACCAGAGGTGATAGGCCAGGCAAAGTTTGAATTTGTTTTCTTACAGAGTGGAGGTGTCAGATTACAAAACATTAGGCAAACATTGATGAGAAGGAGACCTGGGGCCCTGGGATGTTTTCAGGTTGTGGTTCTCTTAAGAGGAGGCCCTTGACCATTGCACTCATCCACATTCCGAGACTCCAGCTGCTTCAAGGTGGGGTCTTTTGTGATCATGGTGGGATCTTGAGAAGTGTTGTGGTTTATCTACCAGAGAAGACCACTCAGAAATCGTTTTCAGCCATTAGAAAATCTTTATTAGCCACCTGGAAACAACTTTGAGTGTTTGATATTCCATTGTAGCCCCAAAACTTTCTCAGAGTAAGATTTAAGCACAAAATTTATATTAGGTTGACATACTTCAGTTAACAAGAACAGTTATCCAGAAACAGAACTACAGAAGCTGAAAGCAAGGGTATTACATTTTGAGACTTTGTGAGATCTGTGGACTTTGATGCATTAGGTCTTTGGTTTTTGTTTGGCAAGTGGTGCTGTCTTCACACTGACATTTATGGCCTGAATGGTACTTTCATCATGGAGTTTCTTGTACTGAAGTAAGTCTGGGGTCCCACTGATGTCTGGGAGTCTGTGACATTGTATGCACACATCAACACAGACGTGTGTCCACAAATATGGGGATATACATATAGTCACCACATATACACACAAACCATACATACAGGTAAAATATGCAACATTTATTATTGTCTGTATTCATGTAGCTGTATCTTACCTGAGATTTTATAATCTCTGATCAACATTGCCACCTGTAGTCCAACCTCCTGGCATCTATCTTTCTCTTCTTTATATATTAGTTAAACATATTTTTGAATTTAATGTTATTCTTGTTTGAGTATAATGTATCTCCTTCAAATGCATTTATGGTTTAGTCCCCAGCTATTGGGACCATTAAAAGGTCACTATATGCTAAGGACTCTAACTGTATCAGTGTATTAACTCACTAAATGGTTGATAATTTGATGATAACTTGTAATTTGGGCCAGACTGGAGAAAGTAGGTCCTGAGGAGCAATTGAGGAGCATATCTGCCTGTGAACTCCTCTTCAACTCCTCATGCTGCTTCCTGGCTCCTCTAGAGCAAACACCTTTGCCTCTCCTGTTTTTGTTCATGATGCCTCACTGTAATCACAGACCCACAGCAATGGACAACTGATGATGGAGTAAGAGTAAGATCCCTAAAGCTATGATCCAAAATAAATTGCTTTCCATAGGCATTTGCGTTAGCAATAAAAGAAAAAAGAAAAAAAAAACTAACACGGGAGCAAATATAAATATTATAATGTGTTAATTTTCTGTGCATGCTTATCTTGTTTCACTTAGCATAGTATTCTATAGATTCATATATGTTGTTTCAAATTATATGCTTATTTCATTCTAATATTATTTTATTGGCATATAATATTTTCTTTATTAATTATTTTGTTCAAGTAGAAAAAGAGATTTTAACTATTATGTTACTGATTGCTCTCTCAGAGTAGACATGGTCCTATTCTTCTGGAATTTCAAATCTTTGCTCTTCATCTAAATATGACTAAGAAACTAAAAGGAACAGTGTAACAGAGATAAGTTCAGGGTAGAGCACCAGAAATAAAGAGCTTTGAACA